>NC_068395.1:9271327-9643827 GCF_023724105.1 Carassius gibelio | reverse complement strand
TTTAATCAGTATTGTGCAACCAGACAAAACCATTTATACTACTTCTACAACTTACACAAAAGGCCTTTTCTAGCATTAACAATTGTGGAATTAGATTCATTGTTTGCCTTACAAATCTACATATTCAGCAGCTAAAATGGTCATTGTCCTGACAAATACAAGCAAGCCTGAACCAAGTGACCTCATCAAAACAGGGAGACTGACAAAACTGTCTACTTCCCCCTGAACTTCCTGTTGTGAAGCATGGACCCTAAATCCCCCTTTACCGTTCAGCACCTCTTCCTGTTTTCCACACGCCTGCTGGGAGATTGTTATTGTCATCTATCACAGCTGGCCTCTGGATGGACACGTTACCTGAAAACATACACATCCAAACACGACACTCTCCATGCATAAAGTACAAAATAGGGCTGAAAATCCTAAAATTGAGAGCATTCTTTCCATTTCACAACCCATTAATAATTTATATATATATATATATATATATATATATATATATATATATATATATAACATGATGTTAAAAGAAAACCAGTGGTTGGATCTTTATCATTAAAGGGTGGTTGTGTACACACTCTTCCAACACACTTTTCAGTTCAAACAGCTTGTAATAGTGCATGTTGCATCGAATGACCCTCTTAAAGTCAGACAATTCGCTTATTTCATATTCTTGCCTTTCAAAATTTTGACAAATGTTTTCATGGCTAGATCAAAAATTTGAATATAAATATAAAAGGTCCAAGACCCCAAACAAATACTATTCACTAATGACTTCAAAACAATTACAGTAGTAAACATCTAAATTTCAAACAATGGCACTGTCAATGACAACTTTATAATGTGAATTCACAGTAAAACAAAAGCAGTAAATTACTGTGATGATAGCATCATTCTGCTGGTCATTGACCTTTATTTGTAAGCAAATGACCCAGCATGCATTGATTTCATAGCAAATTTCTGACTACATTAATATATTGTTAAATAATACTCATTAATCCTGTAAATTCCTGGCAATTTTTTGGAGTGTACTAAATATTCTCTTTTTTTTGTATTTAAAATACGTTTTTTTTAAATAGTTACTACAATGAATTGAGTATAAATTCAATTAATTATATATAAATAAATTAAACCAATTTTGTCAATATAAATGATCATTTCTGTACGATTCTAATTTTTTGGGTATGAGATTTGTGTCTTTAAAAAAAGTTCTTTATGCACTTCATTCATCTCTCTTAATGGCAGATGTTCATGTCTGGGAAAAGACAGAAATACAATGCTGATATTTCTTCCTTCCCCATTAAGTGGCGACCCTGACAGATCCTCAAATAAATATTTGAAATAGTCGCATCTGGTTCTCTACTTAAAGGAAGGAGGTCAATGAGGACGTAGTCCACTTGTTTTGACACATCTCTCGTATGTGATGATGTCAGTAACATTTGACCAATAGCCAGCATTTCCTGCAAGCCTCAAGGCATGTGTGTCCGCTCAGATCTGTCAGTGCACACATCCTGTGCTCACATCACCCAACGAAGTGGTAGTCATTCAGCACTAATTCTATCATTGTTAGCGTAAAAGCCTGGATATAATTTCCCCAAAACAAAACTGGTAAGCTCTCCTGTATTTTCAAACCATGTCATTAGAAGAAGATGAAGAAAGCCTGGCAATTTCATTAAATCTTAATTGGGACTTGAGCAGTAAAACAATAAACAGGCTATATAAGTTATAAGAAAATGACTTTGTTTACTCAGTTGGTTCGTGTAAATCCAATTTTTCTGGCCCTTAACAAGCTTAATCCCAATATTATTTTTTTCACAGGCAGCAATGCTCACTGATCCAAACAATAAAGGAAATCAAGTACAGTAGTAGACCTACATACTTTGTTGCTGGAGGAGCTTATGCTGAAATGCGACAATCATAAGAAGCAAAAGAGATGCAAAGCCATATGTGACGAGTCGGCTCCTTCCCCCTAATTATAATCATCACCCTGTCCCCCTTCGCCACCCTTCGTCCACCCTTCACCAGGCTCCCGACAGGAGTGGGTGTATGCGAGAGGAGGGGCGCTGTAAGAGCCTGGGCTGGCGGCGTGTTTAAATGCCTAGCGCGCCTCTCCTCTGGAGACCAGTCTCTTCCCCATGCATGCACGCTGGTGTCCTCATGGGTCCAGAAGGGTGCGTAGAGGGACTCCTGCACCACCAGAAACGTGAGCTGCTGGACCCGCTGTCCGGACGAGAACCGCACCCATTACACGGCCGTCGGGCCAGGATGCTGGGCCGTCTACTTCCTTAAAGTGCAGCAGCCAGCGAGCATGATGCAGCTGCTGGAAGAATCTGCCGTCCCTCACACCCCAGACCAAAGAGGGGAACACGTGTGGCCACCGGAATGCGCCCCTTATCTGGACCCTTCCATCTTGAACACTACCCCGCAGCACGACGAGGACACCAGATTCCCTGTTTATTTTGGACACTCTTCCCTTACGGACACTTTATTTCTCTTTTTTTGTTTTGTTATTTTCCGTTAATAAAAGCCTTTCCGAGGCCTGGTGCCACCCCCACTGTGTATGTCGTTTGCTTCTCCCGCCACAGTGGTGGAGAATGCGGGCAAGGGGGAGCCTAGACAGCACAGTTGGGCAACACCTGATGACGTCATTCCCTCTCGCTCGCAAAAGTTAGCGAAAACCTTGACTGGAACAGAGGAACGATGGAGATGGCCTCCCAGCCACAATAGGGGTTAGTGATGTGTCTTCCATTGGGATTTTACCCTGTGGTTGGTTGAGGCTGTTGCCTAAAACCCAGTTTCTCAGTCCCTATTCTGGCGTGGTGAGAGAGGGAGAACTGCCCAGAGAGGAAACCCCTGCCCCGCACACTCCGACCGTTTGGAACATGGTTGAGGAAGGTAGCACTCCCATATGGGTGGCGACCTGATGAAGGGGATATCACTTGTGTGTGTGTGTGTGGGGGGGGGGTTGTTACAAGTTGGTTGCCTCCCCCATAATTATCATCACCATCCCATCCCTTAATTGCCCCCCTTCACCAGGCTCCCGACAGGAGTGGGTGCGTGAGAGAGGAGGGGCGCTAAAATAACCAGGGCCTGTGATGAGGCACACCTGATGCAAATGGAGCCTCATCACCGCCGCTGTTTAAATGCTGAGTGCGCCTTTCTGCGGGAGACCAGTCTCTTCACCGTGCATGGACGCTGGTGTCCTTGTGGGTCCAGGAAGGGTGCATAGAGGGACTCCTATGCGGCCAGAGACATGAGTTGCCGGACCCGCAGTCCAGACGAGAGCAGCACCTGTTATACAGCTGTCAGGCCAGGATAGTCCCTTCAAGCGCCCAGGCCAGAGAGAAGGATGCAGCAGATGGAAGAAGCCACAAATTGTGCAAATTGTGAGTCTCAAATCTGAATCTATTTATACAATGCATTATGGATCTCCATGATTTTATGGATGATTTCATGCTGATAGGCTGTCTAGTTGCCAGTTCTGTAGCTAATCAATAGCTTCTTTCTATCTACGCTAAGTTTTATTTTCTGGTTCGCCAAGAGGAAGCTCAGTTGTGTCTCTAGTCCTCCTCCTCCCCAGCACCACCTGTCTAGATCTGCTGTTGTCTTACACTTCAGGGTTCAGCAGAACAGGTCTCTGTACTTTACTCAGCAGCATTTTTTCTTCATTGTATTTCTTTTAGTTTAACAAACGATTGACATTTTTTACACTTATATTTACATTTACATTTATATTGCTCATTATTAAAATGTGTTTGACAAACTACTGACTGAAAATCATGTAATGACTGAAGTATTAGTTTTCAAAATTAAGCAGCATAAAAAGCTAAAAATAACAGTAAGCGAATGACAAAGGAGGCCTTGCACAGTTACAAATGGCTGCACATGCTCTTACATTTTAAAAAGATAAACTGATTATAAGATCCTACATGTGGGTGCTCATTGAAGTGAGTGGTCAGGCCAAAACACATGCTTGGCACATGTCTCTCATTATACACAACCAATTAAGCTGTTGTGGTATGCTTTTTATTTTCTCATACCCAAATGTTTGAGATCACAAGGTGGGCGAGTTCATGTGCTTTCAGTACACAAGGCCGCCAGACCGCTGCATACCATAGCTGAGCGGCTAAGCAAAAGCGATAGCGCCACAAACATGTGCATCCAGAGCTGTTATTAGGGTGAAAGCAGCAATATTCCTATAAAAACTCAAACTATCATAACCATCCTGACGTGTCATTTTGAAATGATTTGAATAGATTGAGACATTCTTGCTGTCTCACCCCAGGCTCTTCTAGCCTGGCACAAATGGTGCTATATTGAGAGACCTCATCTGCCCTATGAGGCAGAGATATCTAGCTGCCACCTTTGGCACATGGACAGAGGCAGAGATAGATGCATTCCCTTGAGAAAAGCCTGACCTCAGATGACTGCCTTTAACCTCCATCGGCCATGGGAATGACTCCATGCATTGTTTAGAGAGCCACTGTGGTCATTTAGATGTTGTTTCTCTGTAAAAAAAAAAAAAAAAAAGGGTGAACACACAGTAAATGAGTCTTATTTGCAAGTCTGCTTTGAATCAGCAATGATCAATGGGATAGTTTTTAATCACCCAGGGCGAAGTGAAAATAAAACAAGACTGAAGTGACTTTAAACTTTGGAGGCAAATAGTTTACATTAGCAGAGGTCCCTCACAATTGAGAGCAGCTTACTAGCAGTATAATTGTCCAATTGGACATAGGGAACATGGGAAGTTTTTGATAAATGCATGTTATTGATCTTATTGCCAGCAGTTCATCAATTCTTAATTAAAATAACTTGATCTCCTGCTGACAAACATATCTGTGGTGACGTATGTCTGTCATCCAATCACATCTTCCGTTTGAGAGAAAAAAGACAGAATTGTGAGATTAAATGTGTAATTACTTTCTTTATATTTTATTTCCTTATACTTTGTAAAAAAAAAAAAAAAAAAAAAAAAAAAAGGATTTGTGAGACTTCAGAGAAAACAATAAAAAAAAGTCAGAACTGAAAGTTGTAAACAAGCAATTCTAAAAACAAAACAAAAAAAAGTCACACGTGTGAAATAAACAACAAAAAAAGGCGGAATTCTACATTTTTTTCTTACAACTGTGCTTTTTTTTCTTCTCAGAAATGCAAGTTAATTCCGAGTTGATATTTCACAATTCTAAGCCATAAAATCTACGAACTAAATCGTGTGCATGATTTATAAATTGAGAGAATGAAATAGTAAATTGTGCGAATGATTTAGCAAATCGAGGGAACTAAATAGTAATCGTATGCACGTTTTAGTATATCAGGAACAAATTAGTAAATCGTGCGCATGTAATAGGAAACTGAGGGAACAAATTAGTAAATCGTGCACAAAATTTATTTTTTCTGGAAATTTTGAAGTCAGAATTGTGTCACAATTTTTGAAGTCTGAATTGTAAGATTCAACTGTATTTCACACTTTTCATACAAGTAGGTCCATTTTTTAAGGGCCTCGGTTATCTTTCAATTTTAATTTAGTTTTCAAGAAAAATGGTTTAACTTTGAGTGCCACATTTTTCACTTTAGTAAAAGTTACTTAACTTGCCTTTCAGTATGTTACAAATCACCCACCTAATAATAAGTAAAGAGTAATAATAAGGTTCATGTTGTGACAGATTATACCAGTCGTATGTGTGACACTGCTCCAGTTGTACTGACATTTCATCCCATTGAGTTCCTAGCATGGTTTGGATGAGGCACTACAAGCTGGCGAAAAAGTCTCTGTCCTGAGGTGACCCACATGATGTTATTTTCAGACTAAACAAATTTAGCTCTTACCCATGGAGCTAATTCTACTTGGCAGTAAAATGTCTTGCTTATTGGCAGTTTCTTCTATCCATCCCAACAACTGAGGACCTTGTGTACATCTGTGCCACTGCAGTAGATAAAAAGCCTGCTGAGTTTACCCAGAATTGTTATGCCCTTCTTTTTATAGTCACCATAAACATTTTACAAATTATGGCACTAAAAAGTCAGCGGAAATACGATTGCAAAAAAAGAAATGGTGCTTATGCAATGCAATTTAATCCTATCAAAAGCCTTGCAGAGTCTTGAGTAAGTCCACATTCTCCTCAACAATAATTTTCTCATTGGAAACAAACAGAAATTAATATTTTATTAGAACATCACATTACAAGTAAATGGTCGAAGCAGAATCAAGATTCTGAGAGTCAATTCTATATGGTGTTAGTCAATGTTTCAGTCAAAATTATATGAAATGCTAAAGTAAAGAACATTTCTCTTAAAGAGCTCAGCATTTCACTTGACTGTTGAATGAAAGTGTCACCTTGGGTAGTTTTAAGAACATGACACAAGCAAAATGTCACATGGATCTGACAAGCATCTGAATTCTGTCCCTTTAGACTTGGCATCTGCACAATCATGCTCTGAAAGAACTGTCCATAAATGCATTTCAAGATGCAAGGTGCCTTTGTGTCGAATAACATTTCATATATAAACATGCCAAAAAGAGATCTTTAATACAATCTTGTGATAGGAGATGACCACAGAAAGCAAAGACATAATACACAAAAAAAGTATATTTACCATACAGTAAGAGATGATGAAACCTGCTAACAATTTTTTAAGAGAAATTAAAATGTTGTTTTTGTTTATTTAACCTCAGGTTGTTTCAAACCCATGTAAAACACAAAAGGAAATAGTTGAATATCAGGGTGGGTGAATTCAATACAGTGGAGCTATATTGTTACCCATTTTAACAAGACACCCAAGAGTGTCAACAAACATTTCCACACAGCTTGCAGTATAATTTCCAAGATACATTTACCATGATTTTCCAAGTAAACTTTACCACGAGCTATTGTATTGAATTCATACTGCAATGTGACTTTTTGCACTCTTTTGTAACTTTTTCTTGTGAAGGCCAAAGGGATACATTTTTTGGTTTTTAAAAATCTTCGTTCGCCGAATTTTCCAAAAATTCATGTTCACTGTGAATGGGATAAAAACAGAATATAAATGTATTAGGCACTAATATTGCTAATAAGGTTCTGTCCATTTAAGACACTGTCACTTCTTTCTTCTCCTTTGGTATCCTGAGTAGAAATGTCCACACAGATCCATTTTCTAGGAAAACCCTTCACATGCTAAAAAGGTTTCCACATGTTCCCTGTGATGGTGTACTCCAGAGTCATGGATTGGTTCAGCATGAACACAGAGTTTCCTCTCACTACATCAGTGAACAGTGCCCCTTTGCTGCTGCCATAGTTCCCAGGCATTGACGTCCACTGTCCAGTTATGTTGTAGCAGTCCATCAAGTCGTCTTGGGGGCCGTTGCGAAAACGTAGAGGTTGTCCTTGTGGGCCACCATACAGTGTCCGTAGCTCTGGTGCTTCATAAGTGTACTCAGCAGAACCCACACATCCTGGTTTGGGACATATTCATAGATTTCATTAGTCTCCATCGGTTTCCACAGACACAAAAATTTGGCACATAGCTTTGGTGCATGCGACTCCAGCGACCTGTCGAGGTAAAGGTGCTGTCAATGTCCACTCCTTTGTGACAGCGTGATATATATCAACTGACATGGTGGTTCTTCCAGACTCTCCTCCACTGGCATAGAGGCAACCTTCTATTCCAATTAGGGTGAAGTTGTACCGTGGATGTCTGGGACTTGGTAGCAAACCCCAGGTGTTGGTGACAACAACATAGCAAAAGCTAGCATCAACAGGCCTCTTATCAAAACCATGCACACCTCCAACAATGTAGAGTTGTTTGTCCAAAATGGTCAAAGCAGCCAGAGAGGTGCTGGCCTCCATTGGCAAGGCAGTGAGTACATTCCATTTTTCAATATCCTCATCAAGGTAAGATATCGTCCTTTTGGCAGCAAGAGGAAGCTCATCCACAGAGCAAGTGGAGTGTTAACCTACAGCCATAATTGCACTAGGAACCAGAGACTCCACATGTTCGGCCAACTCCTGAGGATGTTTCTTCAAGTCCTCTTGCATGTCACGGTACACATTCCTGATGAACTGAGCTGACATCTTGTGGAGTCCCAATAAGCCATAGGTGGCTGAAACTTGGTACATGAGTAGACAGTTGTTGGAGTTGAGAATATCCTGAAGATGCTTTGCAAGAGATTCGGCCTGGAAGAAAGCTGCACATTCAATGGCTTCTAAAATCTCCTCGTCATTCAGAATGGGTCTCTTACCACTGGTCACGGACAGCATCATTAGGAACCATTGAGCTTTGAGGTTCTTCATGTGAATCTCTTCTTGATGGCACTCTACCATCCCCGATCTGTAAAGTGCCCTGAAGTATTCACATTCTCCTAACAGTAGAGACTTGTTTGTTTCAAAGACACTGTCTCCAACTCTTACCTTGACCATGTCCATGTCTAGCAGCCTGATTGATAATTTGTCTTGTGCTCTTAGTTCATAAATACTCGCTATTGGTGAAAACCCATTGTAAGACATTTAATTTTAACAGTGAGCAATGGTCTACAAAATATCCATCAAAACTCTAACCTTACCCTTGCATTTACATTGAAATGTCCCTTGCGTGTCAGTTAACAAAACTGTCCTCTCTCCAGCTGGCGCATGATGTGCTGGGGTCCAGTTTTGTTACTAAGATAGCCCTGCCTATAGATAGCAGCAGTGCCTCATGACAGATATTAAACAGAAATGATCAATGGTTTGAATGGGGAATAACATATTTACTCATCACAATTTAAAGTAAATGATATGAATTACATTACATCTGTGATAAATTGTGTTACATTACATCTGGGATAAATTGTGTTGATTGGTTGGTTATCTGTTCTTGCTGTGGAGACAATGACTTTCTTCTTTCAGACGAAACCAGTAGGAGTTATAAAAAAAAATTCTTTTGTCTTTCAAGCTCAATCATTGCAGTCAGTGGGTGTTGCATTGCTTCAGCCCAAAAGAAGTGTTAAAAAACAAATTAAATTAACAAATTGTTAATTTGTGTCCATTATTTATAAATGTTTCCCCTCCTTGTCAGTTCCAGGGCTCTGTATTACTGAATTAATTAATTAAAGAAAAAATAGATAAAAAATAAAAATTACGTTTACATTGCTATTGTTAGTCCATCTTGAACTCAGAATAGTTGAACATTATTGTTTTGTTGAGGTTTAGTTCTCTATCACAGAAGATCAGACAGAACAGAATACATCCCAACATGGGTCCACTCTCTGCTTTAATAAAAGGTAATTAACCCTCCTGCAGTGCAAGTTATGAGGTAATTGCAGGTCAGTGTTCATGCTGCAAGGCTTTCATATCTCTGTGAGAGATCAACCTGGGTTACCCAGAGTGCTCAGATTAATTTCTACTCACACCTAGACACAGGGGCTCGGCAGGCGCCCTCATGGCGTTGCTATGGAAACCGTACCGTCTGACTCTACCTTGTCTGTCTTGATCGTCAAGAATTCAACCCCAGTTTGCCTAAACGCTTGTAGCAGTGTCTGCATGACTGTTGAACTTTGACACACACACACACACACACACGGGATGCTGAGTACTCACGTGTCTTAGTCCTTCACGTCTGCTTGAAATTGATTTTATCACTTTAAATGGCCACACGTGATGAGGACAGTGGAGACCCTTGAACTATGTGACCTCTGTTACTCATTCAACTATTGGTGATGAAAATGATTTATAGAATGGACAAGTTTGGCTGCAAAAAGCACTGTTAGAATCACAGTCTAACCACACGTGCTTCAAATAATGTGAGCAAAAAGCAGGATACCATATTAGTAAAACAAAGGGAACAGCTTGATTTCTAACCATAACAAGTGAAAAGGTCAGCATGTGTTTATGTTCCCCATGCTGAGTCATGGTGAGCCATGTGCTGGACCATGTGATCTCTTTGTTTTGATCATGTGATGGCAAATCCAGCGGGAGTAGGGCTAGGTAACAGGCTTTGAGCAGGATTGTGTTCAGTGTTGTAACCTCATTGTGTAAGTTGGCTATTATGAAAGCCTGCAGCGAATGTACCGGACAGATCCAGATATTTTTTAATTCTGCTGTTTATTCCCCTTTTCTCTCAGTGGAGTCACATGTACAAAAATTAAAGGGATATTGCACACAAAAAGAAATATTATGTCATCATTTACTAACCCCTCATGTTTTTTCCGAAGTATATGACTTACTGTCTTCTGTGGGACACAAAAGAAGATATTTGGAAGAATGTGCAGGTTGCACTTTTTCATGCAATTTCAAAACATGAGGAGCTTTCAAGCTTTCAAACTGCATAAACAAGGTCCATGTGACTTTTTGGACTGGTTTAAAAAGCCATTACATTCAGAAATAAAATCATATAGGTTTGGAAAAACATGTTCAATTCAGTTCTATTCAAGTTTATTTGTATAGTGCTTTTTATGATACAGATCGTTGCAAACCAGCTTTACATAAAATTACGTTTCTACAATATTTAAAATATATAAGAGTAGCTTACATATTGGTTGTAATGTTGGTTATACATTTAATTTTTGAGTGAAATACTGCTTTAAGTGTTGGAAACACAACTATTTTAGAGCAGTGCTACTATGCATTGTTAGGTTTTATCTTCCTCTTTTACTCACAGCTTGTTTTATCTAATAAATAAGGAAGTGAGGGAGGCAACCTAAAGAAAGTAGCTTGAAATATCTTCTTTGTGGGGGTTACAATAGCTGAGTCAGGCATCTCATTGAATCCTATAATTTTATCTGAGCGCGAAGGAAGTGAATGGAACTGTAGGAGTGAACTGAGAGAAGTGTGTCTGAGATCTTCAGAGAAAGAGAAAGGGGGGAAAAGGTCCAATCAAGTGTGTTGTGCAACCGGCTTGATGTTACAAAAGCACACTGACGGAAGTACAAAAAAATAAGATCAAAGAGTGACCAAAAACTCACCTCAATCAAAAACGAATCTATCACAATTAGAAACCACATCTATGGTGTAAAAGAATGGAGCGTACACGTCCAAAGAAAGCACAAGCTTAGAACACTTTAAAGGAAGTGTGTGGGAGGATATAAAGATAGAAGGTGAAACACTCTATCAATATGAGAGATCGTGTGGTGTTTTTCCCTACCAAAGCACATGCTGGGACCTCCACAGGAACCAAACCACATCAAACTATTGTGTCAGTTTAATTCCCAGCTGCATAAAGGAGTTCGTGACTTCCACAGCCCACTACAAAGAGGGTAGAATGAATGCTCTGCCAACGGTTAAGAAGATGTGTACATTCAGTCCACAACAGCAAGACACAGCACATTTAGCAGGGCACTTGAAACATGACGGCATGGGTTTCTGGCGTTCCGTGTGAGTAACGCCGCCACCTGCTTTAGATCTAGTGTTTCTCGGCTCCTACAAAGTCAATACAGCATTTGACAGCCTCTTTACATTAGGTCTCTAAGGCTGAACAATGTTTATGCAATGTTCTTCTGAGGGTTAACTGTCTGTTCCTTACTCTAATTTTACTCTTTTGTGAAATTACACAAGTTAATCATTCTAGCTTTATAATTAACGAAACACAGTCACAATCATAGACCCTTGATGACTGTGCTAATTTCTCCATTGATTAGCAGAGGAACTAAACAGTGGGTCGCTTTTTAATTGCCATCTGCTTGACTGCTGTTTTGGAGTGACAAGCAGATGACGGTGCCTTCACAATAATGGACAAAAAAATCAATGACCACCTCCCTCCCACCAGTTTCTAAACAGTTTCTATAAATACATCACACAAACAAAATGGGGACACCCCCCCCCTCCCCATTTAAATGATAAGTAAGTAAATATATAAATGTTTCCATTATATAATCAGAACTTAACTTTTAAGTTATAAAGTTAGATTTTTCCCCCATTGAAATTTAAATTAATAAAATTAAATTTCAAGTATATTGCCAGAACATGCATGCTTAAATAAACAAGTTTTTTTTTTCAAATCTAAAAGAAACAATCAATCAATCAATCAATCCCATTTTGATTATATTGCCAGAACTTAGATGTGTAAAATCTGATTTTTTTTCATTGCTTAAATTTCTCTCTCTCTCTCAAGGTCTTTCTCTTTGCATAATAATAAAATCAGATTTTTTATTTTTTTTTAATAAATACATACATAAATGCACACACATACAAAAAAAGTGTGTTGGATTTACTTTAAAAATAATTCACCAAGTACATTTTACAATAATTACAAAGAAATGGCAAGCAACACATAAAGAAAGAAGTGTGAAATTTTGAAATTAAAAGAGTAGTACGTAGTATGTTGTAAAACATGCTTAAAGGGTTCGTACCCCCAAAAATGGAAATTAGGCCATAAATTACTCACCCTCACTCAAGTCATCCCAGGTGTATATTACTTTCCTCTTTCAGACGAATCTTGTCGGAGTTATATAAAAAAATGTCTTTGATCTTTCAAGCTGTTTAATGGCACTGATACCTGACACAGGTATTGCACTGCATCAGTCCTTGAGAAGTTTAATAAAAAGCTCACCCATTAAAAAAAGTGTCTCACGTGGTTCTGGGGGCTGAACAAAGTCCTCCTCTAGTGAATTGATGCATTTTTGTAAAAAACATATCCATATTCAAAACTTAATAATCACTTTAATGTAGCTTACGCCAACAGTTGTACACGGAAGTAGCTCCGGGTGGATGACGTATGAGGTCTGGATTGCGCATGCACTGGTGAGTCTCGTGAAAACCAACATTTGTTAACAGGGGCAAAGGAAAAGCCAAAGTTTCCTTACTTTAGCCAAGGAAAACCAGTCTCCTCTTGGCTTATACTGAAATCCTCCGACATTCGTCTTTACAAATCCTTGTTTTGTAAATTATTTACCATTGTTTTGTTTTGATCTCTCCCCTGTGCTTCTGTGTTCATCACTTCTGAGTGGCTAATGCACAAAGCCGACCTCCATACATAATTCCCCCAGAACTGCTTTAGTTTAAAACAGTGAGCGCAAGCTAGATTAAAGTGATTATTATGTTTTAAATACGGTTATTTTTCTTACAAAAGTGCCTCGATTCACTACAGGAGGCCTTTGTCCAGCCCCGAAACCATGTGAGATTTTTTTATTAAGGATGGGTGCTTTTTATTTTACTTCTTTTGGACTGAAGCACTGCAACACCCACTGAGTAGCAAGTCATATGCACCTAGGATGCCTTGAGGGCGAGTAATTTATGGCTTAATTTTATTTTTTGGGTGAACTAACCCTTTAAGTAACATACTCCAATAATCTTACAGTCTTATATAATATTACATGCAATCTGGGCATTATACTGCCAGAACATGAATACTTAAATGTTTAAAAATTGTTTATACACTTAACGTTAATTTACATATTTCCGTTTTAGATAATGGACTAGATTTAAAGTCTACCACAAGTATCCACACATGGAAACTTTCTCAATAATATTTAAAAGCATCCAAGAATGCACCAGGATTTGTTACTACATATTTTATATTAATATTTTATTGACTTTTCTATAATTTTACAGTGTGTGATAATAAAGAATGTGGAGGTGTGTTGAAATCTCTCTGGCAGTGTAAATGTCTTGTGAAAGTAATAAAACTCATATTTGTTTCTGCATCCACACTTCTAGTGTCAATAGAATTGATTTCCTTCATGTCCGCCTGACAACAATTGTTAATTGTACCACTTTGGGGGATGCAAATACACAATTCATAAATTTTGAAAGAGATTCGTCTCCAATAGCATGCATTAAAAAAAACAACAGTGTCCCAATACACACATTCTCATATACATCGTTTACTACCTCTTTTGTTTGCCCTCTGTGGCCATATGTTATGTGCATTATAAATATTAAGCTGTCAGCCTGGCATAGTGTTTTAGGCCGAGTATGGGGGGTAGAAGCACTCTAGATGCAACTGTCAAATTGATTGACAGTTAAATTAAGGGCTAAAACAAAAGAATCAGTGACTCTCATAGCATTTCATGTGAGATGACAGATGCTTCAGACCACTGCGCATCAGTGCATGAAAGAGCATTTTCATTGGCTGGTGTGAGTCAAGTGAGTCAAAAAAAAATTCAGGACCGATTAAATTATGAAAAAGTCTTTATATTATGATGTCTCGCAAAAAGGAAAGTCATGTTATTTTGCTGAAAGATTAAGAGAATTGTTCTCTTTAAAAAACATACACTAAAAATAAGAAAATAACCGGTAAGGTTTGGGACAGATAAGATTTTGTAAACATTTTTGAAAGAAGTCTCTTATGCTCACTGAGGCTGCTTTTCTTTGATCCTAAATGTTGAAATATTATTATATGTAAAAATAGCTGTTTTCTGTTTGAAAATATTTTACAGTGTAATTTATTGCTGTGATGGCAATGCTGAATTCTCAGCATCATTATTTCAGTCTTCAGTTATGATCTTAAATCATTCTAATATGATGACATATTAAAAACATATAAGGGATGTGGAAATATTGATTCTGATTGATATCGGTTAGCCGATAATTATTATCATGCCATGGCTAATAACCAATAAAGGGCCAATATCAAAAATCTATACTATTTAATAAAACACTAAAAACTAAAACCAGGGATCACAACATTTTAATGTACAGTATGAAAAATGGATTATTAATTTTGATATTTTAAACATTTAAAACTGTTGTTAAAAAAAACACAAAACCAGTCTTAAGTCACTAGGGTATATTTTTAGCAATAGCCAAAAAACATGGTATGGGGCAAAATTATAGATTTTTTTTTATGCCAAAATTCATTAGAATATTATGTTAACATCATGTTCCATGAAGATATTTTGTACATTTCCTACCATAAATATATCAAGCCTTAATTTTTGATTAGTAATATGCATTACTAAGAATTTATTCGGATAAATTAAAAGGCAATTTTCTCAGTATATAGGCTAGATTTTTTTGCACCCCCAGATTCCAGATTTTCAAATATTGTCCAATCCAAATAAACCATACATCAATGGAAAGCTTATTTATTCAGCTTTCAGATTATGTATAAATCTTAAGACATAAAGCAATTTAAGGCAGGATGGTCTCCTACTATTTGTTACTAGTTAACACAGTAGATGACTCTCTTTTCAGCTCTTCTATGCTCCCTTCATCCTCAGCCATGTTATACATGAGCAGATACATCCATCCTTTTGGGGAATGAGATAAAAGAAAGTGTGCTCAGAGTGTGACTGTCATAAAATCGGACCAGGCTTTCTTTCGGAAGAGCTTAGAGTGACCTACATTCCACAACCCCCAGTCATAACACTGCAGGGTCATGTGACTACTGCCCTCAGTCAAAACAATAACATGAGGAGCAGTGGCTAAGGCTGAGGGCGGGGCTTGTGATACTTGGGGAGGCTTTGATGTCCTAACTCTTTGCAGGTGCTGAGAGAAGATGGTTGGGTGATAAACTCTTTCTTTACATGGCAACCACAAAAACACAACTGCTAATTTCGGGGGAAGAACTAGCAAATGTTGGACAGGAAACTTTAAAACAAACAATGTTTGGTGTCGTATTTCATGACTCAACAGATTTTCCCATTATGGTGAGATAATGTAACTTATATGACACTGTTAAAGCAGAAGGGACCTTACAAAGGAGAACCTAAAGGAAAAGCTCACCATTTACTCGCCCTCATGTCCACGTTGTGTGGAACGCAATAGAAGAATTTCTTGAAGTATGTTCACACTGCTCTTTGACATACAACAAAAGCATGTCATTATTTTAAAGTCATTATGAACATTCACAACCCATTTGCTGTGATGTATTTACGAGACTTACAAAAACACAATATTGTAAAATGTTATTACAATTTAAAATAGCTGTTTTCTATTTTCATATTTAAAAAAAAATGTAATTTATATTATGCAAAGCTGAATTTCCAGCATCATTACTCCAGTTTTTAGTATCACAAGATCTGTCATAAATCATCTGTTGATTTGGTGCTATAGAATCATTTCATAATATTTTGTATTCATATATATATATATATATATATATATATATATATATATATATATAATGTTTTGGTGGAAATCATTATACTTTTTCAGGACCTTAGATGAATAGAAAGTTAATTTGAATAAAACTTTTCTTAAAATAATGCAAAAGTCTTTACTGTCATTTTTATTGCATCCTCATTGAAAAAAAAAAAAAACTATAAACACGACTACCAACTTCTGACCAGTAGTGTATTAGGAACGTAACAAAGATTCGTTTTTATTTCATTTTTACTTCACTGATTAAATGCTCAACCAACTAAAAATACAAATCAACCACTTAAAGGGATAGTTCATCCAAAAAAATTTATTCTGTCATTAATTACTCTCTCTTATGTTTTTTTGAAAAATATAAGTCCTTTATTCATCTTCGGAACACAAATCAAAATATTTTCAATGAAATCCAAGAGCTTTTCATAGACAGCAATGCAACTACCACATTCAAGGCCCAGAAAGGTATTGAGGACATCAGTAAAATAGTCCATGTGACATCAGTGGACCTTAAATTTATGAAGCTACAACAATACTTTTAGTATATAGTATATAAACTATTTTAGTATATACAATAGTTGTGTTGCTGTCTTTAGAGTTCTTGCATTTCATCAGAAATGTCTTAATTTGTATTCCGAAGATAAATGAAGTTCTTACAGATTTGGAACAACATGAAGGGTTAGTAATTAATGACAGAATTTTCATTTTTGGGTGAACTAGCCCTTTAAATAGTACATTACTGATATAACACTTTCTAAAACAGATATTTGGATTATATTCACTGAGAAGTCACAGTTCAACATTTTTCAAGGTCCAAGTGACACCATTTGCATTTTGCTTATCTTGTGTTTGCCAACTGGCAGTGTTGATCCTTTATGGATGATACACTCTCAAAAAAAAAAAAAAAATGCCAGGGTTTGGTGGAAATCAGAATGTGTGTTCACAGAAAGCTGTCTGACCTTGTGCTGACCTCTGATTTGCCAACAGGAAGTATAGGTACAGCCTGACCCCCTATAGGGTTTAATTACATTTATGCCTTATGTGTAATACGCTGTAATGCTGTACTCTAACATATTGTCTATTTTTTACCCCACACTTCCCACCCATATGTCATCTGATTGGTCCGTTTTCCTACAATGCTCTAATCTATGGAGGTTAAAAACCCTAATTTAATGCTCCAGGCCCACCTGGCTAAAGTAAATGAATCTTATTCCTATATATACATACACACACACACACACACACACATAGATATAAATCATGCCTCAATGTAATGGCTTTGAATCATCTCCATTTGTGGGCTTTCCTTAACAAATATTGGTACATGTTATGCCATTATGTGATTAATTTGATAATTAAACATAATTAAAGGGGTCATATGATCAATTATATCAGTTTTTCTTTTCTCTTTTGAGTGTTCAAAGCTCTTGGTGCATAAAAAAGATCTGTAAAGTTGCAAAGACTAAAGTCTCAAATCCTATTAAATATTCTTTATAAAAGTTCAGACTCGTCTACACCCCCCTAAAACGCATCGTTTAAACACGACGAACATGATTTCACCAAGTACAACATGTTCCTGAATCAACATCCTTGTTGACCCTGGAACAACATTCCAATCAACCAATCAGTATTGAGATATAACTTTTCAGGAAATATCAGGGTTACAGGCTTACATTCAGGGTTAGGTTCTTCTACACTGATCTCAATCAGCTATCATTTCCCACTGATTTTAGGAATAAATTATTGGCAGGTTAGGGTTAGGGATTGGGTTAAGTCTATATTTTTGGACAATAATCATGGCAACCTTTAAACTTGCCCCCACATGTCTACGTCACTGTGTGGGAAGATTTGCATAACACTGCCCAAATGTTCACGCAAAGAAAGAAAATGTAACTTTTATTCTCGCTGTAATATTGTTGTTGCCGTGCCGCCATGTTGTGGAGATGCTGTGTGTTTTGTTGTGAAAGCGAAACTACTATGTTTGGACTTACCAAAAGAAGAGGATATTCGCTTCATCATGCCTAGAGCTGATCCGTGCTGGTCGATGAGGAAATACATTAACTTTGCACTGTGGATTGCCAGATCAGCTTTCACCCTGGACGAAGCGGAGTCCAGCCCCAGAACCAAAGATGCCATGGCGCCAAACCCCCTCACGAAAGAAGAAAACAGTAGTGTTTACAACTTTGACGACGAGCACTTATCAGGATCAACTAAACACTTTCAATAGTATGTGAAATATTTAAATTTCGTAACAAGAATCTTTAAAATATGTCTGAGAGTTTTACACTCTGGTCTATTATTGAAGCGACATTTCCACGCCTCGAAACATGATGCTGAATGAAACAAACTGTGATTGGTTGTTTGACATGTTGGTCAAGCAGCCTTAGCCAATGAAAGCTGCCATGAATTCCAGACCTTCAGCCATCAGTCTGTAGGTCTGAGGACTATGTCCCCAATGGACAAGTATAGGTCTCTGCAGGAAAGTAATGAGAGTTACCAGATCAGGGTGTTTTTACACCATGATACCTGATTGGCTGACGTCATAGTGATGTTAGGTTTAGGGGTGGGGTTGGGTAAGGTGGATCATTTTGATTGCATGATTTAGACACACCCAGCAGTTTGAAAACACCCACAAGGTGATAAACGCCCACTTTTGCTCTGCAGAGATCTAAGTTTCCCAGTGGATGCAACAAATGCCTCGTTTGTAATATGTTTTATTGGTTTTGTCTTGTGGCATCACAGTATGGTAAGGGGTGTTACATTTCCGTCACACGCTTGAGGTATTCAGCCAATCACAACACACTGAATAGATGGCCAATCAGAGCACACCTCGCTTTCCAGAACGATGAGCTTTGTAAAAATCTTTACATAAACAGCAGCTTTGGTTTCTATAGATAAATACAAAATTTGTCCCACATACAGTAATACAGTATTTGGGAAAGTAATACATTTTATTTTACACAAATTTTGATTAATTTCAATAATTTATGGATTACATGAATTAATTAACAGTTTAATTTACATTTTCATGTAACTGTTTTAATCGTTTTACTGCTCTAGTTTTTATAAATAAATGACAAATCTTCTCATGCAATATATATTTCAGAATAATATAGTCAAACATATTTTTTGAGAGGCTACATGACATCAATATTGAATTATTTCAATAATTAATTGAATAAGTCAAAATGTATTGACACATAATTATATAGCAAAATGTATTTGGGAAATCAATAAAATTTAAGAGCCAACATGTCATTAATTTTAATTTCAATAATTAATGGAAGTGAATTAATTGACAAATAAATTAATTGCATCTCTTAACTAATTGACAGTCCTAGTTTCTTTAAATAAATCACACATAAATTGTGTCTCATAATATGCATTTCAAAATTATACGTAAGCTTGCAAACATATAAATTAAATTTTTTGTTTCAGAAATTAATACCTTGTGACAATATATTTTGAAAATGCATATGCATAAATATTAAAAGGTTTTAAACAATTCAAGGACAGCATATGGTTTGAAATGGGTACATTTCAACTAATAGGTGATTATATCTGCCCTATATTTGAATATGCTTTGGATTTGACCATATGTTCCAGCCCAGTGAAAAGGTAAGTGATTGTCTAACCCTGCCCTCCAGATAACCTCTGAAGAGGGTTCAGAGCTGTGCACTATAAGCCCCTCTTGTCAGCGAAAACAGTGGGAGTCTTTGTGATCAGTCCGATTAGACGTGTAAAGCTGCATAAAGCCACTTTTGCTTCAGGTTATCACATTTTCTTCAGGAATACGTAAGAGAGAAGTCATTATGACAGACCGGCCATCAACGATAGTTCAGTGTAATTGGGAGATTTTAATTTAATTTACAAATCCGATTACAAAAAAGTTGGGAAACTGTACATATTGTGAATAAAAACAGAATGCAATGATGTGGAAGTTTCAAATTTCAATATTTTATTCACAATATAACATAAATGACATATCAAATGTTTAAACTGAGAAAATGTATCATTTTAAGGGAAAAATAAGTTGATTTTAAATTTCATGGCATCAACACATCTCAAAAAAGTTGGGACAAGGCCATGTTTACCACTGTGTGACATCCCCTCTTCTTTTTATAACAGTCTGCAAATCTCTGGGGACTGAGGAGACAAGTTGCTTAAGTTTAGGAAATGGAATATTGTCCCATTCTTGTCTAATACAGGCTTCTAGTTGCTTAACTGTCGTAGGTCTTCTTTGTCGCATCTTCCTCTTTATGATGAACCAAATGTTTTCTATGGGTGAAAGATCTGGACTGCAGGCTGGCCATGTCAGTATCCTTCTACTCAGCCATGATGTTGTAATTGATGCAGTATGTGGTCTTGCATTGTCATGTTGGAAAATGTAAGGTCTTTCCTGAAAGAGACGACGTCTGGATGGGAGCATATGTTGTTCTAGAACTTGGATATACCTTTCAGCATTGATGGTGCCTTTCCAGATGTGTAAGCTGCCCATGCCACACACGCTCATGCAACCCCATACCATCAGAGATGCTGGCTTCTGAACTGAGCGCTGATATCAAGCTCTATCAAGATTGGGTTGTCCTTGTCCTCTTTAGTCTGGATGACATGGCATCCCAGTTTTCCAAAAAGAACTTCAAATTTTGAATCGTCTGACCACAGAACAGTTTTCCACTTTGCCACAGTCGATTTTAGATGAGCCTTGGTCCAGAGAAAACAGCTGCGCTTCTGGATCATGTTTAGATATGGCTTCTTTTTTGACCTATAGAGTTTTAGCCGGCAACGGCGAATGGCATGGTGGATTGTGTTCACCGACAATGTTTTCTGGAAGTATTCCTGAGCCCATGTTGTGATTTCCATTACAGTAGCAGTCCTGTATGTGATGCAGTGCCGTCTAAGGGTCCGAAGATCACAGGCATTCAGTATGGTTTTTCGGCCTTGACCCTTACTTACAGAGATTATTCCAGATTCTCTGAATCTTTGGATGATGTTATGAACTGTAGATGATGATAACTTCAAACTCTTTGCAATTTTTCTCAGAGAAACTCCTTTCTGATATCGCTCCAATATTTTTCGCTGCAGCATTGGGGGAATTGGTGATCCTCTGCCCATCTTGACTTCTGAGAGGCTCTTTTTATACCCAATCATGTTGCCAATTTACCTAATAAGTTGTAAATTGGTCCTCCAGCTGTTCCCTATATGTACATTTAATTTTCCGGCCTCTTTTTGCTACCTGTCCCAACTTTTTTGTAATGTGTAGCTGTCCTATACCTTTATGAGATCTGTAAATTTTTCCATTCCTTTTTTTTACTCACAATTTGTACAGTGTCCCAACTTTTTTGGAATAGGGTTTGTACTATAGTACGATAGACATGCTATAATATTAGAAATAATCGAGTCTGAATGTAAACTCACCAACTAAATCAAACACTGGGGGTCCATAGAAGCTTTTGTTCATTTGGACACATGTTCTTTGGCCCTACATCAGGTAACTGCTGAAAAGCTTGAGGGATTTCCCTGCTGATTGCTTCAGTGTGTCTCATAAAAGCTCCCCAAAGCCTTGATGTCCTTCTCAGGTATGACCTATGAATCTGGCATGAGATGAAAGTTAGGATATGTTCTTTTTTCTGGGGAAACAGGAGAAGAATGACAAGTAATTATAGAATGAATGTCACACATTCACTGTCAGATATAAGATGTTCAGTCATGGCTCATTACATTTTATTCTTAGCAGCCATTTGTGACACTTTACATAAAGTGCAGTTGGATTTTATGTGTAATTGCACATTTTATTCATCTTGGTCTGGGATGTAGTTATTATTTTTTAAGATGTTTTATGTAAAGGCAAAGCATCGATTTGACTGCAGTTTGATCAGTGTCTAATGGGTCTGGGGTGCACACCTGGAAATTAAGGAAGTCTGTTTGCAGAGGCTGTCTTATCATATGGATTTTCATAACAATGTTCATCCTCTATCACAGTAGGGGATCACTGTTTACCTGGTCTCCCTGTCTTTGAGACATCCTGTCTGTGTACTTCCATCAGCCTCTTTCCAAATTAGCTCCATAGATGAGGGAAATGATTAGGATTGATCTGGACAAAGAGATAATCCCAGAAAATAAATCTGCAAAGCTTCAGTCATATGCTTGATAAGGATCTGCGTGATTAATTTATGCAGACTGTCATATAATCTTATACTCTATATCCATAGAGTACTATATACTTAATGATGTTACACCATGCAGTTAGCCTATATGATCATTCAGTATGAATCATACAACTGAAACTTGATGAGGTATACAGCAGAGTCTTTGTGGTTTTAATGCAGACACCAGATCTAGCTACGATGAACATCTGAATTTTATGATTAGATTTTATTTATTCTACACAGACACATACTTAGGGCTTAACATTCATTATTGTAAATTATAAGTATTTATAAAAGGTTTTTATACACACATACATACACATAATACATGTTTATTTATATTATTTTTTGAAAGGCGCAGTACAGCAAGAACAGACAGAAAGACAACAATAATAATAGTAATAATAATAATAATAATAATAATAATGTGCATTATTAATATTTTTATTATAGTATTAATGTTGATAAAAACTCACTATTAATTATTATTATTATTATTATTATTATTATTATTATAAGACAGGCACAACCCAGCAATATTACTCCGATTAGTCAAAGCGTAATTATACAATCTCTGCAACGTGGTTGGTCTTATGTAGCCTAAGCGCAATGCTCTGAGACGAGGTATCCATCGGCGTCTCGCACTATTCACCAAAGCTTTACTTATCACAGCTGATGAATGCTTATATATTTACAGTGTAATTCTATATTTTATCACTCAATATTTCTTCTTCTGAAACCGCTAAGGAATTGTGAGAAGTGTGTTTGTTTTTCATTTGACTGTAGTGCGTTTATCCGTCGCGGAGGGATATGTGCAACGCGTCCAGCCCCCAAACGCGAGAATTAAAGAGTTAATAAGGTTTCCCCACTCTCTCACATACAGACAGATCAACCGAGCAGACGCAAAAGCGCAAACGTGTGCAGTTCTCTATCACTATGGGTGTCCGGGGACATTTGTGAATAATTACCGGAGTTTGACACCTTTGTAGACGAGGAATCGGACTCGTTTGCGATCGCTCGTGGGATTTTCGCGCGGAGTCCCACTCCTAAATATATTTTTGAAGGAATTCGGTGTTCTCGGTGGAGGACGGAGTCCCAGTGCTTTCCGGTCCAAAGAACAGCAAAAGCGTCTGAAGGACTGATAATTTTTTTTTGAGAAGCCGAAAAAAATGTTACTGTCCAAGTTTGGATCTTTTTCTCATATTTGCAACACAACCAACATTGACCACTTGCCAGTGAAAATTCAACTTCAAGCAGGTAACGTAACGTTAGACGTCGTTCTTCAGTTTCGTAACGTATACATGTTTAATGTCGCATTTAATCGCTTGCCCTTACCCCGCTATTTAGCTAAAGTTACTCCTAATTTTCCAAACGCGACTAGTCACTTAATCGGGACGCGCCTGTCGTTAATCTGCGTATGGAGCCATTTTGTTGCCAACCGTGTGTTGTACACATTCGGTTTAAATCACGCTGTTATACCAACATATTGACTTCTACTGCTTTTCTCCTTCATATTACAGCCAAGACCGAAAGGGAGCCATTTGACAAGGTGTATCATGTGGGTTCGGTGCTGGGAAGCGGCGGGTTCGGGACAGTGTACGCCGGTTCTCGGATCTCAGACGCGTTGCCGGTAAACGCTCGCTTTGTTTTGGTGGCAGCACATGGCCGCGTTTGGCGCCACAGTCACGCATTCATACTCCCCTTTTTTCTTTTTGTCTCTAGGTTGCGATAAAACATGTCGCTAAGGAGAGAGTGACCGAATGGGGTACGATTGTAAGTAAACTAGCCTGTTATTTATGTATTTTGATTATTAATTTCTTAAAAGCTAGGTTGTTTATTAACCACGCGTGTTTATATTCCAGAACGGCTCGCTGGTTCCCCTCGAGATTGTTTTATTGAAGAAAGTCGGGAGTACGTTTCAGGGGGTCATTAAACTCCTCGACTGGTATGAGAGAGCCGACGGCTGGCTGATTGTAATGGAGCGGCCGGAGATGGTGAAGGATTTATTCGACTTCATCACGGAGAAAGGCGCGCTGGACGAGGACACCGCCAGGCGCTTCTTCAGACAGGTGCTGGAGGCGGTGAGGCACTGCTACAGCTGCGGGGTGGTTCACCGGGATATCAAAGACGAGAACCTCCTGGTGGATCTACGCTCGGGAGACCTGAAGCTCATCGACTTCGGCTCCGGGGCCATCCTCAAGGACACCGTCTACACAGACTTTGATGGTGCGTCCTTGACTCATACCCATTCTGCTTTGCATTGGCACACCTGCCGCTAATATTAAAATGAGCTGAAATATTTGTACTTATCCAATTCTGGAAGAATAATTATGAGCATTCGAGTTAAAAAGAATTGAGCGTCTCACCTCTGCTGAAAAACTGCTTTTTTGTGTGGTCTGGCTTGGTTTCAAGAGTAATTTCGGGGAAACCAGATGAAAACTGTCTTTGCATAGATGGAAGAACATTAAGACCATCTATGACTAGCAAACTTTTTTTTAAATTAATTTTTATTTTAGCATTTTAATTTAGTAAAAAAACACATTTGAAACCTAAAAAGAATTTTTTCACCTTTTTACAACTGCAAATTATATAATACAAATTTATTTTGTCAACATTCTTGCATTTTTAAACTCATTTAATATAACTGAAATCATTGAATCCGATAAGTTAGTGGAAGGGATCAGCTGTTACTGCACAGCATCTGTTTGTTGTGAAACCTGAGTTGCGGCACCACGTGATCCATCACAGATCCCTGTTTTTGTTTGGTATCTGAGCGACTCCTGGCCTTTGGGGGCCTGTCACAAACCCTAGTGAAGGGGCTTTTGTTGGGGGAAGTGACTCATGCTGGAAGCATGTGGAGTTGCCATAGCTTGTGACTGTTTGTACCTGAAAGTCTCCCTTTTAGATCGCCCTCCTGTTTCAGCTTGCTTGTTTTTTTGGATCGAGCTGTTCTCCAGCTCAGAGTGAAGCTGCAGGAAGGAGGAGAGTTTGTGTGAAAGCCAGACCGCTGGCGCCCCCCTCGCTAGAGTCAGCTGACTGGAGCGGCTCATTATAGAGTGCTGCAGTGTAATCAAAATCAGTGCTTTTTACGCCAAAACAAGACTATTATGAAACAAGTGGTGTTTTGCCAAAATCACAGAGTAGGTTTCAGGACAAAAAAAAGTGGAATCTTCATTTTCTTAACCTGCAAATATGTTATGTAAGTCGCAAAGGTTAATTCTCACCGGATTGAAAACCAAATGTTTTATTTTGTAGGCACGAGAGTGTACAGTCCTCCCGAGTGGATACGTTACCACAGGTACCACGGACGCTCCGCAACCGTTTGGTCCCTTGGTGTCCTACTGTACGACATGGTGTGCGGCGACATCCCGTTTGAACACGATGAGGAGATTCTGAGAGGACGGCTCTTTTTCAGGAGAAGAGTCTCTCCGGGTACGTACTGAACTGGAGATACCCAAACCAGGAACCAAAATTGACCAATAATGACTTTTGATTTGGCCTGTAATTGGATCAAACTAATGTTAACCTTTTTTTCTTTTCATTTTTGTGGATGAGAAGTTTAACCTTGCTGCTTTTCTGTTTATCAGTCTGTCAGCAGCTCATCAAGTGGTGCCTCTGCTTGAGACCTTCTGACCGGCCCACTTTGGAGCAGATCTTTGAGCATCAGTGGATGCGCATGGAGGAAAGCCCGGAAGCAGAGAGCAGCAACATCACACTTCACTCCATCAGCTCAGAATCGGGCAAAGAAAGCCTTTGATGGATGCGGGGACGGCGAGTGAATGGACTCGGAGATCTTTTTGCTCTTGTTCCCAGTCTGTTGGTTATCAGGACTTCGGTTTATGTTGCATAAATGTCTTTTTGGTTGTTTTTCTTGCTAAGGGTGAGTTGTTACCCGTAGGGACTGCGTGAGCAGCAATGCTAGTGATCCTTTGATCTTACTGGTTGCTCTTATAGAGCATGGACATTATTTTCCTTTTAGACTATCTTTTTAGTTTTCGGTGCCTTTTTTGAAAAGCTGCTTTTATGGGATTCAAGTCTCGACAGACACCAGGTGGATTTTCATGGATTTTAGGGGAACTCCCCTGGATTCATGGGAACCTTCAAAGACTGTATCTAGTTATGTGGTGGGTCTCCTTTGCCCTCTAGTGGTCGAATACTTGAAGTACACACTTACTACTCTCTTAACAGTATCTCTGCTGCTCTGCCATTCATATTCACTATTTCGATGGTTTTCACTTCTGTTGTTTTCTGAATGTCTTCCACTACTTCATCTCTGTTGACGTCACTTTTTAGACTATGCTTCGCAGAGACTTAAGTGATGTGCACAATCAATGCAATATTCATGGACTCGCTTTGTTGTTGCTTTGTTTTTGAGGGAGGGGTCGGGCTTTTTTTTTTTTTTTTTTTTAGTATTTGTATTTATGTACATTTTCTTCCATGTATCTTATTTATTCATGCAATACAAACATTCCACATTCAGTGGGTATTTATTTATTTATTCATTTTATACCATCTTCAAAAAGTAATTTGAAATTATTAAATGTAAAGAGTTATTGGGCTTTCTTTAGTTTAACCTAAAGGATCATAGACATGCTAAAGCTATCTAGAACTGATACAAATATACGATTCAGATGTGTTAAGTGATGCCATTTTCTGATGTAGTGTAAAATTTAGAATCAGTTTTTTCTCCATGTGAAGTGGAAGTAAAAATGTGTTAGTCCTTCCACTGTGACCGTGTGGATTTTTTTTTTTTGAACTGGTGACATTTTATTTTTTTATATTGGACACAATAAATTCCTTTCATATGTATTGTTTGTGGTGTCTCCTTGCATGTAAATTACATCCTTATGTTTTCATGTGCAGTTACAAACTGTATTTGAGGATGCTGCCCCCTACAGATAGTGCGACTGAAATTTTCAATTTGATTCATTTGCAGAAATATTATCTTAAATTATTAGTCAACAGGGTATGCAAATGTGATGACACAATGAAATCAAAGCATTACTGTAAAAGAGCTGAATAAGGCTTTAATGAGTCATTATTATGTAATGCATGATTCAGATGTAGAATCACTTGAGATTAAATTCTACCTACTGTTACTAAGGTATTTTTAAATATATTTGGCATGCAATGACCCTTGCAGTATATTCAGGATTTTTATTCCTCACATACATGATTATATAGAGCATATAACCAGCAATGAAATGTGACGTTAAATATGCAAATAAGTTAAATACAAGCATATAATAATAAAATCTATTAAAATGAATAGCCAAATTAGTTTTACGCAAACATTATCTCTCTTCTGTGGAAATATCAATTCAGATTATTCCTTCATCCTTCACTATATGAGCCAGACTGCAGATGTTATGAAGACTGCTATAATGCCTGTATTGTAACTGGAGCAGTTTACTCAGGATAACTATAATTTACCATAGATTACATTAACATATGAGTCATAATAATAAACTTGATAATGGGTTGACAGCTGATGGGTCAATAAATCAAGCTCTTTACACTTGTTTCAAAACTAATTAAAGGTCAAAGTTTCCCACATTTTTTTGGCCTGTGACTTTCATGGTTTGTAATTACAGTATACTCAGCTAACATGGGATGTTCTCAGAACTTTGTTTAAGGTTCTGGCAAGGTTCTCTCAAAGTTATGAACATATTTCCAGTAACGTTACTAGAACTTTCGCTCTCAATTATTTGGTCTTAAATAATGTTAGCACAAAACCATAATTTATACACTGTTTATAGAAGGTTTATAGAAACTGAAGCAGTTTAGTGTTTGTGTAGTGTTTTTAAATGTTCCTACTTATTACGTTTCATATGGTTCAGAGAACATTCCCAAAATGCATGCAATATATTTAAAACAGAACATTCCCTTTATGTTGTATCTCAAGTTCACGTAATTAAGTTTTTGTTTGTTTGTTTGTTTACACATAAAAAAAACACTAAGAAACAACGATTTCATAATTGAAACATTTTCACATTTTATCAGCTGGGTAAAACATTTCAACCAAGAATGAATAATTTATCCATATATTATTCATTCATTGAAATAAAAATATTTATTAAATGAATGTCCACATACCTTTGGTCGTATTGTAGCTTTTGAGCTGAATATAAGGAAGAAGAAAAAACTCACACAGAAAATATATACGTTAATCAATATATATTTAAATATATAAATTATATAAAATATAATTAAATTTATACTTTTAAAATATATTTATTCATTAAAAAAATTCAAGTACTTTCACATGCATGGAAAACACTTAAAAAACAACAATTATAAGTTAAAAAAATGTAAGTTATAATATAATACAACTTGAGCACCTAAAGGTTTCGAAAAGAAAAAGCCACGCGGTACTCTAAATTGTGCAGCCTAGGGCGAAATAAAACGAATAACTGAACAATTTGGATCACACAACATACAGTATCCGTTGTGCATCTTGTCTAAAAACAAACTAACGAGGCCCTGTCTAGCGCTTACTTCCTTATTTTTGCCGCGGAACGCAGTGACGTTGTGCGTGATGACGCGGTGCGTAAGGCGATGGAGAGCTGCAGCCGCATTGTTGTGGGGGAAGAGGCGAACTAGCCTGCTAGCATAGTGTCCGTACGGCCAGCCCAATAACGACCGAAATCAGGCGCGTTAGTATGGTCGAGCTGCTGTTATCTTGAGCGTGTAACTCCGGCGTTTAAATGCTTATTTTTGGATCCGGCAGACCGTTACGGATACCTCATATTACCCCTGGAATACAACGGAGAAGCGGCTGGTGGACGGTAGCGCCTGTAGCGCGGCTCGTGCACGGATTAAACCTACTGCTGTTCAGTAGGCCACAGCGCTGCTGTTTTTGGCTCGGCCGTGCTGCCATTGAAGCTTCTTTTAACGTCGACGGCGAAGGTAAGAATGGGCCGCAGTGTCTCTATGGGTTTATTTATTTATTCACGGCTTTAAAGGGCGTTTGTATTCACGTTTTACAGCGCGTGTTTTGTTTTGTTTGACGCCATGTTTGCAGTGATGTCGGTGGGTCTTTCCAAACAGCATTAGCTCACTAGCAGAGCCGCCAGCAGGCCGCCGGATCCAGTGTGTGTCCTTGCTGCTCAGTTTGTGTGTTTTCTTTCCAGTCCAGTGTGTTTGGCCTCGTCCTGCCCTGCCCCCCTCAAACAAACAAAAGCCTCGATGTAAGCCATGGCTGTTATCGGTTAAACACCAATTGCTTAGTTAATGGGTTAATGTGTTTGTTTGTGGAGCTTAAACGTCAGTTTTGTGTCGGCAAGAACGTTACTGTTGTGTTTACATTTGTAATCAAATAACTAACTGACGTTACATCAAATGGCGAAACGGCACATGTTGAGAAAAAAATACAATCGGCAAGTTTCCATGCCGATTTTCTAGCTTGGGTTTAGGTTGCTATGGATACCAGATGGATGCGTGCGTGCGGTTAGGCCTGTTCACACCAACGACGTTAACTATAAAGAGTAAAAATATATTTTTTAACATTTTTAAAAAAAAAGAAATCCACTACACAAATGGAACGATATCTTTGAAACCACTTTCAGAACGTTTTTCCCCCAGCTGATGGACGATAAACACATTGACAGTCAATGAGAATCCAAACCACTGATTGAGTTTTTAAAGTGGCAATAGACCGAACTGCATCACTTGCTTAAAGGGATACTTCAGCCTAAAATGAAAATTTTGTCATTAACCAGTTAACCCCTAAGTCGTTCCAAACCCGTAAAGCTTAAACGAGATTCATTTTTGTATTCGAATAAAACACAAATAAAGACTTTATTTAACAATTTGTCTCCTCTGTCTCTCCACATCACTGTAGCCCTATTTTGGAGAATATGAGTTGAATGCAGGCTGCTTATGCTCTTCTGTGTCAGCCGCACCACAATTTCAATTGTTAGTATCAATATGTTAGTCTTAATGTTATCTATAGCCTCTTTCACACTGCATGTTGGTCCCAGAAAATTGCTGGAACATTGCCGGGTCACCTTCTGTGTGAACAGTGTCCCGGGACGGGGACTTATTAACATTCCTGGGTTCAGTCCCGGAACGAGCGATGTGTGAACAAAAGACAGAACTAAGGATGTAAAGTAGAGCTGGGCGATATATCCAACGATATGATCATGCGCATCTAGTCAGTAAATCTGGTTCTGTGATCACAGCTAAATCGCCATCACCTGCTTATAATCAGAGCAGCATTTAATAGACAGAGCCATAGATCACTGACAAGCTACGCAATATCGCGTTCATTATCGCTGATGAATCGCCTTCGATAATGAATATGATATTGTGTAGCTTGTAAGTGATCTACTGCTCTGTCTATTAAATGCCGCTTCAATTATAAGCAGGTGATGGCGATTTAGCTGTGATCACAGAACCAGATTTACTGACTAGATGCGCATGATCATATCGTTGGATATATCGCCCAGCCCTATCGTAAAGGATGTGTCGTAGTGATGACGCACGTTATCGTGCGACACTTTTACAGGTGTTTTGAAGGCAGATCAATGTTCACAACGGAAAAAAATATGTGCAAACTGTAATGAAGCAGAGATCGTTCACCAGCTTAAGTGAAAGTTAACGTGCCCAACGTTTTTGACTTGTACAATACACGTCATCCTGATGTCATGTGCCTTTACGGGACCTTTACGGGTTGTGTGTGAACGCACACACATATTACGGGCAATCACTGTCAGTGTGAAAGGGCCAAAATCTAGCAACCTGCGAACAATCACGGGACACATTACCCGTGTATTTTCTGGAATCGCAGTGTTATGCTGTGTTCACACCAAACGCGAATAGAGCGTCAAATTCGCGTCTACCGCGCCTAGTTTGCCGCTTGACCATTTTGAGATCATTCGCGCGAGTAATTCGCTTCATTCGCGCGTGAAATTAACTTCACAACAGACGCGAATTCGCGTCATGGGGGGGCTTCTGCCAGCGGAGTTCACGCAGCATTTTCAACCGCCATTTTTGTTCGGATAATTTTCAAAATATTACTGTTATTGTGTCATGAAATGTAGTTTTAAAAGTATTTCAGGCGAGAATGTAGTTGTTTTAAACTCAAATATGCGGTTTATTTATAATGACAGCGTCTATTTAAAAAATGTGTTTCGCCGATCTCGGAGATGAGCTCCATGCGATCAGCGGGAGCTCCGTCATCATGTATCCGCCGAGAGTAGCCTTACCTCGGCTAGATCTTCTGACATTTGCCGCTGGCTCTGATGTGTCTTTAGTGGTTCAAGATAAAATATAATTCGTTTGGGGTAAAATGAAACGTTTCTTATCTTTGGCCTATTTTCAATTCATCTATTAATATGTTCTATAGAAATATGAACTTTTGTCATATAGCTCCGGTTTACTGCTCACTGACAACATCTGTCGTTCCTCCTTGTTGAATGAGTGGAGAAGGGTATTCCTGCACAACCGGAGGCTGCAGGAACATACTGTTGAATGAGTGACTCCTAGCAGGCTCCTGATTGGTTAACGCGGTGCGAATTGACGCCAAAGTTCACATTTTTCAACTCGGGCGGCAGACGCGAATTCGCGTCAAACGCTAAATGCACAAAAAGCACCATTCGCGCTTAAGGCGCGTTTCGCGCGTCAATTTCGCGTCATTCGCGCGAACTAGACGGGCGAATGAGGCGAATTCGCGTCTTCCGCGCCGCGCTTAACGCCCCATCCGCGCCGTGAGACCTCCAGACGCGCGTAAACGCGCCTTTGCATTGACTTAACATTGAAATCATTCGCGCCAGACGCTCTATTCGCGTTTGGTGTGAACACAGCATTAAAGGGGCTTATAAGGCAGTGTGCTCTAAAACAGTGGCAAAAATGCATTTAGAATATATAAGCATTCAAAGCTTGCAGTTTGTCACTTCTGCCAAAACGTCACAATGATTTTTTTGGCGTCACACCGTACTTCTTCATCTCATCAAATCTTCTGATCATTCAAATGCCTTCTAGAATCCAAAGTGCCCGCCCCCTGCACAATAAATAGATGCTAAAGTGCAGGCTAAGATCGTTCACAGTAGGGCTGCACGATATTGGGAAAAAATGACATTGCGATATTTTATTTTTCTGCGATATATATTGCGATTTTTTTTTTTTTTTTTTTTTTTTTCTTACAAACAAAAATGGTGTGAGCACACTTACATTCTCGTTTTAAATGATTTAAACATTGACACCATCATGTCAATTGATTAATATGCGCGATGGAGAGAGAGCAAGACGGCGCTCGTGTTGTTTGAAGACGGCTCGCTCTCTCTCTGTCTCTCTCGCGCACGCACTTTCTCTGTCTCTCTCGCGCACGCGCTTTCTCTCTCTGTCTCTCTCGCGCACGCGCTTTCTCTCTCTCTCCCTGTCTCTCTCTCTCTCTCTCTCTCTCTGCCCTGTTAAACTTGCATGTGTTTTTCAGTTCTGTTAATGATAAACTTTCACTCTATGATGGTTAAGCTGTGCAATTAATCCGCGAATCACATTCGTCAAGGGCCGGGGAGCAGCTGGCCCGTACAGTTAATGAATAACAGATTAACTACGACAGCCTACATCGCACATGCTGCGATGTGACTATCGTGGATTCGTACATCGCGATATCGATGCTTATACGACACATTGTGCAGCCCTAGTTCACAGTGTAGTATTTCCTGTACAGTGAATGGCTCGTAGTACACAATGTAGGTGATGTGGAACGATTCAGACGGTGTAAATATGCTTTCGATTGGTGCAAATGAGGTATGGTTTCACATTGTTTTACTCTAACCATGGCAGAGCACACAGTCTGATCCAGACTTTCCAGAGACGTGATCACACGGAGCAAGTCATATGAGTGAGTCAGTATTAGGGATGTACAATATCGATTAATTCCATGATCGATTGTCATTTAAATTAATGTTCAATTAATTGATTAATCGTTAACCATAATGCTGCAAAATGCATCTATTTCAGGCAGCAGTCACCGGCATGACAGGATGTGCAAAATCACAGAGACTCACAAAATACTTTCTCACTTGAATTAATTGGGTTTTAGTCTGAATAAAATGCTGGTAGCAGGATTATAAAATTAATCGATACAATGAAGAGAGTGTGTCGTACGTTTGAGATCATTTTACTTTGTTGACTGTTTTCTGGCACAGAGACTGCTGAACGTGCCTCTTTAAATGGTTTTGAGGTGCTTGTTGTTGTATTTTAAAACACAATTGCAATGTTTTCAATCGAGATTATGGCGCTGCGCAGTAAGTGAACCGCATCCATCGGCGCTGCTGCAGCAAAACACACTCTTGCTCATATTAATTTGATCCTTATGGATTCTGTTCTAGAAAATGTCTGATTTAGAATTTTTGTGTTCCGGTAGCCAAGCTTATTTGTTTTTAAAAATCCGGCATACAGTGCATTAGATCATGACAGTGCATGCGTGCATACGAAGACGGAGCGAGCGCGGCTTTAGCTAGATTTATTTGAGAGATTACTGCTCATGTCTCATTCCGCACAAATCCAAATGTTTCCATATTCGCAATGTATTTGAATGTTAAACCATTATTTATAATGTAAACTACTTACACGGGCGAGAGAAAGCCTATGGAATCACCAATAATCAAAAAAATATACTTTAAAACATACTGATAAACTGACATTAAATATAAAAATACTGTATTTAAAACAGCTAGTTCATACATAGTCGGCCGCAACTGTCATATTGCGCGTCCTGTGACAAATTTGCTGCATCTACACACAGAAGTTATCAGTAAAAATGTTCTGCAAAATAAGTCGATGGTGAAAATCAATAGTAGATTTCATTTTAGTGCTGCAACGACGCGTCACACTGTTTACATCTCACGTAATGGGATACTGGGAATGGAGAAAGTTGCATTCTATCACAAAAACAGAGACCACTGTTATCAAAAGCATGGGAATACTTTAAACAGAGGCCAAATAAATGGCCCTTTGTTCCCTTTGCAAAACCGATATGGTGTACCGCGGCAGCACAAAGGCGATGCACGAGCACCTCAGAGGAAAACATCCTGGTGCTCTCCGGTGTTGCGGTTTAATCGGTTACCGTGTGATCTGGTGACCAACTTCCTGGTTCAGGTCTCTGCTGCAGATATGATGGAACGACCGCAGCAGATTCTGCGATTCTAAAAGTATAAACTGATGTGATATTATTAAGTGTTCAATGAACGCAGACTTGCTCATTGCATGATTCTGATATTCTTGTAAAGATTACAAGTTATTGGTATGATCACCCGTAGCGGCTGAAGTAAGGATAAAATAAAAAAATCAAGTAAGTCTGTGTTGGCACTGGTTTCGAAAATGTGTTAGAGGCATTCACATATCGCGCCTAAAAACGCGGGTAAAATGCTAGTCGCGCCGCTTTATCCTAATTTCCATCATTCTTCTCAAAGGGAAACCAGCCATCACTTATGTGACTTTGAGGCCATGATTATCTGTCTTCTTACGTATTTTGAGGCATCAAGTGGGAAGCTAACCAATCAGAGATCAGGGCGCCGCCCAACGTGCTGCCATAACCAATAAAAATAATAATTATAATAATAATAATTTCGATCATCGTTTACGTGATCGATCATCGCTTTCGCGGTCGAGTACTCGAGTACTCGATCACTGTTGCACATCCCTAGTGTGTGCGTGTGTGAAATGCGGTGCTGAAGTGAAATTAATGGGCCGTTTCATAGCCGAATTATAATAAGCCGCCTAATAAAAATAATAGTTATTTTTAAAATCAAAGATATTAATAGGAAAATGAGCCTAATATCGTCTTGATTATAGACACTAGACACTAAATCTGCTTATATTGATATCTCTGACAATTGTCGATACACAATACTATCGTCTATCGACACAACCCTTATTTGCTCCCTTATTTCAGTTAAATCATGGGTTATTTAAGGAACATAATAAATGAAACATTGACAATTGCCACAAATTAAGTCGTAGCAACGAATTAACAAGTTGTAGGAATGAATAGTCTATCTGTCCTGTGTCCCGCAGAGCGCAGTTATCTGATGAAATGACTCAGTTACTACATTTCTATTGCTTTTCATGTTGAAAAACTTTTTTGTTTCTATTTTAATGTACTTTTAAAGTTTAAATCACATTAAAAGCTTAATTTGTACATTTATGCTCATATATGTGCTCATGAGCCGCATGCAGCCCAACATTAAATCAGTTAACCGACCATCGACAGCCTTAATTGATTGCATTTTTTATCGACAATTAACCAATCATAGATGAATCGTTTACATCCCAAAAACTATTACAACTACTGTACATAGCCTCAGCATGATTATGATCACTATTCTTTATTACTAAGAGTTTCATAATAAATCTAGGGTGTAATCTATTAGACTGTGGCTGTCAAATGTGGATTTACCAAGGTCAACAGCTCTGGCCCGAGCAGATATAAACAAAAAGCTATTTTAAAAAGACATATAGCAGCCCCGCCCTCTTTTCCTGTTTCAGTTGAAATTGTCACCACATAGAATAATGCTGCGTGTTTCAAGACACTTCAGGGTACCTTTAAAGTCGGTCCGATTCTGGTTGGATGTCAGTGTTTTATCGTTCGTCAGCTAGCTAGTTTCAGAAGTACTGAAAGTTCCTCTCTGTCTTTTTTGTCATGGTTTGGGTGTGGACTTCAGTATTCTCAAAGAAGTATTATAAAAACTTAGTTGTCGTCCTTGGTTTGAACAGACCTTGACAGTAACAACATTTTTAGAATGATTTTTCCAGCTGATCAATATAAATGTTGACAGACAATCAGAATTTGTCAGACTTTAATAAGCTCCAGCATTTAAAGCCACAGTCATGCAACAAGCGAGTGTAATAAACAGGATGTTGATGTCTGTTGTTGTGAATGTTATTGTTAACTTTGTAGTCGACAGTCCTGGTGTAAATGGATGTTTACAGTGTTGCTGTATTATTTTTATAGCATCTGTGTTTGTATTTCGATCCCGAAATGACATATGATCTGTGTACATATTGTGGCTTTGCATCAGTTGATGTGTGCTTTTCTTTTACTTCAGTTCCTCTCTGGCACTCAAAATGAGGAAGAAGGTTCGACATAATCGTGTTGCCACCCCACAGAGGCCTCCTTCTCCCATCAAACCCTCACGTAACCGCGAGACCTTGACATATGCTGAGGCTCAGCGTATTGTGGAGCTGGAGATCGACGGCTCTGTGCACCGGCTCAGCATTTATGACAAAATGGATGTCATCGACAGCGATGACCCTTTAGCTCAGGAGATCAGCGAGTGCACCAGCAACAAGGAGAACACGGAGAAGCCGCAGCAGGTTCTCGTGCGCTCAGTGCGGCTTAAAAACAACCAGCAGAAGAAGAGCGCCGCATTGACGACTGTGCAGGGTTCGCCAGCTCAGGGCAGGCTACCAGAGCCAAAGATCAGAACGGTTGAGTACAATCTCCCGGCTGTGCCACGGAGGCCGTCAGCGTACTACAACTATGTGGAGAAGACACTGGACGAGCTCGACGAGGAGGTGGAATACGACATGGATGAGGAAGACTATGCATGGCTCGAGTTGATCAACGAGAAGAGGAAGAGCGACGGCTACAGCCAGGTCTCTCAGAACCTCTTCGAGTTTCTCATGGACCGCTTCGAGAAGGAGTCTTTCTTTGAAAGCCAGGGCCAAGGAGACCCCCAGCCACTTATCGACGAGGATGCGGTGTGCTGCATCTGCATGGATGGCGAGTGCCAGAACAGTAATGCGATTTTGTTCTGTGACATGTGCGATCTCGCCGTGCATCAGGAGTGTTACGGCGTCCCCCATATCCCGGAGGGCCGCTGGCTTTGCCGGCACTGCTTAAATTCTCCCTCCCAGCTCGCCGAGTGCATATTTTGTCCGAATAAAGGTGGAGCGCTTAAGAGGACGGATGATGATCGCTGGGGGCACGTGGTCTGTGCCATCTGGGTCCCCGAAGTGGGTTTTACCAATACGGTTTTCATTGAACCCATTGATGGTGTGGCAAACATTCCTCCAGCTCGCTGGAAACTCACCTGTTACCTGTGCAAGAAGAAAGGAGTGGGCGCCTGCATTCAGTGCAGCAAAGCCAACTGTTACACAGCTTTCCATGTAAGCTGCGCTCAGAAAGCTGGTCTCTACATGAAGATGGAGCCCATCAAAGAGGTCACTGAATCAGAAGCTACTACGTTCTCTGTGAAGAAAACGGCATACTGTTGCTCTCATACACCTAATGGCTGTGTGAGGAGACCCCTTACTATATATGAGGACTCCAAACCCAAGAACGGTTTATGTCAGAAGGCTGCTCACAGGGATAGAGCAAAGGGATGCCATAAGAAGAACAAAAAAAAGCTTGAATCGGAGCCCATCACAGTGGTTCCCACGGTTTCTGGGCCTAGTATTACACCTAAAAGGTAGGTGAAACCTTATTCTGCAAAGATTTTCTGTATCTTGGTTGTTTTGAATGTTAAATGTTTTTATTTATTAATAAAAATTTTTGACGCTCTGTGATCTCCTGTGTCCTTACAGTTTCAACACAATTCTCAACCAAGTTTCTGTCCAAAAGAAGAAGATGTTTGTGGAACGGGTTCTCAGTTACTGGATGCTCAAGAGGCAGTCGAGGAATGGTGTCCCACTAATAAGGCGCCTGCAGACTGCCATACAGACGCAAAAAGAACCAGAACAGGTTAGACTTTCTCAGTCTGCAGTGATTGAGAGTCCAATTCTTATGCGTATGAATTTTGAGCAAGGATTGGTTTTTTGAATGACAGGCACCACGCGTTGATGACCGTCAAGCTCTGAAAGAGCAGTTAAAGGACTGGCATCGTTTACGGCATGACCTGGAGCGTGCTCGCTTGCTACTGGAGCTCATCCGCAAGAGAGAGAAGCTAAAGAGAGAGGAGGTATGATGGTCATCGTCATATGATGTGATGTCAGGTGCAAGGGATAAAAATTATTTTATTAATTTTAAGCTATTTATGTATAAATATTAATATCAACTTGGTATCAAAGTACTGGTACTTATGTAATCCCTAATGTATGGAGCTACAAGAAAGGTGTGTTTAAGATCAGGTTAATGTAATCCCTCTCCCAATGTTTTGGTCTGGTTTCTGCAGATGAAGTTACAGCAGTCGGTTTTGGAGATGCAGCTCACTCCATTCCCTGTCCTGCTGCGAGCAGTGCTGGAACAGCTGCAAGAGAAAGACCAGACTAAAATCTTTGCCCAGCCAGTCAGCGTTAAAGAGGTATTGGTATCATTCCTGTGGGGCTCATGCTGGCCTTTTCAAACTCTAAATTGTCTTTTGATAATATAAGGATTCTTGATTTGAAAAAAAAAAAGCTTAAAACAGGGGTTTTCAGAAAATAACTTTTATACAATTATGTAAAAATATTGAATTTGAAATGTTATAAATGAGTTACGCTATTCATTTTATATATATTTTCAATTTATAATGCATTTGAATTGTTTCATATTCAAAACAAATTCATATGTTTAAGTAATTTGTTTTAGCTTTAGTGCAACAGCAATATAAAATCCAGTTATTTTATTTTATTGTTTTACTTTGACTTTTTTTTCTTCAATATATATGGGTTGCTATACATTGTTGGCATCACTTGCAACATTGTCAGAATTTGTCTTTGGCATCAGTGTTTTAAAACTCTTAAGATATTTTTTTCATATTTTTTTAGTGCTGCCAAAGTTTTGATGATTATACTGTTATTCTTAAATTAGGGAAAATATTTAATGAATAGGTGTGTCCAAACTGTTTTAGTCTACATGTAGTTCCTAATCTTGTTCCATGCTTGATTTTCGCTCTTGTGTACAGGTTCCTGATTATTTAGACCACATCAAGCACCCTATGGACTTCTCCACAATGAGAAAGCGTATTGATGCCCATGGGTATAAGAACCTGGATGAGTTTGAGGATGACTTCAACCTCATTATCAACAACTGCATGAAGTACAATGCCAAGGACACCTTTTTCTACCGTGCTGCTGTGCGTATGCGAGATTACGGTGGAGCGATCCTCAGGAAGACTCGGCGGGACACCGAACGAATAGGCTTTGACTTTGCCAGTGGAATGCACCTCGCTGAGCCTCCTAAGATAGAGCCACCTCCAGCATTGACCTGGGATGAGGGTAAAGACCCCTATGTGTTACATTTCTCTTCTCTGTAGATTTTAGACTAATCACTGATTTTGGTTTGTTGGTGAATCATTATGAATTTTATTCTGTTTGTTCCAGTTGACAGACTGTTAAACCCAGCCAATCGCAAGCACATGTCTAAGGAGGAACAATTGAATAAGCTGTTGGAGATGCTGGATTTAACCACTGCCATGAAGTCATGCCCTTCTCGGAGCAAAAGGCTCAAACTGCTGAAGAAGACCATCAGCGATGTGCGAATGGAAATGGGTCACAAAATGGAGCCCCCTTCATTGGAGCAGAATAATCCCAAGGAAGAGGAAAAAGCGCCTCTTATTCTACCACAAGCCAATGAGGAAGAAGGTGCAGGTCTTTTGAATCAAATGTTCTTTTTTTTTTTTTGGCTCACAGTAACTCATCATTTTAGCAATATAAGCTATGGCGTACAAAATTTCTGGGACCAATTATTGTTGTTGATATATATATTTTAGTCAGTAATTTTTAAACAAATATTCAATTGACTTGATATCAATAACAGTAATTTTTTTTTCATTATTTAATTTTTTCTTTTAAAGGTTTAAATGAGGTGGGGGGGGGGGTCAATTAGAATTCTCTTCATTAATAGCTGGTCAAATCTTCCTTTAATAGCTGTGAAACTCAAAATGGGTTCATATTAAATATTAAATGTTTCATTACAGGTGACAAGTTACCTCCAAAACTTGAGCTTTCAGATTCTCTGCCACTCCTGAAAAACGTAGACAGTCCCTGTGAACCTCCGACACTGAAACCCATGGAGCCCAGCCTTGAAAAGTGCCCGAAAAAGGTCAAATTTGACGGGAAGACGTTCTCTACCTCACTTCTAAATGGTCTCTCCTCTGACGTTATGCCCTCTGAAAATAACGTTATGGTTGCTACCTCCACTCTTACTGAACCAGCGAATATGGTCAGCCGCCGAACAGCTGTGCTGTTCCGAAAGTCAAAGAACACGAGTCCGCAGAAGCCGTCGAACACAAGTGAATCCTCAACTGATTGCCCTCAGCTGGGCACTAAGACGTTCTTGTCGGTGGTCATCCCTCGCCTCGAAACCCTGCTCCAGCGCAGGAAGAGGACGCACAGTGCTAGTGGAGACAGTCAGGGTGACGAGGATGAATGTCCGATTAAACGCTTGGATACTGGTAAACGGCTTTCTCTTTTCTTTTAAAGAAACACAGTACCCTTCCCTCCATGGGCATGTTATAGACATTGTTTTGTACTTACAGGCATGTCTAATGGCTTTTCTGAGCCAAAGAAAGGGCTAACTGTGAATCGGCTGTCAGAGCCTCGTCGCCGCTGTGCTTCAGAGTCCAGCCTTTCCTCAAGCGGAAGCGGGAGCATCCAGGAAAACACAAGGTGGGAATGAGTACATAGAATAAAATTTCTAAACTTTTTATATGCGATATTTTTTAAGGCTTTATTACTTATGATGAATGAATTTCCTTTTTTGAATGTTTTTCAGCGATGTCAGTCACACGAAGAGCGGGAAAGGGAAGCTGGCGATGACGAGACGAAACACGACGGACGATAAAAAAGAATTGGTCAATTGCGTGGAACCAGGGAACATTTCCAAGGCCAACAAGCTGGCAGCAGGTGAGCGTCCAGCTTTTTGCAGCCATGAGCGGGTATGTGGGATTTTACACCAGATCCATTCTTCAGTTCAGAGAAGTGGGTCAGACCCGTTCTTGCAGCTACATTGGTGTCCTGTCAGCTCTCTGCAAGCTCGCTTTCCTTCCTTTTGCTTGCTTTGCCACTGACCTGCTCTTCATGGCTTCGTCTAACACAAAGACCGCTGCATACTGCCGTAGTGTCTGCATGTGTGAAACACTCATGTTTTAATAGTCATCACGGCTTATCCTGTCCTTCTGAGTAGTTGCTGCATATGTTTGCTCTTTAACATGGCGCTTAAAGAGGCAGTTCACTTGAAAATAAAAATTGTCATAATTTACTCAGCCTCATGTCGTTCCAAATATTTTTTTTACCTCTGTAAAACACATGAAATATAATTTTTTGGCTGTCTTGTCCATTCAGTAAAACTGTATAGTGATACAAGCTCATAATTAATACTATAGTCCAAACCATTGCACAATAACTTTTTATTTCAAGGGTGGCTGCAGTTTTGTTGTCTGACGCTTTAAATAGTCGAGCTCTTTAAAGTCAGGTGGATTCTGATTGGCTGTCAATGTTTTTTTTTTTATCACTGGTCAGCTAGAAACTGAGGCTGAGTAAATGATGATGGAATTTGAATTTTTTTGATGAATTAAGATTGCTTACCCATCAGTATGCTGAGTGAAATCTTTGGTCTGCCGTGCACTTTCCCAGAAGTGGATAGCTTACTTCTGCATTCTGACTCGCAAGCATGTCAGAGTCTGAGTGGGCTCATTAGTCACATGACATGTTTGACCTTTCCAGGCCAAATCAAATCCCTTTTCAGCACATTTATTATTCTATCTTGATTTAATAAATAAATATAAATAAATTAGTCTTTGGAAGTGGCATTAGAGGCATAATAGTGTCTGGTTAATGTCTCGGCATGCTTCCGTTAAAGAAATGACCCACTGCTGCCGATTGCTGATTGGCTAAATACTGCCATGGCTCTTGAGGTGTTCTGCACTATTTTTTGCGGTGAACCCCTCATAACTTTCCATTATTCCTACTTTCATAGAGATTGACAGCAGCAATATTTGGATGCCTGCTAACACTACACCACTTAATCTGGAGCCCCTTAAACTAGTTTGGGCCAAACTTAGTGGATATCCTTCCTATCCTGCTTTGGTGAGTGTGCATGTGTGCATGCCGTCAGAGATTGGTTCTCCTTCTCTTCCTCTTCATTATTTCATGCATCAGCCTCCTCACTGGTCAACCATAACATTATTGCCAGGTGATACAACCAGGATGTGTATGTGCATACATTTGTTTCGTGCGAGTCTGTGACGTAAGTGTGTGTGCGTACCTGTGTTTTGTGGCAACCATTTCCATTTCCAACAGTTTATATGTTAGCAGTCACAGGCACACGCAGAGTTACCAGGTTACCAGGTCTTTCCAGATGCGCGTTGGAAGATTACTGTTGTGTTGACAGCCTCTCTGCCCACATGTAGATCATAGATCCTCAGATGTCTCGAGCGGGATGCCATCTCAACGACGAGTACATTCCCACCCCTCCACGGGACGTGCTCCGGGTCGGAGAGCTGATGCAGTTCAGGTCCAAGGAGAAACTCTTCCTCGTCCGCTTCTTCGACAGCAGACGCAACTGGTGAGAAGTCTGGCATTTAGAGAAACTTTCAAATATTTCTACAGTTACATTGAAATGTGTTAATGTGTCTGACATTAGCCGTTGTTACACTGTGGGACTGGGGCAGCTGCAATTTGTTCCTAAATGTTTTAAGGGGTATTTAAACTTAACATGTAAAGATGTTAATTTAATTCACTATTGACTACTGTCACTATTGACAGTCAACACATTGACTGAATTTAAGATTTTTGTTTTAGAAAAAAAAAAAAAGGCTTAGATCATTGTTGTTTTTTCAATTGTGATTTGTTTGAAAAACTTAAAACAGACACCCATGGGACACCAAAAGGTGTTGACAGATACCCAAGGAACACCAAAAGGTGTTGTCTTCCTCCTTTCTTTCTTTCCTTCATTTTTATATCATTACTATTTTAATGGAAACTGTATATCGCACAATGTTTTTGTAGCCGATGAAAGTACTTATTTATATTAAACAACTTTATTGATTAGATGTTGATTTGTAAAATTAGAATTTATTATATATATTGAATTATAATCATGAAATGATTTTTTTATTATCAGATGTTAAAATTGTACAATTTCTATTTTAAAACATTGTATATGTATATGTGTTTGTGTATATGTCATGGAAAAATATATATCTTAGTGTTTCTGACTTGTTTTTCAGCACAAATATCTAAACATCCTTAAATCAGGATATGATGATTACTTAAGGTGCAAAATTAAGATCTTGTTTTCTGAAAAAGCAAGGACAAATATCTGTCAGTGTAGAAATAAAACGTGTTTTCCCTTTGAAATAAGGGAATAAATTAATTGTTTAATTTTTAGTTGAATTATTTATTTATTAGATATTTATTCTTTTTAATCAAATTTACTTCATTTTGATCAATTTGTCATTTTGCTTCTCAAGTAAATGTATATTGATTTGAGAATCTTTAGACAGTTGTGGTGGAAAACCAGTAATGGAGATCAGTATGAAGTTGTATATTAAACTTGGAAGTGTTGCTAATACAACTCATTTACATTCAGAAAACGTATAAAATTCATGATTAAATTCTTTAGTTGGTCCTAAAAAAAAAAGTCTTTAAACGGTCTTAATTGTAAATCCATAAAACCAGCAGACCCTGATCAGGAAAATAATATAACTGCCTTTGCATTAGTAAGAGGAATGATCATATGTGACCTGTGCTGGAAAAATGAGTCCCAATGAGCAAATTTTCAAAAATGAAGAGTTTTTTATGTTCACTTTCTTCATTAAAAGAACTTCAGAATTTATGTATGATTTCTTAGAATCAGACAAAAATGACTTTGAAGTGATAGTCAGCAAAGTTCATTTTGAGAAAAATCACAAAGCAAAATCACCTGCAACGTTGCATCCTTATTACTAATAAATTGATTTATTAAAACTACAAAAGCAGTTCAGTCAAGGTTTTTCAAAATCATTTTTTTTTACTGTTCGATTAATATTAATGAGGCGGCCTATATCAAGACCTGCTGTAGTGCACGGATTTAATAATAATAACAGATTATGATTGCTAAATACTTTTAATGCTGTAATTCTGTGTATGTGTGAATATTTATCGGGATAGTGCCTTTATGCGTGTGCTTCGGATGACTTTCAGCATGAGAAACGAGTGGGGAAAAAGTACTCCTCTCAGAAAACACAAAAATAAAGGTTATTAAACATCTAAAATTATTATTTGGAGCACTGGGATTGCTAGACATTCATTTTTGTGAAAATCTCAAATTTGACTAAAATCTTAATTTTTTTTTTTGCCTGTAGATCAAAATTATCCCATGCACATTCCGAGTCATTTGGCCAGCACAGGTCACATATTTAGGGGTTCTCATAATTGACTTTTTTTTTTTTTTTAACCCCTTACTCATCCAGCCGCTTGTTTATGTAGTATTGTGCTGGGCAGTTGTCTGAAAAATGACTCTACTCCTTAAACTAGTTGGGACAGTGTATTTAAAAATTCTGCTTCTGATGCTGTTTTAAATTAACTGTATTCTTCAATCTCCATCAGGCAATGGCTTCCTAAATCCAAGATGGTACCGTTCGGAATCGACAAGACCTTAGATAGAAGCAAAATGTTGGAAGGCAGAACGTCAGGCATCCGTAAAGCTGTGCAAAGCGCCTTCAACCGTGCCATGAACCACTTGAGCCTTGTCCAGGACTTAGGCGCTGGAGATTAATGGAGATCCATGTTGGAGGGTTTCATCAAGCCCCACGTTTACCCAACGCTACGCTCCGGTATCAGACTGGCCCTTCCTCCCAATTCTGTTAGGAGCCGGCGAGCTTCTCAACAGACGAATGTGAGAGCACCTTCACTCTCCTGTAATGTGCTGCAAGACTGCTGTGAACTCACACACTGCCATCTACTTTCCTTTACACTTCCATCACCATCCACGATACGCCTTGTGTTTAACTCTGGCTGTATATACATCATCCTAAATTATCCAACACTAATTTATTATTTTTTTGGTTTGTACCGCACACGACCTCCTGGAAGATTTCAACTCCTAGGTAATTTCTCAACCGCACTGAGGTGCGAACCCATCTGGTGCTACATCACGTGCAAAGCCTTGATTTTTCCATGCGAGAGACTTTTGGAAGCGGCTGTCGCACTTACTGTATCGAACTTTTGTTGTTTTCTTTTTTTTTTCTTTTTTTACGGTTAAGTTATTGTAATGTCAATGCAAGCTTCTCCTCCTTGGCATTAACATGTTATCTACTTTTTTATATAAAAATATTCTTATGGGACACAACTAAGTGATGTTTGTAAATATTTATATAAAGCTAAGAAATTATATACATGTAATACTTTAGAGTGGGTAAAAAAAATAAAAAAATTTGGAGAAGAGGAAACAACAGTAGCGATGAAAGCCAAGAAGTGCATCACTCATGCAAAACCAAAAATTTTGCTGCCCAGTTTTTTCTCCTTTTATTTTGGAATGTTTATCTCTTATTTTTTTCATATTGGTTTGTGTGAATGTTTCAGGCAGATAGTATGAAAAAAAAATCCCCCAAGTTGTTGCTTTTTTATTTTACTGTGCTCTCGGGAACTGTGTTGTAGGTCTGAAAAAAGATGTGCCTGTACAAATGTGTTGTATTAGGACAAAGAAAAGTATGCAAAACTTTATATTCAGAGTAGGCATATTTTGGTGGAAGCTGTGCTTGCCTATTTTTGCTTTGTGTGTGGGTGTTTTAATCATAGCCATCTGTTGTGACTGTTTAACTGTCTCTCTCCAGTATGGATTCTGGGTAGCATTCTGGGTTAAAACACTTTTTTTTATGAATGTCTTGTATTGACCGGTACTCTTGTTTCTTTTCTCTGGGAGGATCACATTATAGCCAATGATAGTGAGTGCTGGTGAGATCCAGTATTTTTAAGTACACTGAAAATAAACACAAAAAAATTACAAATGGTTCTGTTTGTCTTTTTGATAGTTGATTGATTTCTCTTTTTTCTCTCTCTCTCTTGAAGGTAACCTCAACTGTAATTTTGTTAGAAAGGGTCTGTCTATAATTAAGTTTGTTATCCCACTTTAAAAATAAGTCGATTTAGAAATTAGCTTCTTGTTTTTCTCAATTCTTTTAATCATATCTAAAGTTTTTTTTTCTTTTTTCTTCAAATCAGTTTTACTTTCGTAGATGATATGATCGTGTTTGTTTATATATATATAATATAATTTTTTTTTACAGTTTACTTTGTTTAATTTTAGTTATTTTGGAAATTTAAAGTAACTGATATTGACTACAGTTTAAATTATTAAATAATGATTTTAAGTTTTTAAATACTTTTAGTTTGTTTACCTACTACAAAGTAAAATTAAATAATATACAATTTATATACAATGTATTTTAAGAAATGAAAATAATAATGTAAAATATATTTCCCAAGCATGATTATCGCATATGCCATCAGTTTAAGCAGCACATCACTAGATGGCGCTGTTGAACCGAACACAATGTTGATGACCCACCCCAACCCATAACAAAAGCGGTTGAGCTCTGACAGATTGTGATTGTAAAAGATCTCTTCTAAACTTTAATAATATTTCAGCAAGGTCAGCACTGTCTGTTGCAAAGCAGATTAAATAGGCCTTTTATTCCGGATCAGCAGTACCTGTTCCAGAGATGTCTGGCTTGTCAACCAACAAGCACTGCTGTGCAATTTTCTGTTCGTCTCGTCTTCATCTTTTCCCCTTGTTCTGTGTCTCTGTTTATCACAGTTTGAATTTTCCACGGGTGTGCTTTCATCTGCAAACATACCAAATAAAAAAAAAATTGCCTCTGTCTCCTCAGTCAGAGGAAACTCAGTTTAAACTGCCTTTAAAATGTGATTAGATAGGTTGAAACAATCATCCGTCCGCTTTATCCTGTCCAAGGTCATATAGTGTCTTATATATATTTTTTATATTATATGTATTTGACTAGCTAACAAATACAACAATACATGGACATAAATTTTGAATTTGAGTTCAACATATTCTATTACGTAGAAGCGTATAATTGTATATTATATTATTTTATAAAATAACATACTTCATAATATAATATAATATAACATAAATAGCCCGCGTTCAGATTATTTGTTCGGGTTTTCTGCACGTCAATCGTTTTGCCGCGCAACCGGCGGCAACACAGCGTCAAGTCCATAAAAGGAAAGGCGGAAGCTATTGAATTTGCAGCCTTTTTCATGACTTTAGACTGAGTGTTCTCATCTATCAACTGTTCATCTCTGAACAGTGTTGAAATATTCAACGCGCTTGAAAACAGACGCCGAAGTAAGGTTAGTGTTTTTTTCTGCCTAACAGGTAATATTTATTCTGTATAATTCAGTGGTTTACCTTATATTACCCCTAGCATCGCATATGTAGCAGTTGTTAAGAATATCTTAAGCACCCGTCTAACCGTTTTTGAAACTTTTGTGTGTTCTTCGGTTTGTTCATTTCTGTGTGTGGACTTTGGAAGTTTTCACTATTTGTATCACTCCGCTTGTCTTGTCTTGTTGTTGTCTTGCCCTGGCAACCAAAAACACACTTCTTTTGTGACTTTTCGCGACGCTCTCGCTCTGATCAGTGAATGCCTGTGCTCTCTCAGTGCTCTGCTATACGGGAGCGCCCGCTCTTCCGGCAGAAGTGCCTTTATAAGGAAATTCCACTCCATCTAACGTCACACAGAGCCATACTCAAAAAAAAAAACTTTCCAAAACTTGTGACAAACCGGAAGAGTTTTTTTTTGGAACAAAAATACTCCTTCAAACGTACAACTTAATTTTTTAAACTTTGTCCATGTTTAGCATGGGAATCCAACTCTTTAACAGTGTAAAAAACTCAGTATGCAAGAAAAAGCATTTCACCCCCCCCCCCCCCCCCCCCTTAATTGATGGACTGGAGTCTTGTGGACTATTGTGTTGTCTGCGTAGGGCACCAACTCCCAGGGGGCACCATCTCAGTTGCTCAAAAAAAAAAAGGGACAGTCTCTAAAGTTACATGAGATATTGGTATACACCTTTCTAACGTCAATAGCATTTGAGGAAAATGACTTACAGTCATACAAACAACTGTAATTACAGTCATACAAACAACTGTAATTGTTCTAGGTGTCAACTATAATGCAGACCTTTTACATTTCTGATATTAAAATAAACTGTAAATAATATGTAAATTATGCTACTTTTTCACAACGAATGGGCTCAAACGCAAATTTTATGCTCAATAGAATTTGAGGAGAAAGACTTCCAGTCATAAAAACAACTGCAATGTGTTTTAATAAATATAAAAAATGTATAAGATGTGCATTGAGGTTGACACCTAAATGCACATCTTATACATTTTTTATATTTATTAAAATAAATTGTAAATCATTTAGGTAAAAACGAGGACCGTGTATCACTTCCAGGCACATTCCTGTGAAATGTTTTTTTTTTGTTTTTGTTTTTTGGCTGTTGACTTTAATAAGTTTTAATGTCTGAAATAATTTCACCACCACCAACACATCTAATATTCTCTCTGACTTTCCAGGTTCCCTTACGAAAATTAGCCATGATTTTAACAATAACACCAAAAATCATCGTTCTTGTAGCCATGGTATGGTAACTGCAAATTAACCATGGTTTTGTTACTTCAAATAATAATTTACAAAGAAGTATTAATATACTGTGATATTTTGTTGTTGTTGTTGCTATAAGAACAGACCTAAGGCATCAATAGCCTTTAAAATGGCTTAAAATTTATTATATAAAAAACAATGAGGCAGTAATGATTGGTTAATAACACTGTTGAAATACATAATGTAGGCTAATACAAAATAAAGAATTTATGTATATAACATGTTATTATAAATGCCTGCAAAGGGAGCCATATGCCATGTAATTGCTGCTGTTACACTTACAGGACAATCAGATCCTTGTTTAGGCTATTGGCCAAACATTTAATTCAAATATTCACTTAATCTTTCATTTTAGCCCATCTTTTTGTTATAGATGACACAGCCTTTATAATTTCTTCAACAAACAACATGTGGACATCACAGCTCTTACAAAAATTAACCATGATTTTCATCATAGTAAAACTGCTTAATTTTCTTTTTCAAGATTTCTGAATGCTTGAGACTATAAAATAAAGTTATAGCCATAGGTAAATGCAGAGAGCTACATTTGTAATTTGTAACTTTTTTTATTTTAATTTTATTAAAGTTCTATTTTCTCCCTAGTAGCGGGGCACAACAATACAATCCTGCTTAGGGCACCCATTTGGCCAACAGCGGCCCTGATTGTGTTGTTTTTATCAGCTGCTTTTTTTGAGTTTTTTTTGTGGGAAAACTGGATACAAAAAGCAGCCAGTTTTAAGAAGTGCCCTAAGAAAACCTTATCTACAGTGGTATCCTTACATTAAAGACTTTCTTTGGTGTGTGCAGCTGGACACAGCCTATAGCTCAGTCTCAGCAGGGTTTCCAAAGTTAAAAAGTGAAATCAAACCAAGTCTGTGATCCAAGCCTTGCTATAGCTCAGAGCGACAAGAAATGCTGTTCTCCTCAAAACAGCAAAGGCACTGGAGAGCCGTGCCTGATTAGTGATTATCTGTTCTGAATAATTAAATCTAAATTAATATTTAAATACGCAAATGTATTTACAAAGAAACAAACTGCCCACTGCATTAAAGAGCAGACCAATAGTGTAATCTATCATTTATTTAGTAGCACTAAACTGGATATCTGAATCTAATTTGGAAACCTCCAAATGCATGCTGTCATTACCAAACAGTAAAAAATAATATGAGTCAAGGGCACAAGGATTTCTCTTAAAATATATCTGGATAAAACTCCCCTAAGCTGATTTAAACAAGCTAGGTAGAAGTTCATATATAATATTGGATTAATCTTTACTTATGGTGAGGTAACGGTGACATCAGATATAACAAGAAGGTTATGAGATATGTAGGTTTTTAACTTACTTTAGCATTTTATGATAGATGGTCTTTGGTTTAATTGTTATATTAAAAAAGAAAAAAAAAGTGGTTAAGTTATGTTACTTCAAAATACCATCAACATCCATGAGTTCAGATGTGTCCTATTAACAAGGTTGGATGCCTTTTATTTATCGTTGAACAGATTTGCATTGATGTTTGTTTCCATGACATTCTCCAAGGTTAGTATCGATTTCAGAGGCTTGATTTAGAGAAGAATTAGATAAGTTTGACAATATTATTGATTGCAGCTCAGTCAAATGTACAGTGTCCTGTCTTTACACCATTCATCCCATGACAAACCCAATGAAAACGTTCGCAATCCCAAATTTATCTGATCCATACACATATACACAACCCCATGATCAAATTAAAGTGTCTGTTTATCCCGCCACGTTTTTGTTAAAAGTATAAAAGCAATCTTTTTTTTTTTACTAGTAATGTGTCATCATAACCCAATGAAAAGCCTTTTCAATTTCACCAAAAGTGAATTATAAGGGCAATTTTAATTCTTAAATTCAGCATAAAATGGAAGTTGTGGCACTGCGTTGACTTCACCACCATACTGTGACATGCCTCCATGTGAAAAGGCTATTGAACAAGAAAAAAATAGAATTGGACTTGATTTTATTCATTGGTTCCTGATTGAAATGTTGAAAAGTGAGCACTACATACTAGAATGGCGGCACATATGAGATTGGTTTAACTGAAGTGTGGAATTACATACATTAGCCAAGAGAAATTAGCATATTACAGGAACATTACATGTACTGATGTCTAATATTTATTTAGAGCACAACAAAACCAAACTCTTCAGTGGTGCATGTAAATGCCCTTACCCTAGTATTATCTGCATCTGATACCGAGCATTATGGTTAAAGTACTCAATCCCAGTGTTTTCAACAGCCTGTCTTAGGCCTATTATTTATCGCCGTTTCTTGGAAAGGAAGTATAATGAGCATCATCAGACTGATGAGAAATATAATTAGTCAGATGGGGAAGATTTCTGACATAATTACAGTGGCTGGTTCTGTCCACTCGAATTAGAAATCAAGGAAATTTGTTGATAGAGTCTGAGGCGATGGGGTCCCATCGTGCACAGAAAATTGGACGTTTTCCTGGAACGAAACAGACAAAAGTTTAAAAACTGACACGAGTTCGTTAGAAGTTGTATGCAGAGGTAATGCAGTATTGAAAACACAAATGAATTCAGCCCTCACCGCCTTACTGAGAAGGACAACTACTGAAACCCCATAAAGAATTGGTTTGAATTCATTATTCAAATCATCTTGATCTGCAGAACACAAAATTTTCTTTTTAAATGTACAAATCTCATTTACCTTGTAATTCACATCTTCATCTTTAACGTGTACTTCATTTTGCTTCTCTATAAAGGGAAACTTAACCATATGAAATGCTGCAAAATGTCTCGCCATTAATATCTCTATCTTTTTTGTTCTGCTTAAAACCGTGAAACTCCATTTCATGGTGTTGTGTTAAATAGCCCATTTTCCCTATAGTGACTCATCATGCTTGCTTTTAACTTTACAAAATCAACAGCTCCTTCAACCAATTACAAATTATATCATTATTCAGTATTCTTTAGGTTTGACAGGTTTTTGCTTAAGAAATTCGATGGACTGGACATTCTGGAGCTGTTTTTATTCAGTAAAAGGTTCATTGCCAGAAGAAATATGGCAGAATCAAACTTTGGGATTCCAAGATATTGCTGGTCTTCTACAAACATCCACACTAGCAGCAGGCATAACAGCTCCCTGCTGAAATGTCCTTATTTTTGATTGGTCATAGCTCGCGTCAGTACCATATCTCTGCACAACACATTGTTACTTAAAAAAACTTTGGTTTTTGAACCGCAATTCTAGCAGTAGCTTTAAAATCTTTTTTCTCTTCTTTATCAGTTAAAAAAAAGAAACAGTAAGGATATTGAAGCAGCGTGTTGATAATTACATCCATCATTTTTTTATGACCTTACTTGTTTTGTTTTAAAGGTTTGGAAATTAAATGGGTTTCAGTAACTCAGTGTATAAATGCTGAAACACAAGTAGGTAGGCAAATGGTAAAACATTTTGTAGTTTCCAAGAGTTAAGTGTTTTAAACAGCTTTAATTTACTATAATTATGCATTTAAACAAAGGACCTGCTAGCAATACCATTGTTTTTACTGCTTATACTTGAAGTTATGGATACTTACAATACGTTTTTTTTATTCATTCTTTCTTTCTTTAGTTTTTAAAGAAATTATTTTATTTTTCGGATAGAATGCATTACACCAAAATTAGACATTTTATAATTGATATTTTATAATGTTGCCTTTTAAGATTTTCAATTTAAAAAAATGTTCTTGTAAGAAATTTAAAAAATAAACAATCCTGAACAAATATATAAGTTTCCACCAAAATATGAATCATATTGTTTTCACCATTGATAATAATATGGAATGTTTCTTGAGCAGCAAGTCATCATATGACACTGAAGACTTGAGTAATGATGCTAAAAATTCAGATGTGCATCACAGGAATAAGTTATATATTTATTTAAATTGTAACAATATTTAATACAATTTTATAAACATGAAAAAATCGACCCCATACTTTTGAATAGTGCATAAAGCGATCAAAATGATCCACATTCGATTTTTTTTTAAGAAACTGCTTCCCAATTTTATCTTTTATTTTTTCATTATTATTAATTTAACAATGTGATTATAAACAAATGTTTAAATTTCTCAATCTTTATTTGTTGACTTCCCAAGTACTTTATACAATAAAAATGAACTTCATTATAATTTTCTATCACAAAAAAACATTTAAAACATTTTATCCAGATATTTTTATTAGTATTTTTTTTTAATTAGAGAAGTTGGGAAATTAATTATTTATGAGACCTTGTGGTAGTGATGCAAATCATACAAATATGTAAATGACATTGCTGAGCCTCACAAACCTCATTTATGGGGAATGTACATGGAATAAGAAAGAAATTAAATGACATTATAGAGAAAAAAAAAGTTTAGATTTTCCCATGGCAGATGATATATTGGGCAGAAAAACATCCTTGCAATCATATTGCAACATGCATAACAAGAACATTTGAAGAACACATCAGCTGCTGCATAGCAATGTCCTAGCAACATTGTGCCGGAATGGACAAATGCCACTCACGTTCTCTTCAGAATATGTAAAAATCTGGTTATTGACTCAAAATAGACTTAAAAATATGTTTTGCCGCTTGAGTGCTCTCCACTAAAAGCAGCATGCTGAAAATACACAATATTCAATGGTTTGAGGCCTGGAGTTGTGGTCACAACCAGCTTTGAAGCGGTCAGGCATTTGGAACAGATGTGAGAGGGATTGTGACTGGAATATATTTCTCCTTTTCTCTTCATAAACCCATAAACACCCAAACATTCGAGGGCTCTGAATTCAGGAAGGCATACCTGATTTGCACTTCAAATCAAATCCCAGCTAATATTCCTTCAGCTCAGATGAAGCATGGAAAAACATGATCTTAGATCAGCGCTTCGAGTCATCTTTGTGTCTGACAGTTCGTGGATGTTTGGATTAGCAGTTATTGTTTGAACTTGAACAACACAAAAGGACGAAAGTGTCAACAAACTGATTAATGGTAATAGAATGCATCCTGAAGATTATCTTGTTTTTGCGCTTTTTATCTCAACAATAATTTACGGCGAGATTGCAAAGTCAAAGCGGAATGATCCCAGTACAAATAAACAGCTGAGTTAGCCATCCGAGTTCACTAACAACAGTTCCAAGGAGTCTGTTGAAAGTCTGGCTGGGATACTGTGTGAACCTGAGAGCCGCGTGCTTTGAATCCCAAACAGTTTTACAGCAGCCCCATTGCGGTTCTGCTAGATTTTATCGCAAAACACGCCCACCTTATTACCATCAGTCATGCCACCCGATTTCAGGGGTGTAATATTTCTCCGTTATGTCTCTTGTCATGCACAACTGTCACAGATTTTGCAAAACGGATCGTATTTGCTCATTTGAACACTCATTTGTTTGTCAGAAGACATCTTGCATGACCAAGAAAAATCTGGTTTACCCCCCCAATGTTTGCTGCATGTATCTGAACACACCCCGGCGAGCATCTGCACGTGTCCATCCACATCAGGAGGTTGACCCGAGAGGCCTCTCACCCGGTGTGTGCACCTTTCTTGTCTCTCCGTCCTGTTTATTCGACTCATTATCCATCTCAAAGGCCTCCTGTGGCTCTCTCCCAGATGCACGCCTGGATCAATGGACTCGGGATGGGTGGAGCTGAATCGTAATGTTTGCCAGCCTGCGGACCGGCACACACACCATAGCGGGGTGGATCAATGGAAACTTCGCCGTGTGGAGATAAGAGAGGACATCTTGTAGCGACTGCCCTCTTCTTTATCACCCTCCTTTCCTCACTGATGAGCTTTAAAGTTGCACTGTGTTAGCAAGATTTAGCCACATGGCGTAAAGCCTGAGTTTAAGGGCTTAGGGTGGCCCAGGTTCAGAATCCATTTATTTCTGAGCATAAAACTGCAGCATCCAGTTCTAGGATTTATCTTGGTATCTCGAAGAGGAGATTGCTAGAAAACATTGCGTTTTAAGGGAAACGCCTGCTTATCGGATATTACCATCGTGACAGCACACAAATATCATTTTTTTTTCTTTCCTTGTCCACCAGAGAACATTGGCTGTGGGGAGTGTTTCTGAAGTTAACTGTTTAAGTGCTTGCTGCTCCGTCTCAGAACAACCGAACAGAGGCTGATCCAAGTCTTGAGGAAAATTTTATGCAATACAGCGTTTATCAATAAAAAATTACATTTTTGACTCTCAGGAGGAGGAATGTGAGATTTACATTTCTTCTCTAATTACAGTCTGACATGCATTTATCTTGATTGGGAGACATTAAAATGATTTAAATTAAAATCTTTTTTATATATACTTGAGGCTACAAAGACTGCATCTAAAATCGCATACTCTCTGAGTAAGTCTTTTAAATAAATTGCTTTATTAATCAGAAAAAAACAAAAAGTATGTTCTATAGTATATAAGTATATAGTATGTGTGTAGAATGAATGTAGTCTGGATGAATTACATTTGTCCTGTTGTCACTGTTATGTGACCTATCAGCGTTAGTTCACTTCACTGTCAATCCTCCGCTGTGGCCTCATGGGATAGTAAAGTGTCCATTGGATGCACACTTTGGAAAGTCAACGGAAGTAGTAGGTCATTCGGAGACTTTTTGTCTACTGTTTTATGAATACTGTGAATTCGGACATACCACTCAGTTCATGGACTGCCTATGGTAGGGAAGTATGCGAATTCAGATGCAGCCCAAGAGTTTATGAAAGTCCTCTATCCCTTCTTCATATAGTGATATTTAACCTAATTAAAACACAATTTCTGGCAGATATATAATGAGTTAATTAGTCAATCATGAATGAAGTGGTTTGGACACCTGCGTGGTCAGTAACGCTGTCTGTCTCACTTCTGCACATTACAGCCAATCTGCTGCTGATTGAGAGACTAATGACTTTATAATAAGACAAGACCTGAGAGTCTATCTTAATGGAAATCGCCAAGAGCCCATGAACCAGTCTCATTTCAATGCTGCTCAGCCTTTATTTACTACTTCTCTGGTTTCGAATGAGGGCTGCACAAGATGGTGATGTTCTCAGGCGATTTGGAAGTGTTGCACAGCAGATTGGCACAGACATTTGAATCTGATAACACTTTGAAGTCTAGATGGGGGAACTAAAGATAGACATACCTATTCTCAGATCAGATGGATAAATCATTGGTAGACGTTTATGGATTGTCAGTGGATTTCTGAAATAAGTCATATTTTTGCAGGAATACATTTAGTGTCAGTTTAAAACATGTTTTTCTCAGTTTTGGTTTGCTTTGAAATATTTTTTTAGTTTGTGCTGATATATTCAAAATTCAATGTATTTTTTTCATGTTTAAAAATGTAGGCAAATGTATAAAAAATAAATTTTGGCATTTAAAAAGCATTAAAAAATTTTCTAAATTCTTTCCTTTTATAATTTGTTAGAAAATGCCATGCCTTTCAAACTAATCAATTTATTATTTTACTTTTAACCACATTTTTAAACATGTCTATTTGTAAGCTTGAACAGTTATTTATTTACTGTTTTGTTTATAGTTTAGAGTTGTTGAAATGTCGTTTTAAATAACAATCTTAGTCCTCCATAATAAAACTTTGAATTTGTTTGAGTATATTTATAAGTTAATGTCTATATTAACAGTTTGCTCGGATAAATCCTGGTTCTTTTTCCTCTGTGAAGAACTATAAGTGTTCAATGAGACGTAACAATAATGCTCTAAATGACCATAATGCCTTCTATTAAGATTTTATGCATGCCAATGTTTTCTGCATCAACTGCAACAACAAACGCGGTGTGGTTGGCTGAAATTTACAATATGAAGTTTTACAAAACCAACTTGAATTAACAGTATAAAAAAAGAAAGAAAAAAAAAGTTTTCTGAACTACTGAACTAATGTTAGTTTTCCAATTTATTTTACCTTTATAATACAATGATTACTACCTTAAGTGAAAGCCACATGATATATCAAAGTAGCTTTTCCATAAGCTGGGGTAAATGCAAATATTTATACCTATACTTTTATTCCCATACTGATTTTATTTTTTTTTTAAGAAAAAGAAAAGAAGAAGCGGACATTACTATTTCAATCAAACAAACATCAAATGTAAGTGTTCACAGATTTCTGGTAAGTTGACGTTCTTTTGAAAGAACTCTCTAATTTACCATTACAAATCTAATGTAAGGGAAAATAGACTTAAATACTATACATGTGCCACTATTTGGTAATGCATGTAATGAATATGCACAATATTGTTATCGTGGACACTTATAAATACCGTGAATAATTATATATTACAAATTATTCCAAATTTTTAATGCATTTTAAGAACACTTTTTCCATCATCTAGTAAAAACTACACTACATGCCCTGGATATTGTTTGAAAGTGTTTTGATTCTTTCTTGTTCGTTCACACTTTACATTAGCGCTTCATTAGTTAACATTAGTTAATTCATTAGTTAGAATGAAAAATTCTTCTGAACATTCATTAATCTTAGGTATTCCAATGTATAACATGTTGTTAAAATCGAAAGTTGCAACTGTGTCATTTAATGAGCTAACATGAACTAAGAGTTTAACAAAGATTACTAACTTCTGTAGCAAGTGTAACTATGTCTCATTGTGAATTTTAATGCATTAACTAAGGTTTACTAATGAGATCTTATTGTAAAGTGATACCTATTGATCTTTATAGTTCTTTTGCACTTTAAATTGTGTAAAACGTTTAACTTTATATATTTTTCTGTATTGCTTTATTGCATAGATATTTTTGTTATAAGAAAAAAGTTATTAAACATGTTATACTGTATTATGACCAAATAAATGTAAATATTGTGATTATACCGTGATAAAAGCATTAGCAATTAAACGCTACATGAAAATTTGATATCGCATATCCCTAGCCTTAACCAATTAAAATTAACAACAGATTTTTTACATTGCATTTTTACAGTCTTTAACTGATAAAATTACAATCTAGACCACAATATGTTTTTTTATATTTTTATCCTCTAACATGCATGATATGATATGTTTGTTCCTGTAGCTCAACTGGTAGAGCACTGCGCTAGCAAGCAAGCAAGCGCAAGGTTGGGGGTTCGATTCTCTGGGAACACATGATATGTAAAAATTGATAGCTTGAATGCACTGTAAGTCGCTTTGGATAAAAGTGTCTGTTAAATGCATGAATTTAATTTTAATTTTTAATTTTTAATAGATACTGGTATCTTGTGAGTGGTACAGAATTGGTTGAGATATGAGCTGACCGCAGTATGTTCTGAAGTGTCCAGCACTCGCTCACCAACCTTGCAATCTGTGATGCTGTTCACTGCTTGTTTGGTCGCAGTAGAATCCTGGTCTTATAACACACACACACACACACAGATGGGCTTAACTCGTTTATTCATAAGGGACCTTTGATCTTTCTCCAGTGGAGTCACATGCTTCGAATCTAAGGGGTCACCAGATGCCAAAACTGTCGGATACTAAATTCTTTTTTGCTACATGCGAGGCTCTAAATGGCTTCTCTGTAACCTTCCACTTGTGTAAATACAAGACATAAATAAGCACAAGCGTTCCCACGTCCGATTCGCACTGTGAAGTTGACTTCAGATGTTACTGTGATTTTATTTTTACCATTTAGGTTTTTTTGGAAGCTTTGCTAATTTCATGTTTTTTGTTTTTCATTTATTTATTTCCATGTTCTGACTTAATTACTACCGTAATGTGTATCACCACTCATTAAAATGATATAAAAAGCTGCCGAGCCTTCAAAAGAATATGCAACTTAGCTTCATTAAAATTTGAAACTTACATCAGTGTGGCAGGGCTTCATTACTGTCATTATCAATTATGCAGGCATTGAGATGTGCATCTTATTGAGAGTGGCCGGCTGTGTTTTGCATGCTGTCTGCCTAGCTTGCTTCTTCTCCGCACTTTCGAAATGCATATCCATATAACATCCTTGTTCAGAGAAGGTTTTTTTTTTTTTTTTGCCAACTAAGTAACCAATCTCATTGTGCCTAATCAAATATGTCATGTATGCTAATTTGAGCCTCAAACCGCCGACAGTTACTCAATATTCATTTCATCATGCTAATGAATGATAGGTTTGCATTCACCTGGCTATGGATTAATGGAAGCCAATCAATACTCCTGAATAAAAGATATTTGATTGCGTCTTTGTTTAGCATATGATGAACTTCAGTTTGGATCTATTTAATTGAGCAATGTTTGACATCTGTTAGACTAGAATGAATAAACAAATGAACGTCCTGACCTGTATTGATGAATTGGTTTTAAAACAGGAAAAGGTTTTTGGTTCCCTCTGTTAACTGAATTCAGTTTGCCCGATAACTGTTAAGAAAAAATCAAGGAAACCAGTTTTGATGTTTGAATATATTTGTGTGTATATTCAACTTTCTAATTTCATATGCATTTTGAAAGATTTTTTTTTGACAAGAGATAATACAACTTCAAAGACTTGTATGTGGATTGAAACTGAGATGAGGTAAACTTTTCCCTTCGTAGTGTAAAATATGTCATTAATGTAAATGGCATGGTACAAGAGAGCTTAAGCCCCAACCCCTGAAGTTAAATCATTTTATTTCCTCCCAAAACGTCATTAGTTTGTTGCTATGCATTGCGATATAAGGTTATTTGATTGATAAATTCAAATCAGCTTTGTTGAAGGTGATTCAAAATAGTTTTTCAAATACATATAGACACACTGTGGTCAAAAAGACTTTGCTAAAAATGCTTTTAGAGAGGTAGAGGAGGAAAATGCAGCTTGTCTGCAATTGTTTTCCATAAGTGGGGAGGAATAGATTTGTTGTCAAGGATGTGCAAAGTGGGCGCACTTTGAGTGCTTCAATTGTGATGGGGATTAATTTGGGAAATATGCCTGTACTAACATTGAAGCTCCAAGATGTACACTGTTCAGTCACTAAAAGCAGAGTAATACAGACGTTGTTATAAAATACTTTGTTAAGAGGTTATGAAATGCCCAAAGTGATTTAAGCAGGAAATTGGTGCACCATTAACTGAAGTGGTTATTTTAAATAATGTACTTAAACCTTGCTCAAAATATTTTTCTGTATCGAAGTATTTGCATACAGGGAGACATTTTTAAACACCAAATACAACTCTAGCTGCCTTTATGTTTACAGAATTATTATTTAATATGTATGTTTCCCCACATTTTGGGACCAGAATACATATACAGGTGTTTTAGTAGCATTTATTAAATTTATTCTAATTGCATTAATTTCTCTGTATATTTAAATTTATTGTATTATCTCTTTTAAGACACTTTTCCCCCCAGGAGATTGATTAAAAGGATTTGTATCATTATTAAAATGATTACAAAAATGATGATGATGGTTATTATTATCATATTTCTTGCTTTTTCTCTGAGCCCATGTTTAAGATAGACTTTTGTACCCAACAGACAGATCAAAAGAATGTAATAAAATAATAATAATTATTATATTAATTTTATTATAATTATAAAAAAAAAACTTTAATTATAACATAATGTTATTATATTTCTTGCATTTTCCCTGAGCCCATCTTTTTTTAGACATCGTTTTTATTTGTCTATTGGGTACAAAAATCTTTTTTTTTTTTTTATTAAAAAATAATAATAATGTTTATTTATTTATTGTTGTTATTATTATTATTTTGCATTTTCTTTTAGCCTGTGATTTTTATTTTTTTAGACATAATTTTGATTTTGATTCTTTTTATTCGTTAGTATTATTATTAGTAGTAGTAGTAGTATTAATATTTTGCTATTTATTTTGTAAAAATATACATCTATAAGGCGAATCTCTATATCTGTACCCAATATATTTGTAGTTGATGTGATACATTTGTAATGAATTATAAGTTTCATCTCAAGCTGTAATATGTATTGTGTGGTTATGATAGACAGATGAGGTATATGATTATTGCTTTCAAGAACTTCTGCATTTTTCTAGTCATTTCATTTAGGTGTTTCCTGTTGCTATCCTCATTTGGAGCTCAGCAGGTTCAGTCACCCTTTAGGAAAGCTATTTAAAATCACATTCCTATTCATTTTCATCTTCAGTCAGAACATAATTAACAGAGCAAAACTAAATAAACGCTGCAAAACAGCCCTTTTAAACATAATTATAGAACATCGCCGAATTATCAAATATAATCAACAAATACCAGACCTTTTTAAGAGCATGTTTAATAAGTCATTGTAGAGGTTATATTTGTTAATCAGTAATTTTATTAATGCCCACTTCTCTTGTTTATTTTTATTTATGAACCATTTCTGGAACAAGTTACCTTTTCATTTCTCTGTCACAGCTTGTGCGAATCCCTGTCAGGCAGTTCTGCTAATTACTGGAGTCTTGATGTCTAATTATCTTGGATTTTCTCTGAGCCCATGTTTCTTACATTTGTTTTTTTACCCATCATAAAAATCAGAAAGATTATTTTTTAACTAACTTGCTTTATCTCCTACTCGTCTCAGCCTTTGATGTGAGTAGCTTTGTGGATGTCACCTTTGATCAGTTGATCACAATCAGGTGAAATTCTGGAACAATGACTTTGTTTGTGAAGGACCAATAGAAGACATACATTGTGATTTGCTTTTGCTGCTTTTAATTGGTTTATTGTACTCACACTATTGCAAGCATTTTGGACGCTCTCCAGGGTCCTGAAATGACCTGGCTCGACTCGAATATACAATTTGCATCATATTTGAATTGAAGCAGCTTTTGAAGCCTGTGTCCAGTGTTAGAATCTCTGTAATACTTGTTTCTGATTGGTCAGGCACAGGAATTTTGTTTATATATTTGTGTATAATGAGCACTAAACCACATATTTCACCATTGACAGTGCATGGCAAAATACCAGTGTTATTTTCATGTTATTCATATCACTCAAAATTAATTGGCGTCATCTTGCTACTCAAAATGTCCTCTCTGGTAAATTGGCCTTGGAGGACTTCAGTTATTAATTTTATTGAGAGCATAAACCTTTTTATGGCTTGAAGAGCATTCACTCAAGCAAAGATAATGAAAACTTTCTTAGAAGTTTTTACAGGAAAAGTATCTAAAAAATGCTTTGAAAAGGCTACATTTACTTCAGTGGCAACACTATATAAAATACAATGATTTGTTTCAGTAAATGTATCTTTAATACTAACAGATTTCATTTTAGGTATAAATAAGTTAAATGGGGTGGATCTGCCATTGCAGTTAAATAGTATAGTGTATATTAATATTTATTCATGTATTAATGTTTTGAATAAGAAAGATTTTATTTTTATATTTTGGTTTTCATTTTAAATTTAAATTAAGTTTCAGTTTTGTTATTTTGACATTTAATTCCTTTTTAAATATTTCTATTTAGCTTTTCCAATGTTCTGTTTAGCTTTATTTCTTTTTAGGTTTAGTAATTGTAGTAATTCTTCTTTAAATTAATTAGTTGCCATGGCAGCATTTCTAATGTTTACATTTAAGTAAAGGTTCAGTTCATTTAAAACTAATTTTATTTCACTTAACATCTATTTTGCATAGTTCTAATTTTTGTTCACGATATTACCATTTAACACCAATTAATTGTGACTTGAACAAGGTTTATTTTGCAATAATGACCAGCTAACTGTACATTTATTCCTTATATACATAAATAAAGGGATTGAACGAAATATAAATATCTCATTCAACACCCTGTATTTTAAATGTGCGTAGGAGTACAATCTTAACTTCTTTTGCAACATCAGTTGGAATCTTTCCAGACGTATTCATCCTTGATGATTTGATTCAGTCGACATTGTGCTGATGCTCAAAGTCTCACATCTCTTCATTGTGTGCATTAATCATTCACATTATTTCATTCTTCAAACATGATTTGAATATTGAATCGCCCCGATGCATCAAGCAGGATCAGCTTCGCTTAATCTTTCTGTCTAGCTTTCTTTTTTTTTTTCGTTTTTACTCACATTCTCCATCTTTTCTCTCCCTCACACACAAAGTAATTCTATCAGCAAAGGCTATGAAATGAGGCCTCCTTGTAAAGTTGCTTGCCAATTCCATTGTCAGCGCTCTGAATCTTTTATGCTTTCTAAGGTCCCAGGAAGCTATTTATCTTGTGAAAGCCCATGCAGGTCAATCCAGTAAACAGATGTTGTATGGAGATGATGAATATGGGGTTAGTTCACTTAGGTTATATGAAAACCTCACTGTATTAACAGTACTTGAAGATGTTGGGTCTGTTTTCATGGCGCAAGGACATTTGGCTTCAGTGAGCACAGATTCTTGCGGTATTACTGGAGGTTTGAGAGCTCAAGTGAGATGCTACAGTGTGGATTTCATTTTGGGTGCATGAGGCAGTCTGGAGGCTAAGCTGCCTCTATCCTTGGCGTCACTGATCAGAGTCTCAGAGGAGAAATTGTTTATGTGGCTGCATCTGAGTGGAAGCCATTTCCCCCCTCATATCTTGCCAACAATCAAACTCAGGATGAACAACAAACACACACACACACACACACACACACACAAACTCAGTCCAGTCAGCTATTGCGAGAGAGCTCTGGGAGGATTGATTTTCTATAGCTGCTCTATTAATCCTAATTATTTTGATTGCTTTCATGCAGTAATGAAATATCAGGCAGACTCCACTGTCTGAATCTCTGGGGTACTTATAGATGGGGCCAAAAGTCTGACGTCACCAGTGAAAATGCTTTGATTTGGCATTTTTCTAGTTAAATACAATTTGTTTTAGTACAACAATCTGAGTGAAAAGTTCATTCCAAATTAACATGGAGATTTTCTTATTTACTATTTATGTCCCACTTTGTCAAGTTGCATGAACTCCACAGTTTAGTGTAAAACCTGATGATCATATTCTTCAGCATGATTCGTAAGAACATCTGACATTTTTATATAAGTTCTCAAATTGTTTGTTTGTTTTTTGACCTAGAAAAAGTCAAAACCTTAAGTAATTTTTCAGTTTAGTTCAGGTCATAATAAACTTGATGTTTAATCACAGATTTGAATTGGAGATTGGATCCATAATTTTTTGTTGCTGTTTTTTGTTGTTGTTGTGATTTCTGTAACCCACTGTATTTATATAACTGTTGGTTATTTTGGCAAACCAGCAATGGGTCAAATATGGACAAACCCAGCACTGGGTCATTTCGGGGGGGCTTTTGCTTGCCCAACAGCTAGCAAAAAAAAAAAAAAAACCCAGCACTGAAAAAAATATCTGAAAAGGATATGACCCAACAGGCTCAACCCAACAATTAGTAAAAAAAAAAAAAAAAAAAATACAACAATTTTTTAAAAATATATTACAATTTAAAATAATTGTTTTCTATTAAAAAAATACAAATTAAATGTGACTTATTGCTGTGTTGGCAATGCTTTTCAGGGAACATTAGTCCTGTCTTCAGTGTCATATGGTCCTTAAGAAATTATTTTAATAATTTTGAAACAGTGCGCTGCATAATATTTTGTGGAAACCAAGGTAAAGTTTGTTTTTTTCTCCCAGGATTCTTTAAAGAGTCAAATTAAATAAATAAATGACAGAATTTATTTATTTAAAGGGGGGATGAAATGCTCATTTTCACTCAATATCCTGTTAATCTTGAGTACCTATAGAGTAGTACTGCATCCTTCATATCTCCAAAAAGTCTTTAGTTTTATTATATTCATAAGAGAAAGATAGTCTGTACCGATTTTTCCCCGATAAACACAACCGACTGGAGGCGTGACGTGTGGGCGGAGCTAAAGAATCGACGCTTTTGCGTTGAGAGCGTCTGTAAGCTGTGACATTACCGTGAGGAAAAAAACATCATCCAAAACAAACCATGGCTAACAGTCAGATTCAGCGTATATTTATGATCCAGAATCAGATCCCGAGGCTGAAATTGAACAAGAGCAGCAGCATCAACGACTTTTTCGTTGGGACTACATTATCCTTAAGAAATAAACTATATGCAAATCCGTCGTTAAACTGGGCCTTGTTTGTAAAACAAGCATCTTCGAAATGCAGGGAACAAACAAAAACACTTGCACAACTCCGTTGATGCTCTGTAAAAATAAACTCCATCCACTGGTCCCTTAATGCCGTTTTTTTTTTGGTAATCTGTGCAGGGTTGTCTTGCCCTGGCAACCAAAAACACACTTCTTTTGTGACATTTCGCGACGCTCTCGCTCTGATTTGTGAATGTCTGTGCTCTCAGTGCTCTGCTATACGGGAGCGCGCGCTCTTCCGGCAGAAGTGCCCTCAGGACCCATATAAGGAAATTCCGCTCCATCTAACGTCACACAGAGCCATACTCGAAAAAAACTTTCCGAAACTTGTGACAAACCAGAAGGAGTATTTTTGGGGCAAAAATACTCCTCCAAATGTACAACTTAATTTTTGAAACTTTGTCCATGTTTATCATGGGAATCCAACTCTTTAACAGTGAAAAAAACTCAGTATGCATGAAATAACATTTCACCCCCCCCTTTAATTATAATGTTGTACTGTCACTTATAACTTAAGCTTTTAAATGACGATGCATATATTATATTATATTATATTATATTATATTCATGAAAAATTCCAGTACTTCTTCAGATACTTTTAGTCATTTTTGGTGACATTTTGTAAATAATATATTGTAATAAAATTAGCAATTACCTGAAAAACATGGCTGAAGTGCTTAAATTTTCCATCATCTTGATGTGGACACCTTATATCACCCTAGTCATTAGACATTAAAGGGTTCATATGATGCTTTTTTTTTAAAGATCATTATTTTGTGTATTTAGTGTAACAGAATATGTTGACATGCTTTAATGTTCAAAAAACATTATTTTTCAAAATACCCACCTCTCTCAAACATATTTTTTTTAGTTTTTTTTAAAAAAGTCCCTCCTTCTGACAAGTGCAGTCTACTCTGATTGGCCAACTGACCCAGTGCACTGGGATTGGCCGAAAAGCACTCGTCGGAAATGTAACACCCCTTTCCATAATCTTTCAAAATAAATATAAAGACAGTTAATAATGTCCTTAGTTTTACCATCAGTTCAAGCCTGGGAGCAGAGTGGTGTGACAGACACAGTGATGAAGCTTGTATGTGTTTGCAGTACACAAGCCACGGATGGTTAAGACAGCTGACTCCACTGTGTGACCTCTCTCTCTCTGTCTTACACACACACACACACACACACACATACACAATATGCAAAACTCTGCATTTGAACAGTCAATAGCAAATACTTAACTAATAACAAAACATACTTACAGTAGTGGATTCAGAAGCAGCAGATTGTCGTTGCAAAGTCAGAATTACCTCCTCTCCTAGGTTCACAAAACGATCGTCCATAAAATGCGTTGCTGTTCTATTGTAAGTAATCTTAAAGATTCCTAAGTGCATCTACTTTCAGAGGCCAAATTAAGTGCTTATGCTTTCATCTAGATACACGCAGCATTTGCCTGACATGACTGCTTCAACACTAACTGCGGTTACTGAAACCACGCCGCCTTTCTTTGTGTGAACATTTGGGTGCCATTACGCAAATATTTCCACATAGTGATGTAGACATGTGGGGCGTGTTTGAATGAGCTGTTTTAGGGGGTGTGAGTCTTAACTTTGATAAAGAATATCTCTTTGGTTTTGAGACTTTAGTCTTTGCAACTTTACAGATCTTCTTCTTGTACCAAGAGTTTTTAACACTCCAAAGAGAAAGGAAAAATTTTAATTGCATCATATAACCCCTTTAAAATTACCCCTTTATGTATTTTGGGTACATTAAGCTGTTCAGCTGCTGTTATTTCACTGAATACATCAGAATCACAGTGTAAGACGATAGATGCCTCCATATAAATCAGCCTGTCCTTTTATCACATGCTTTTGTTTTATTTGTAGCCATTTGCAAAAGTGCTGAAAACAAGATGCACCAAATAGTGGCTGACACACAGTTTTGAAACTTTGAACCGGCGCTTGTTCTGAGGGCTTGTTGGCAGCTGAGAGTGCAATCAATGCAGCGTCCCCGTGGAGTCTTTAGCTTTCTCCGGAATAGACTTGACTAATTGGTGATTGAAAATCCCAACAGTTTCCAGTGTGTTTAAAGGTCAACTGTTGTTCTAAAATTGAGTGTCGTGTTGTAGGTTGTAATTATAGTGCTAACTCAATAGTTTAGCTCTTTGGTTAGCCAGAATGTAGACACAGCATTTGTGCTTCATACAGCTTCAATACCTGGGAACCTTTTTTTGTTGTTGTTGTTGTTTGATATTTATGAAATGTATTCACTTCTGGGAACCATTAAGAGTTTTCTCATTCATCATGTATGTATATATCTATATATAGCCAAATATTGATGCTCTTTAAAAGGATAATGGCGCCATAGTCATGTTGAGTGGGCTACATTAAAGCCTTCAAGTCTTTTTCATAGCATTATCAAGATCAATGCCCTTAGTCACAAGTTGCATGACATACTTTTCCCGACTTGTGCATTTCAAAGGAATTAAAATTTTTGATAAAAATGCATATTCATGTGTTCTGCATCTCATTATCCTGATATAACATCCCCAATTTGCATAGGCTCCTAATGAGGCACCAAAACACGGAGAGTAGCATCATCTGAAAAACAGCACTTTAAAAATGAACTTTATTTTATTTGAATATTTAAAGTGATTGCTTTTACCCGACTATATCGTGAGGTGCACCCTCAGTGGCGGCACTTTTTGTGCTAGTGAAAGATTCATCAGACTGAGCGAGAGAAAACAATTCAGCATTCATCTGTCAGTCCTAACTGACAGGCTGTCAGTCAAACCCGGTGAAACAGGTTGTAGTGGGACCTCTTTAGATTTGTCAGCCTGCTGAGAAAAAATTTCAGAGTGTGTAACAACTGAAAGCCAGACAGATGGAGAAAGTAGGTAGCTGTGGGTTTAATGTATGAAGCAATGGAAAAGCACAGATCAGAGTTTGTTTCTGGCGTTTGTGCCAAAGAGATGACGGGGTATTTATATTTGTTGCACGACAGGGGATTGCTTTGGATTATTTGAACCTGCTTTCACAGCTTGATGCTAAACATTGACGGTGCCAAAGAAAAGTGCAGCTTAGAGTACATTTCAGTCCAACTAAAAAAAATAGATAACCAAAATGAGCAACAGTAATCAATTCCTCTCTTATAAGACGGGGCAGGGCTTGTGGGATACCGATAGCTGAGAAAAGACATCTGTACTCTTGCCAGCAATCGATCTGTTCTTGGAAAGGACGATATAAACACAAGAATCGCAATCCAATACCCACTGAAATTTCCATCCATGACTCAATCTGTGAAGGTGCCGGGCCTGTAAGCCTCAATTAGAACATGGGGAAAAATGACGAGTAGATGGAAGAAAATGGCAAAGCAATGATAAGAGATTTGATGTGGCAGACCAATTTCTCATCCCACGGGACCAAAGCCAAATTATCACGGTGAGTATTTTTAGCATGATGTTTTAATAATAAGCGTCACACTGATGTAATTGAACAGGAATGAGATTTGGTTTTCCGAATGCATTTAAAAAAAAAGATTGTGTATGAAAAATTAATCATCTCCACCTGTTGGGAAATGCGGTGGTTTCTATTGCTCAGTCATTTTATTGCAAACAAAATAAATTATGCTGATCTTCCTGTGCATGCCTCATAAATTAACCACATAACTGCGGCATTCCTGCCGTCATACAGTAAATGTTTTCAGATACAGTCGTGACCCTGCTCTCCCCGCTAAATGAAATATTAGAATTAAGCTTTAGATTAATGTCCAAAAGGCTTGTCTTGTTCATTTTGCCAGGCAATTCATCTTGAGAGAACATGATTTGGTTATGTAAGTGAATGTGTGTGCAATTTCTCACAGCTGGCTCTGTTTGTCACCCTGAAAGGTCACCTCTGATTGGTCCATCGAGTGTGACAAGCATGTCAAGAGAAAACTAAAACTTGGTGGCCACTTGTGCTGTAAGGGCTAGCAGGACAATTTAGCTTATGATGACAATGTGACGGTAGCCTGGTAATACCAAACTCTGCTACTTCGCTTTGCTTCGTAGGACCACAACTTTACCTTCTTGTTCGGGCTTCAGCTAGCAAATGCTGGGAATATTCTCCACAATAGAGCGAATAGCATCCTGTGTCTCCATTTTTGCTTTCCCTAACCTAATCTACAATACCAAACTCAGCATTTAGCATCTACGTCATGGCTCCCAGCCCGCCCTCTGTTCGTTGATTGGCCGGAGGAAAACAGGGAGATAGTTCGCTATCCCAGACTGAGTACAGAAGCGAACTGAAATTGAGTGGAAGTACGAAGTCTGACGTAGTCAGGCTAATGTGATGATGAGTCACAGTGATAAATGATGTTTCGAATATGAATGTATAAAGACATTTAAGTTAGTATGAGGTACCTGAAAAACTTTTAGTGAGAAATTCAAGAATCCTTTTAGTCGAAAGAATGTTCAAAGTTTATGTTTGTAAATATTAAAATTTTAAACATTTAATCATAAAATTAATGGCAATTAATCTTAGTTGTGAAGTAATTTCAAAGTGCATATTTCTGGTTTCATTGAGAAATGCACTGAGAGTCTCTTCATGAGCTTTTCACCATTTAATTTGGTAAATACAAGTGTCATGTACACATTCACAGAGATGCTCAAAGGTTGTCACTACAGCCCTCCATTCAAATTCAAGAAATTAGCATGGAATAATTTATTAATTTATATTACTATTATACAGTAGAATGTACTTCTCAAAGTAAATAACAAAAATAATAATTTAATTAAAAGGAATATTATAGAATATAAAAATGTATCCACATTTTATTTTAGACAGTAAAGCTTGTTGTGCAGAACTTTGTTTGCCAAAAATGAAAGGAACTGTTAAAATTTTAAAGTCAAATAGATTTTTAATGCGTTCATTTTGATTACCATCATTTTTTTAATAATTAAAATGTATTCATAAAATCTGAATGTAATCATAATCCACACATACCAGAAAAATCTAACAAAGCAGAAGAGACAACACAGAATTTCTAATAAATAAATAAAATGAACAAGCTATTATAATCAAAATTCTTCTTATTAAATTAAGTTTTATGATTTCATTTGATCAATTGATTACTCATCCTTTTTGATTATTAAATTTTAATTAAACTATTTGAAACTATTCAAAAATTAAAAAGGAAAACTCATAATTTGCAAAACAAAATTTGATTTCACTGGGCCCTAGTTAAATATTGGCACATTCACACAGCAGCAGAATATGTTTGGCAGTCCTGTATTTGATTCCTTTATTCTATTAGGGCTGTAAAAATGTAAAATATTTGTTGAATTTAAAATATTTACTACATCCACAATTAAGTGTGCATTAGGGATGCAGCTTTATCAGTGGCGTTATATGGCGTGAATATTTCATTTGAATGTTTTTGTTAGCCTATCCAGTTGAAACCACTAGATGCGGTGCTGCTGCGTTGTTGATTAGAAATATTGCGGGGAAAGAGAACATCAATGTGGAGAAGATCTTGTTTACGTCAAAACTGAATCCAAGCCATTTACACAGTACACATATCTCGCGCATTTTCTAGAGCACTTGCGTCTTACACAAGAGAACCCTATGTTTAGAAAGCCATGTAAAATCAATGCAAGTTCAACTTTAAAAACATCTTGAGACTTAATGGTGTTTTTATCCCACTGCAATTTGTGTTTTTAAATGAAAAATGTACTCTGTGTGATTGGCTTTTGGCCCTTTGTATTAAATTATGAATGCATACACGATGCTGTTTTGTTCATAGTTGTTTAAGCAACTTTTTTTTCACAGATAGTCATGTGTTTGGGGTTTTCATTTGTGGTTTTGGTAACTTACAGATATGAGCTCTGTGTCATCTGAAGTTTTAGATCTGATCATTGTCCTTCTCCACCAGAGCTTCTCCCTTCTCATATGCTCCGGTCTCCTCATGAATATAGAAGCTGCTGCCAGATACTGAAGATTTGAAGGATTCATTTGAGGCTCAATTGCACTTGTAGTTTAATGGGTACCTCCATCTTTGAAACCACTTTAGCCTCCCTATGCACATACATACAGACAGTATTTGAGCTGCTGTTTGAACTGGACATTTCGAGACTCACATCTGTTTGTTAATGCAGTTGTCAGTCCCAAGAACTGACAGTGTGAATGTAGAGTAATGTAGAGTTTTTCTTTAAGTAGCAGAGTTTGTTAATATTGGATTGGTCATCTAAAGATATAAAGACATTTCTTCTGTGAGTATTCATGAATAAAACCTAGTCAAAGGTTTCCCCACACATAGTTTGATACTGGTTCAATTTTTATACATTAATTCATTGCATTGACAAACAGGAAGCTGCTTGATTTGAATGTGACTTTTTTTGTGAGCTGTTCTTCATGCATTGGTACACTATTGAAAATAGACAATTGCCCTTTCTGACCAAAGAAATTCACTGAAATTTCATTCATTTGAACTAACCTTTGTAACATAAAGGTAACAAAAACGTATAAGTTGAAAACGCTCTTAAAAGGGCCTTGAACTGGCTTCTTTTATATTCTTGTCTAAGGTCCATGTTTGCATGGTTTTTACATTCAAAAACATTAAAATCAATAAGTAATCGGCTATTTTCTACCTTGGTTTTGAGGCCGGCTCGAGAAACGCTGTGTTTTTATGGGCGTCCCACAATGAAGAATTATAAGTAAATGCCCACTGCTTTGATTTGATACGTTTTACATGTAAAATAACTTTCTGTGTATTGGTTAGACAAGTGACATCCTTCTTATTTGCAGCCTACTGTGCACTGGTTAAACTCACACATCAGGACATATCAAGAGATCTCTAACAAGGCAATAGTGACACAGTACAAATATTTTTTACTCACATAAGTCTGCTGCACCTTTCCTGTCAGATTCAATATAGACAGCACAGCATTGCTTTTTAATCTCAGTCTCAGTCCAAATCCAGCGTCGACCTGTGTCTAGTTTACAAAGGAACCTGCAGTGTAATGAAGCGAACAAATGCTCAATGTTTTACTCACTAATATTTGAATGCAAAGGAAGGTTATGCAGCGACTGTGTTCTTCCACAACCAGGCACTACAAAATATTTTGCGATATTCAACGGCATGTTTATTGCTTGGTTGCTCAATCAGGCCTAGCGCTACTCATGTTACTGTGCGAATCAGTGGGCGGGGCTGTAGAATTAGGCATTGATATTCTTCTCTGGAGGTGGTGTTTAACCTATCTATTACATCATAGGTAGGCACATTCCAGGATCTGGAGTTCGCTGGGCCTGGTGTCAATAAATGCTTTTATTTCAGTAACAAGTACGTTTTCAGTTCTGAAACTTGCAGGATCTCTTATATATCAAAAGTTCAAGTAAAAGTTGATTTCTCAATTCATAACTCTTTTAAATGTAATCAGTTTTTCATTCTGTGCATTATAACATTGGGATGCCTAAAATGATTGCTTGGCTTCAGTTTTTTTTTTTTGTTTTGTTTATTTTTGTTTAGACGAAATGGTATGTGCCAGCGCTGCTTTGGAGGATAAATACAAATGTCAGAGTAGAGTAAGATGAAGGCTGTTCACTCATGCAGTGAAACTGTTTGGGCAATATGGCAGACGGCTGAATATGAATATGCACTGATCAATTCTCCACGTTTGAAGCAGTGATTAACTTCAGCAGATCTTATTAGAGCACTGATGGGGTTGGCAGCTTTTCTTTTATGTAGCAGAGTTTGATTAATGAGATATCAACATAGATAGGAGACCCCAGCCATTCAAAAAAAAAAAAATGAAAGAAGACAATAATGAAAAAGATAAATGAAAAAAAATAAAATAAGAGGGCTATATGTGAATGATCCAAAGCCAAAGTAACTAAGGCCCAATCCCAATTCTGTTTTACTACCCTTCCCCTTCCCAACAATGTCAAGGGGTAGGGGTGTAAATGTTCCCCAAAGAATTTCGACACCACTACTATGCCGTCACACATCATCATCATACGTCGTCTAGCTCCTACAATACACTTATACTTGTGTGCTGGTGTGCATTAGAGCCTTTAATTACCGTTCTGTATTAAAGCGCTGCTTGCTGACACACACACACATATCGGAAATCGAGCAGCTCACACATTCAGGAGGAAAGAAACTTGTCAACGCTGCCACACGACTTTTATTAAATACAGTTTAAATTGCCACATTATATTTTACAGCAATGAGAGGATAAAATCACTGTTTTTAAGTAAAATCACTCTAAAAAGAGAAATGCACAGACACTCATACACGTGACTTCTATCTCCCTCTCTCTCTCTCTTTCTCTCTCTCTCTCTCTCCCTCGAATTGGCAATATTTGAGAAAAGGCTTTAGCAATTTCTAATTATTGAGGGGCCTAGCCCCCCTCAATGTCTACAGTGGTTATCAGCCTGATCAGACATGAAAATATGTAGTGGTACTTTCATGCAGTCTATAACGATTATAAGGTATATATATAAGACTATAAGGTTAGCAAATATTTGTTGAGTAGCATGACTGTTAATATGTACTCACAATTGAATGTAACATAAAACAAATGATTACTTTTCGTTAAAATCTTTATTAATGCCAAAAATGCTTACATTTGTGTCGCTCAGGCAGCCATGTTCATGAGATAATTCATAACTCTTCGTTTGAAGTGTGGCCCCAAAAATCTTAATTTGAAGGGGTATAAATTATCTCGGCAGCATGGCAAAGGGGAAGGGCTAAGGGGTAGAATTAGGATTGGTCCTAAAAGTTTTTCAATGCAAATAAAGCTTCAGAATGCAAAGAGACTGCAGGAGTTCATCAAATGTTTGCTCATTCAGTCTTTTGTGAATAGAACATATAAGAATAGAGGGAAATTCAGCCCTTATAACAAGCATCTTTCAGGCTTTGCTAACGAGACTTACTTAAACACTTCAGATTCACTAGCTGGACTCTTTCCCCAGTTTTTAGCCCCTCATTGACAGAAACATCCATCATCCTCTTTGTCCTGCTCTGCAATAATATGTTCATTATCTTACACTAAAGAGAGCCCTCCAAAGCAAAACCCGCAGTATTAGTGTTTTTAAAGGGATAGTTCACCCAAAAATTAAAATGTGATGTTTATCTGCTTTCTCACAGTGCATCCAAGATGTAGGTGACTTTGTTTCTTCAGTAGAACACAAACACAGATTTTTAGCACAAACTGTTGCAATCTGTCAGTTTTAAATTAACGCAATATCAAAACTGTTCGAACTGTCCTGTGCGTGTCCTCGACACAGCCGCCATGTGATGTGTCTTTTTGCTTTATTAGTGCATTACTGCCACCTATTTCTCAAATGGACCATTGACACTCAATCTACAATTTCAAATAGGAGTGTCAATGGTCCACTTGATAGATAGGTGGCGTTAATGCACTTATAAGTCCACATAAAGCAAGCATACGACACCTCACAAGTTGGCTATGTGGAGGACGTGTTCAGGACAGTTTGAACAATTCATGCATTGTCAAGTCAAGTGACCTTTATTTATTCAGCGCTTTAAACAAAAAAGATTGTGTCAAAGCAACTGAACAAAATTAATTAGGAAAAAAGTGTGTCAATAATGCAAAATTTTTTTATATCGACTATGCTAGCACTGTGTTTCCTGATCACATCTCCCAAGGGTAACATGTAAATCGTGAAGAGTAACTGCCCTAGAACTGAGCCTTGAGGTACTCCATACTGGACTTGTGACTGATATGCAACCTCTTCATTCACTGCTACGAATTGATTGTGGTCATAGAAGTACGTTTTAAACCATGCTAATGTACTTCCAGTAATGCCAACAAAGTTTTCTTGTCTATGCAAAAGAATGTTGTGGTCAATAGTGTCAAACGCAGCACTAAGATCCAATAGCACTAATAGAGATATACAACCACGATCAGAGGATAAGAGCAGATCATTTGTAACTCTAAGGAGACTCTCAGTACTATGATACGGTCTAAATATTTACTGGAAATCCTCACAGATACCATTTTTCTCTAAGAAGGAATATAATTTTGTGAGGATACTACCTTTTCTAGTATCTGAACAGAAAAGGGAGATTCGAGATTGGTCTATAATTAACTAGTTATTTGGGGTCAAGTTGTGTTTTTTGATGAGAGGCTTAATAACAGCCAGTTTGAAGGTTTTGGGGACACAACCTAATGACAATGAGCAATTAGTAATAGTCAGAAGAGGATCTATGACTTCTGGAAGCACCTCTTTTAGGAGCTTAGATGGAATAGGGTCTAACATACATGTTGTTGGTTTAGATGATTTAACAAGTTTATACAGTTATTCCTATCCTACAGTAGAGAATGAGTGGAACTGTTCCTCAGGGGATCTATAGAGCACTGTCTGATGCGATACTAGAGCTGACGGCTGCATGGTTACAATTTTATCACTTATAGTTTCGATCTTAGAAGTGAATTAGTTCATAAAATCATTATGCTGTGATGTTGAGATATGTCAACACTTGTTGATGCTTTATCATACATTGCTTGAATCAAAGGGGAAAAAAACAATATAATTACTAATCAGTTTCTTGCACAGACCAATGGTTTTGTGTCTTTACACATCAATGTATCGTCACAAGCCACAGGGTTTAATTTGGTTTTGTTTGTGTATATATTTTTTGTTTTGTTTTATTGTATGTTTTAGCGGTGATTCCCATTCACCTCCATTATAAAACTGACAGACTGCTACAGTTTGAGTTAAATATCTTAGTTTGTGTTCTACTGAAGAAACAAAGTCACCTACATCTTGGATGCCCTGGGAGTAAGCAGATAAACATCAGATTTTCCTTTTAGGGTGAACTATCCCTTTAAGGTCTTTCAAGAAAGAATTAAGCTTAATAACTTCTCTAGTGATGACTCATTAGTTGCAGTTATTTGCAGCAACCTTTATTTTTAATTTGGTGCCTCATTTATTCTGCCCTTTTTTATGTAAAAAAGAATGGGTCACTGTTGCAAAACACACCACCTTCCACCAGTGAAATTTACATTCTGCACAGAGTTTGAAATCGATTAAATAAAAAATCCATATTAGCAGATTAAGATATTGTCTAAAGGAGCATCCGTATTCAGAGAAAACTTTGTATTTAGGTCAAAGTCTCCCACTGTTGTGGGCATCCTCTGCCCCCCATTTCTGGAACAGATTGTGTGGGGATTTCAACAGGACGCTTCTATGGCAATACGGATTAGGCAATTAACCCTGATGTCAGTGTAATTATTAAGACACTTAGTAAATGAATTAATTTCCCTAAAGGTTGTGCCAGTGAAACTCTCTCTTACTACATAGAACAAAAGCATAGTTAAAATGGTAAAGGAGTGTGAGACAAATCATCAAGATTTGCCTTTTCATCTGCTTTTACGTTCCCTAAGTCTCAGGGAAATTTTAACTAATCAATAGATGTCAAAAAACATGTAACTTTTAATGTTTTTTTTTATTGGTCCTAGAAGTTAAATAAATGCCACTTTTATGTGGACAACAATTTTTTTTAACTTACTTTCTATCACTCTTTGTCTCTTAAGTTTCAGTTTTAGTTTTAGTAATCAGTTTCAGTTTTAGCTGTACTTACAGTAATACAGCTGCCAAAGTTCATGCGCTAGCATGAAATTAGTTTTTTCTAAATCCATAGATAATATTGTGTACAATTCAGCTTTGCATATGTTTTCATTTTAAATGTTTTGACTTCATATTGTTAAATCAAAATGCATAGAAAAAAATCCCTGTCCTACAGTCAATAATTCTTTACACTTTATGTCAAAATATGAAAAAACATCACCTGCTCACCAGTTGATCCCCTACAGTGAATGGGTGAACTAATTGTCTGGTGCAAAATAAGACCATTATGCTTTATACAGTAGTTCATTTTGCCAGTAAAGTGAAGATACTGTACGTTTTACATGTCTTCATCAAGGACCTTGCCACTGAACGTTTCAATGCACTGAGTAATGATGGGATGATTTGCCAACAGACTTCACGGTTAAGCCTTCTTGACCTGTTAAAGTCCTTCTGTGGACTCGATAAGCATACTTCAGTGAGCTTTAACTCTATTGTCTGGACTCATCGATTAAGCCAGCACATTTAGTTAATTAAGGTGATACACCACACAGATGTCTTAAGTCATCCTTCCCCGTAGTACAGAGGTCAAAGGTTAGGCAACACTCCCAGGACCTGTTAGAGATGTTCAGCTATTTTCCTTTTTTATTAATTACCAGAAGCCATCCTAATCACCCATGTGCGTATCTCTCTGTCTTTATTCCGCTTAATTATTATGGTCTGTTTCAATTAGTATGCTAATTTAAAACAGATTGTTTTTTCAGAGTCTTCCTCAGGTGGTATCAGCATTAAGTAATGTTATTCTGTACTGGATCAAAACAGGGATGAGAGGAATTATGTTCTGTGTCATGGATGTTAATTAACTGAAGGGTGGTGTGGATTCATTCGTACATGTGTGTCTAGTCAGCCACCTTCAGCTAAATATATATTTTTTTATTTATGCATTTATGTTTTAAGCCATTTAGAGGAAAGGAAAAAATAGCATTCTCTGTTTTCTCCCTAGATATTAGTGTGTATCTATAGAATAGTAACATATAAAGTATATACAGTATATATATATATATATATATATATATATATATGTATATATATATATATATATATATATATATATATATATATATATATATATATATATATATATATATATAGCAATAATAAATGTTTACGTTTCAATTTCTTTTCATTTAAGATGCTTTTTTGCCTAAGCCGCTTAGAAGAAAATGCATAAATACATAGTCAAGGATACTATCCACTCAGATGAAACCAGACCATAAAGTGCCAATAAGAGCAGCGTGCAAGTTGATGCAGTTGAGCAGGGATGTGTGTTCTAATGGTTTGTTGACTTCAGTCTGTAGAGGTCCAGACTCCTGTTGTACTGAGACTTTTCCACACACTGACAGCAGATATGTCCTCATTTTGTCCTTTTTTTTTGTTACTGTTGTACCATTTTTGGACAGGGAAAAGCAGTGCCTGTTCCTATCTGAGCAGTTACATTACTGTGTTGTCCACAGTCTTTATTTTATTCTAGACCATGGTGCTCCACAGAGTTTGACCCTGGTGGCTCTGTGAGACTAATTGCTTCATAAATTGACCTGTAGACATGCTATCCACTTCGCTCGCAGCTGGAGTTCAGACTCACTTGCATCCCCGCTTTTTACTAATGGGCGTAAATGCTGGGAAAAGGAAAACTTTTAAAAGGCGGCTGACAGCAGGCTCTGCCGGGTCAGCAAATAGACATATTTCAGAAGAATATTCAACGCAAAAGAATAAGAAAATTTGCCTAAAATAGGAATACAAAGATAAATTAAGTCTAGAGCTAGAGGCTGAAGAATATTTCAGAGATGCAGTGAATTTCTGGACAATATATAATCAACAGCTCGGATATTAATGTGATATTAATTAAGTTTTTCTCCCTTTTGAACCTAAATAGCTAATTCGTTAGAAAACACTCGTTGATTAAAATTTATGAAATATTGTCATAATTATGATTATAGAAATCAGTCATATATTATGTCATATATCATAAAAAGGGTTTTACTACAAGGATACACTTGTTTCACTCACAAACTACAGTGATTTGTGTGTGAGTGTATGGAAACCAGTTTCTGCCATTTGAAAAATCAACAACTCACAATTCTCACAATGCCAAGTTCATGTCTCGGAGTTCTGCGGGGGGAAAAAAGTCTTAATTTTGAGATGTTAATGAGAGGAAAAAGAGAGAAATAAGGTTAGAAATGTTTTAGAAACTTGCAGTACTGAAAAAGAAAAAATAATAATCTCACAACCCTGAGAAAATGCTCTGAGTTTTGATGTTATCACAAAAACTGTAAGATATCTAAACTTGGAATTGCAAAAAATAAAAAGTTAGGATTGTGTGTTATAATCTATCAATTCTGAAAGAATAGTCAGATTTGTGAGATGTTAATGCAACATTACAAGAAATAACATTTAAGTTGTGTTACACAGTTGCAATTTTGTGAAAGAGTCAGAATAGAGAGTTATATCAAATAAAAAAATAAGGTCCAGATTGACACACTAATGCAAATTTATGAGAAGTTAGAATACAGTTACAAACTTGCAATTCTGACAACCCCCCCCCCCCCACCAGAACAGCATGATATAAACACAGAATTTTGAGAAAATGGTGTGAATTGTGAGATGTTGACCCAAAATTGTGAGATACTGTATTAACTGAGAATTGTGAGTGTTAGAAAAGTGTTTAATCCACAATTTTAAGTAGTACCTTTTTTAAGTAGTGGAAACAGGCTTCCATAGGAGTGTTCATACACAACTTGCATTTAAAAACAACACAGAATGGTAAAGAATGCTTTAAGTTGGGCATCACTAGTCAGATAAATTAACGTCAATTTAATCTAGCATCTTGAAAATGCCAAAGACAAAGATTTCCATCGGTCCACTGGCATGAACATGTTAATGGATTACAGATGTTTTTTTTTTAGTAGCACTGAATAATATATTAAGCATCAATAAAGTGTACACATAGTTTTTATGAATGTATTTATTTTTGTGGAACTAGCGTGTCTTCACTGAATATGACTCTATATGATTCTACAGAGATGTGAGCATGCTGTCATACACTATGATCCTCATGAATACCGCTGGCATACTTTAAATGAGACGCAGACTGTGATGTTAATGTGGCTTATTTGCATAGAGCGAATAATACTTCCAATGAAATACAATTATTGTAAAAGCACCACATGTGTGTAATCAATCAAAAATTCATCCAAAATGGAATTTTTGAGGTATTGTACTACAGACATGAGGTATAATGTCGATAAATAGGTGCAATGAGTCATGCGGTCATGCATTTATTTATACAATATACATCTTATGCATATTTAATTTAGTGATTATTCAAGGCTGTGGTGTCGTGACACAATAGTAATTGACTAAATAAAAGTGTTGCATTGGTGATTAGTGTGATGGCTTCAGAGTGTGTTTACATTGCTCTACTTTCCCCTCCACTTTCTCCCACTGCAGCGGGACGTTTTATCTGATTTCTCTAGTCAGCATAAAACACAAGGGATTGGGTACTATCTGTTCTATAACAACTTCTCTTCCTCTGTACAACAGGCCACTGGAACTAATGCATATGTGAATTTGCTTATGAAATACATTCATTGGTACCTGTTTTAAAGGAACAATTCAAATAAAATCGAAATTCTGTCATCATTTATTCAGCCGGTATGACTTTACTAGAAAAGTCAATGACAAATAAGAGTGTCCACAGTGAAGAAAAAAATCATGCTCTTAGAAATGTGGTCTTTGTATTCATGTTGGGTTTGGGAAAAACGTTTTTTGAAAAAAAAAATTTGTCTGTAAAAAGGTCAAATTATGATATTTTTGGAGGCCTATTGACTTTGATATACATTTATGAAAGTATTATGTTTTTTTTTTAACTGGTTGTTGATTACACCACATTATTTTGAACATGACTTTGGCCGGCAATAGATTTTTTCAATATTCGTAGGCCTTTATGACGAATTAATACTTTTTATGTATGAATTGCATTTATAATGCATTTTTTTAAATGAATGGGATGAGCCTCACATCATTGATGGAGAACACATAATGTGATGTTTAGCAGAATGTTAACGCTGCTCTTTTCCTTACAATGGATGAATATTAAAGTATGCTAGTTAGCAGCTTAAATTAATGGAGCAGCTTTGCTGGTTTTTCTTTTTTTTTTTTTTTACACATTCCACACATCAATACTAAACCCAGATGAATATTTTGGAGATCATTTATCTTATCATTACCTTTCATTAATTCTCAGAAGCCATTCACATCCGGGCCAGACACTGTAGCTGAATGATAGCTCATTTCTGAACAGTGACCTAGGTGGGCAATTAAGCAAAGGCAGAGGGCTGAGAGTGAGAAAACATCTAACATACATGCCACTAATTGAGGCGCCAAGACAAGAATGACTAATGTGGAGGCACGCGGCTGAGGGAATTAGAAGCGTACTGCACCACTTTCACTCGTGCTCTCTTTCTATTCTCTGTGCAAATGTCTCTGGATGCTGGGGGCACCTGTGCTTTCATTACCAGACACCGCTGAGCTCTATTAGTTTTGAGCGACTGAGATCATTCCAAATGAGTGAGAGACAGTAGCTTCCCTGAGCTAGCAGATGCTGTTTACTAAAACATAAAGGGATAGTTAAGCCCCCCAAGATGAGAATTTCATAATTATTTACTGATGCTCATGTTATTCCAATCCTGTATATTCTTAATTCTTCAGTGGAACACAAAAAGAGGCATTTTGCAGAATGTCCAAGCTGCTCCCTTCCAAATAATACAAGTGAATGGGGAAAGACTTTGGTTCTACTTGTGAAAGGTCAATGACAAATATGAGTGTCCATAGCAAACAAAAGAAAAAAATTATATTAAAAATACTATTATTAAAAAAAGATGTTTTTTTGCAAATTGACATTGCTTATTTTTGGACAAAAATACTATATAAACTATAATATTGAAAAAATTGTATTACAATTTAAAATAACCATTTTTTATTTATTTTGTAATTTACAAAATAATGTAAGTTTATTCCTGACAATAAAGTTAAATATTCAGCGTAATTACTGCAGTCTTCAGTGTCACATGATCCTGATTTGCTGCTCAAGAAACATTTCTTATTATCAGTGTTGACAAGAGCTGCTTAAAGGTACAATTTGTACGATTTTTGCACTAAAATATCCATAAACCACTAGGCTAGTGTTATATATTTTGATTACTGACCATCTGATTACTAACCATATCTCTAATGTTTTCAACTACTTCATCAGAAAATTCCCATTATAAACAGTGAGATGGGGCAGTGCAGTCGCCTGTCGATGACGTTAGTTACCCTTTGTTATCGCCTTTACTGAGGTAGAAACCACATGACAACAGTGTCATGGACAAATGCAGAAGAAGCTTCACGAAAACTTCAACTAGAAAGAGATGCCGATCTTGCTTGTGTTTTACTTGACAGGTGAGTTGTTTTGATTCGTATCTTTACAGAAAAAATATGCTATTATAAGGATCAACAAGATTAGTATTATGGGGCACCAAACGCGGGGCATCGCATCTCTAGACCTGCACGAGGATACGTCTGAACCATAGTCTGATCGCGTCTTTGCATTGACTTTGTATGTAATCTACTCACGCAAATCGTTGAACTCAACAAATCCCATCATTCCACGCTCTTTCTTAGTGTCATCAAACCACGCGATTGTTATTGTTTTGGTAGTGCGCCCTCTCGTGGCAGGTCCTACAACCTGTACCTTTAATATTTTTGTGGAAATCATGATACATTTTGATGCTTACTGAAATTGTATTGGAAAATGGTTCTGTCAAGTTTCAAAATGTCAAAAGCACCATAAAAGCATCATAATAGTGGTTCAAATGACTTTTGTATGATAATTCAATTCTTTTGAAACCTTTTTTTGAGAAACATAACTTAAGTAAACATTCACTAAGATTCACTCCAGGATTTTATGGCAAAATCAAGTGATCCAAAGCCTTGTTAATATGCATGTTAAGTGTGTGGGACAAAAAGAAAATTAATAGAGGTTTAATAATAATACTAAGCTACTATGTGCAGTGCTGAATATAATGTATAATAAGATGAATATATTTGCTAGTCTCCATAACGCCCGATTTCACCAGTAGACTGATTTAAATAAATAGATTTTTTTTCATTGTGCATGCACTTTTTAAATATTTTTGGTGAATGCATTCACTGATAATCATATAATTAATTGAAGAAAAAAAAACAATATTACAAGAATAGATTACATGACATAATGCAAGCTATTGCGTCACAATTCAATATTTTTAGCAAAGCAGAATTATGAGTATTTCTGTGCTGGGGTCACCATATTCTTGTGCATAAGGGACTAGAACCACAATTTCAAAATTAAGCACTAAAGGATTTTCAGGGAATTTATTCTTTTGTACTTTCACTAACACAAAGTACATCATGATTATTGGTGGGTTTCACTGCAGAAGAACACAAAATTTCAGTGCATGGAAAGAAGCAGCTCTAATGTTCTGATATAAACTCATTTTGTGTTCCTCAGTCATACGGGTTTCAGAGGACATGAATGTGTGTGCACCTGTTAAAACTCGACCAGAGTGTGAAACTTTCACATGGATATGGAATGACAATTGGTGAATTGAGAATTGGTGTGTATGGTAATTCCACTTCTGGATTTTTCTGAAAAATACACAAGACCACAGGAACCGACATGAACATATTGTATTGGTTATTTCAATATCTCTCAGGGCCATTATTGAAATTTCTCCTGCAACAGTGTTGTTTCTCCCTCTTCAGTGCCTGTTGGATATTGCTTCACAGTCTTAGTTCACGGCTATAAACAGTCACCAGAACAGATGGCTTTTCCAACTACAAGCTGTAATCGTGTCAGATCCATCTGCTCTTACTTAATATCACTTCCTGCTTCGATGGGGCTCCACAGGAACCCTGTCACACCTGCAACTTCCTGTTCCCCTCACCTGATTTCCTGCTCCACTGCCCCTGCTGTGATCATTTTTAGTTCAGATATGAAGAGCTTAGAGAGAAAAGTTGCTCTGAATAAACGGATGGTTTGATGGATATCTGAGCATGGATGAATGGATGGTTTCATGGATGGCTGGATGTGCAAAATGAACAATTGGGGGTTTTACATAACGTTTTCTTCTAAATGTTCACTAGAGAAGATGCGTTTCAATAATGTCTTAAAGTAATAGTGTACCCGAAAAAAATAAAAGATCACTTGCACACCTTCATGTAGTTCCAAACTTATGTATTAAATATTTCTGTGACACCAAAAGGTGTATCACTGAAGGATATTCTGACCACCTAATGAATTTTATCTCGCCCTAGTTCCCATTCACTGTCATTTCATGCAAAAGAGTTTCCAGAATACTTTTAAAATGGACTTTTTATGTTCTACTTAATGCTGCTAAAGTTATTATTAGTAGTAGTTATTAATCAATCTTGTTTCCACATCATAAAAAAAAAGTGTTTTGAGAAAATGTGTGAGATAATTTGTAATTTTTATTTACTTTATTTTTGTAACAGTATTATTGCTGTTATTTTTTAAAAAGAATAACAATAATAATCGTAATAATAATAATGATTATTAATAACAATAACAGCAATAACATCAATAACAACAATTCATATTAATATATTATAATATTATTAATGTAATATATTATTATTATTATTATTATTGTATACTTTATTATTGTTGTTATTGTTAATATTAATTATAAAAAGGTATTAAGTATAATAATTTTTATAATTATTATTATTATTAATAATAAACCTTACCATTAAACTTACTAATTTTATTTTTATTAATACTAAAAATATTAATAATCAGCATTGTAATACTTAACCATAACCATAAAATTTGGTTACTTTATTTACTTTATTATTATTAGTAGTAGTATTGTTGTTGATGATGATGATAATATTATTGGTATTGTAAATAAAATAATAATAAACCTCACCATAAACATTTACTTTGATTTACTTTATTATTATTATTGATATTCATAATAAAGTGAAAAATAAAAACCCTGAGGGTGATTAGATGGTATTTTCATTTTTAGGGGGTGAACATACCTAATGAAAATTTCATACATTTTGTTGTTCTTCCAATGTCTGGCACCAATCAGAAGCAGTGTGGCAAAGTCAAATCTCTACCGTCGGGTGAATGCCATAAACTATTTTTCTTTTTTGTTGTCAAGAAGTTAACTATTCTCTGCAGGATGCCTGATGAGAAGAATCCAGGAGATGGTCTCATACTGTGCAGGGGAATGTCACTCACTCTCGAGAGGCAGTTACCGTTCCTCATCAGCATATCAACCACTGCACATAATCTCAAAAACAAAACACATTTACATACTCGTGTGTCAGTCATTCATAATTTAGAATTTAAATAATGGGGAGAAAGGTAAGTGGCAGGCGGAATATGGAAGAGCTGGAGTGTTTCTGGGTCTGTGTGTGATTGGTAATTAAGCTTGGGCTCTGTGTGGGTAATGTGTGTTGATTACTGGGCACTGACCAGTGAAATGTGAAGGACAGAGAGAGAGCAGTCGCTGCTGTGAGGGACCTACATTGAGTGCTTTTAAAGTCCAAGTCCCTTGTAAGCACAGAGGCATCCATATTTCAAGCCGTACGGGACACATTTGCATTTTATAATTCGTATTTCAGGATACAGTTTTCATCTTTTTTGCAAGAAGGAAGTTATTTTGAAAAATGAAATGCAGAATGTTTTCTGAATGTTTCTGCAGTTATATACCATTGTAAAAATATTGGTAGATCCAAAAAAATCTGGTAGCATGTAAATTTACTGGTTTTATTTAAGTCAAAAATATTGTGTCTAATATGCCCTGATTTGTAAAAAAAAATAAAAAAAAATAAATAAAATTACTTGTTTAAATAAATGTGGCTGCATTAGGCCGCACCAATAAAAGACACTTTTCACTTTGTGTAATGTGCTTTTATGATGCAAGCTTAAAGGGATACTCCACCCCTAAATGAGAATTTTGTCATTAATCACTTACCATCATGTCGTTCCAAACCCATAAAAGCTGTGTTCATCTTCAAAACACAATTTAAGATAGTTTGGATTTTATGGTCCCATATTCTGCCAAGTAAATTAAACTGTCAAGGTCCAGAAAAGTATAAAAAGCATTGTCAGAATAGTGCATCTGCCATCAGTGATTCAACTGTAACATTATGAAGTGGCGAGAATACTTTTTGTTTGCGAATAAAACTAAAATAACAACTTTGTTGACAAAGGAATTGTTGAATAGTCTCCTCTGTATCTCTCCACATCACTCAAACTGCTTACGCTAACGAAGCTTATACGATTTAACGACATGCAGGTAAGTGATTCAATGAGACAATTTTCATTTTAGGGTGGAGTATCCCTTTAAGGGAATTTTCATACAAGCTGAGTACCACAAAATAAAATGGTTCCCCTGTTTTCTTAAAAAAAATTGTTAATAATGATTAGAAGTACTAGTATTGTTATTGTAAAAAGTCATAGTATTGTGGACTAACATTTTTATTGTGTATTAAAATTTTTACACATTGTCTTTTCAATTTTGGAGGGTTACATGAAACTGAATTTTGTAGTAATCAGCATTATTATTTTAATATACAAAGCAGTTACTTTTCGGTTATAAATAAGAATTATTAATTGAAGACATTCATAGGGATAACTGAAATAATTTTTCAGCCTTGAATAATCCAAAGGTTCGTGAGGCAAATGTCATCCCTAACCCTTTCCCACCAGGCATGAACTCTCGAGGAATGGAAGTCATGGCCAACAGACTGGATCTCAGCGTTCCCTTCCTCTCTTTTGTCCCAGGGGTCTGTCTGTGGCGTCCATCCAGGTCGAGCTCGCAGGTAAGTCCATTCTGTATCTCTGCTCGGGTCCTGTGCACCCTGCCATCTGGGCAGGTGCTGCTCCTATGTCCTATCCTCCGATTCGTTTAAAATCCCGGCTGGTGGGTCAGTGCCCCATGTGCGGCGGAGTGCTGGTTTCAGCTCTGAAAGGGGCTGGGGGCCAGCAACCCCTCAGAGAGGCAAGATAGTAGCATGACATTAAAAAGGCTTTTGGGTCATACTTCATACCAGGTCTAATCAGAAGTTCATGCTCATTCAAACAAATGGTGCCTCCCTCAGTTTTATTTATTTATTAACCCTTTTTTATACACTACTGTCCAAAAGTTTGTCGTCAGTAAGATTTTATATATATATATATATAAATATATATATATATATATATATATATATATATATATATATATATATATATATATATATATATTTAGTTTAAATTAAATTTAAAATGAATACTTTTATTTATCAAGGATGCATTACATTGACCAGATATGTTGGTAAAGACGATTTCTGTTTCAAATAAATTATGATCTTTTGAATTTTTTATTCAAAGATTCCAGGGAGTCTCAATGTTGATAATAAGAAATGTTTCTTGAGCAGCAAATCAGCATATTAGAATGATTTCTGAATGAATTTCTTCAATCAGAAATTACTCTACACTTTCAACACTTATTTATGAATTTCTTATTTCATCATTATTTCATAATGATGCTGAAAATTCAGCTAAACATTAGAGGAACAAATTACATTTTAAAATATATAGCATATTATATAACATATTATATTAAATTATAATTTAATATTATAAGCAGCAGTGGTGAGCATAAAATAATTATTTCAAAATCATTTTTAAAAAAATCTTGCCAACCCTACAATTTATGAATGTTCATTTTTATTTTAATAATATTTGTTGCGTGTCACTATTCATCTTTTTTTTAAGTTGTAAATAATGATTATTGGAGTATATTTTACAAGAAAATACTACTTCAGTTCAGTTTTAGTACTTTTTTCATATTTTAAAGTTTCATAATTCAGTGTGGTACTTGCCTTTTTTTTTTTAATTGCTAGTAGATTTTGTAAACCGTTACAGATTCAAAATAGTTTCTACACAAATTTTCTCTTTTAGTGTTAGCAAGGGGAAAGTGTTTTATGTAATGTTATATTAGGATTTGTTATAAAATACGAAAAGTCATATTTTATCTCATCTAGGGTATGAAGTAAGCCAGAAAAAAATATTGGTTCATGACACCCCTGGATATAATTTATTGTGTAAACTGACTCCTGCAAACTGCTAACCGCTGTGCTAAAAAGTGCTATTGTGATTTGATTGATCTACAGAAGTCTCTGTAATTTTGAAGCATCAGCTAATCTAGAAAGGTAAAATGACACCTTGCCAACCTTTCTTGGTGGGTAAAATTGACCCTGAAAGAGTGCATTAGTGTGCGACTGTGCATTGGAGCATTTAAAGTCTGCCTTTTGGCATTGCATTACATTCAACCACTCTTAAGCTGATAGAATTAGTTGGACTCTCTTCTTATTTCATTATCTAATGTCAAACTAAAGCACTGCTTTAATGCATTTAAAGGCTTTTTTAGAGACTTAAGTCAGGGCAATGCGGCTGTTAATATTCCCACGTGCAGATTCCTTAAAGACGTGATAAATGGTGTCTATACCCTCAGCCAACATTAGCGATTAGCTAGCATTCATCAGTGCCCTACTACACCTGAAAAGCAGCTATTAGCCTCCAGGCAATAAAGCACACATAATAAATGCGCCTTCTGCAACCTAATAATTTATACATTTGCGAAAAGCCAAAATAGCCGACCTGAACAACCTCGGTGTATATGAAAGAAATGACAAATGTATGTCTCTCTTCATTTGGATACGTCTGCTACAGAATGATCAATAGGGAAACATATTTGCCTAAAAGTTCTGGAAGGCAAAAAAGAACAGTGAATAGTATGTAGATGTTTGTGAAGTGCTTGTTGTACTTACAATAGAAGTGAATGGGGCCAATCTGTAGATGTTAAAATACTGATTGTTTTATTAATACAGCCACAAGACATAATATCTGTGACATTTTCGGTGAACCCATGATATTGTGTTTGCTCAGTGTTTCTTAGGCTGCCTTTTGAATTTTAGAACTTCTTCAGACACCAAACCCTTTACAATTCCAGAGTTTCTAAGGCATTGTAATTCTCTAGAGTTGCCACTTTTTGTGTGCAAATGGATAGTATGGTGATAATTTATCCCTCAGCCTTGCTCATTGTATGCCAAAATAGAAATCTTCCCAAGCATTTTTTTCTTGGATGTACTGGGGCCATTTTCAGTAAAGCAGCAAAGCCTCTCATTCTCATTTCCCACTCTTTGAATGGGGTTTGCTTGTCCAATCAAAAGGACTATGGACTCTGTGCTCTTTTCTGTCTGACAGTATTATGCTTCTTTGAACAGTGGGATGTCCTCAAAGAGTTTGTCCTTTCTTGGTACACAAACGGTGACATACACATGCACATATGCATACACACAGTTACACAAGCTCGATAATTGCTGTTTGGCCAGCCCTGAGGGTGTTAATATTAAGCTGGCATGAAGCGAAAAGAATGCCACGAAACTGCAATTTCAAAAGACAAAGTCCTGCTTTGCTCAGCAAAAAGAAGCCCATAAGCCTTTCACAATTTTCTCTCTGTGTTTCTTCATTCTCAGTCAGTTTTGAAAGGAGCTTGTGTCCTATACAAGAATGGCCTGTTTTATCCTTATGCATGAACCTTGCAACAAAAATTCTATTAATAGTTATGTTTGGGGTTGGTAAAATTGTTTAATGTTTTTGAAAGTAGATTTTTTTTACTTGCTAAAGTAACATTTAATGTATCAAAATACTTTAAAAACAGCAATATTGTGAAAAGAAATTTTTTAAAAGAACTTTTTATTTGAAAATATGTCAAAATGTAAGATGAATTTGTCAGCAAGCATTACTCCAGTCTTCAGTTTCATATGATACTTCAGAAATTATTCTAATTTTGATTTGGTGCTTAAGAAACATTTCTTATTAGAAATAATGTTGAAAACAGTTTTTGCTTTATATGATTGTGGAAATACATTTTCTTCAGGATTATTTAATGCATAGAAAGTTCAGAAGAAATATAAATGTTTTGTAGCATAATAAAGGTTAACACTCACTTGTGATCAGTTTAATGTATTCTTACATTAATATACAATATACAAAAAATTTATTGAATTGTAGTGTGTATAAATTATGTTGCTCTTTTACATTATATGCTGTTAAATTAAAATAATAAATTTACATTTATGGACTTTTTTTAGAGTCCATATTTCCCTGGAAATCTTTAACCTTGTTATTGTTAGTACAGTTCAGTTTGAATTTATTAATACAATTTATTGCATCCTAAACTGAGAATGAAAAGAACTCCTGAATGAAAATAATAATGACATTATTTGCGACAGATAGATAAATCTTTTGATATATAGTTTTTTTTTTCTACTCTTCAGTCAGCAAGCTAATGCTAAGTACTGTTTGTACAGACTTTTGTTTCATATCAGTACCTATAGAAATACCAGGATCGCTAAGGACAAGAGCTTTGTGGCTGTTTAATGAGATATCTGTTTTAGCTTTTTTGAGATTGTGAGCATCCAGTTAGAACCAGCTTTGACTTACAGATAAAGGTACTTAATGAGGTGGTAGAGGACTGTGGTGATAGGATAGATTTGTGTGTCTTTGACACAATAATAGAGATGGACCAATAATGTTGCATTATTTGTCCAAAGGGAGACATGTTTAAAATGAGTAGAGGACCCTGGATAGATCTCTGGGGGATGCCCAGCTTATCAGCAGCGGTGGAGGATTTATGTCTCTGAAAAGGAACAAACTGCTGCCTGTCATTGAGATAAGATGTGAATCAGAGGAAAACAGTGCTAGACATGCCAGTGGCTGAATAGATATGTGTAGCTTTTGAAAAAAAAAAATATGGATCATTATTTTCAGTTTTAACTCTACTGGGATCACTTTCCTGTGATTTGCTCATGCGTTTCCTACTTAAATGCAACCTCTTTTGACATCCTGAATGTTTAGTAAATATGTGATAAAAATGTGTCTGCCTACAATTTAGCATTTGCATAAGTGTTTCAAAACAACAGAGGGATGTCTTCAACCTTGAAATGACTAATCAAAAAGGATGTTACAGAATCCACATGCATCTCATGCTTTCATAATTGCCTTGTTCAGCACATTAAAGTGTTTTGTTATATCTCCCCATCTCTCATTTCTGTATTTATTAAAGTTGAATATGTTTGTGCGTGTTATAAAGTACAAAATAGTGTCACACTAAGTCCCCAGAGAGTGTGAGACAGGCCCGCTGTTGCTCGACAGGGTGCATATCTGTAACCTTGATGTCAAATGCTTATTAGCACTTGCTTCTTCTGTTGCCCTTCTCAAAGCAACTGCCAACACTGAGAGCGTTGAATAAATGCACCCTCAATGTGCTCTGACAGCACTCAGCACTCGCTTAACTGTGGCGTTTGATTATGTGCTTATTATATACCAGTAAACAGATGCGTGGACTGGTGAGGCTGAGAACGCTGATATGATTTGACAGGCTCTAGAAACAGAGGAACTGAGCAGACAATGGGAGGAAGTGAAAAAACACTTATTTAGCCTCAAGATGTGAATGCATCCCATCTGCAACTCACTATTTGGCCTTTGACAATTTAAATCTTGTGTTTCAGTTAGGCATGTATTTCCTACTTCACATTGTGCATTGGTAAACCATGGGTTAATGTTTTCTGGTTGGTTTCAAGATTGTACATTGCAATAATGTTCTAGATTCAATATTTTACAATTATGCATTGATAAACACTGGATTAATGTTTTGATTTGCATATTCATGAGGTAATTAACATTTGATTTGACAAATATGCAGTTACTATGTAGATTAAATTTATTTGTATAGTCTATCAAAAGTGAAATTTTCGTCATAATTTACTCACTCTTATTTCAAACATGTATTACTTTCTTGAAACACACAAAATGTTTTGAAAAATGTCAGAATGAAAGTCTTGCTTTTGACATTTCAAAATATAAAAAATAATTTTCTAATATACAGTATACAGGGAAAATATACGTTTATCACTCTCGTTACCACTTGTCAGTTTTAACTTTTGCGCTTAGATGCTAAAACTAATCGTTTTTGCCACTGTATAAAGGCCATGAATATTTAATGAGGCGAGCACTGAGGCAGTTTATGATTGGTTGTCTGTAATGGCAGCTGGGACTTCTCTAGAGTGGGAAAGCACAGATGTCACTTATCAATGTCAAAATGTGTGCTTAGATCTGTTTTTTATTTTAGTGTGTGCAGTTTTTTTCCAAAGAGCTAAACAGTGAAGTTACTTAAAGAGATAGTTCAGGGGAAATTCTGTTGCAACGTGAGGGTAAGGAATTGACAGGAATTTTTGGTCAACTATCCCTTTAAATAATTAACCATTGGCTGTTTGTTGCAAAGTCCCGCGTATTTAAGACAGGGGTGTCAAAGGTCTGGCCCGTGGGCCAAATGCGGCCCGTGGATGAATTTCGAACAGTCCGCAGGTTGTCTATGAAGATATATTATATGTGGCCTGCCAAGCATAATTAACAAATAATTTTAGGCCAGATGTAGCACTAAAACACAAACTGTAACAATTTGATAACTCATATGCGCTGCCATTTCTTTAGCGCACAATAATTATTAGCTCTGCATAAAAACGCACAGTGCAAGCTCACAACAAATGTGTTTACTGATCTTGATCACATGACCGGAAAACAGGAGAAACATTGTGCAACAACCCAGACAGCAGGCAACATAGTGTTGGCCCAGATCTGGCCCATGTGAAATCCATGTGGGCCAGATGTAGACCAGATCTGGGCCTAATCTGCTTGCTGTCTGGGTACAATCCAGTTAGAAATCACCAACATTTCCAATTGATTTACTGTAGTAACACTAACTGTAACTGTAGTAGCTATTGTGGCAGAAATGTAGGATATTCATATACTTATTTTATTATTAATGTGGACATAGACCTATTGAATCAGCATATAAAATATAGGCCAAATAACTGATATTTTATACAAAATTCTTTTTATACAAAATAAATGTGTTAATTTATTTGGGTTTTTTATGATTTGATTGTGTTTACAGTGTGCAATATAACATGTGTTCATGTTCACCTATCTGTATACTGCTGTTTTCACTGTCATAAAAACGGGCTGATGACTTCCTTGTTCTATAAAGTACCTCCTTCAGAAAGGCGTAACAAGTTCTGATTGTGCCAGCGGTTCCTGTGTTGTGATTCGACAGCAGCTTAGCGCACGCTGCCCTCCTGGAAACGCGATTGGGCTAGTTTTAGAGTAGTTTGAGAAGCAAGTGGGCAGGATTTGTTTTGAAAACCTGGCAATCCTGATCTGAACTAAATTGTAACCATTGATCTTCAAGTACAGCGTCCCTGGGAAACAAAGGTGATTGGACTCCGGGATGAAAAAAATAGCGTTTTGATGACATGGCGACAAACACACTCTACAAATGCAACTCTTCCTTCTTCTCCATGGGAGCGCAACAAGACCACGCCCCCTTTTAGTGTATTCCTGTGGGCGGAGGTTAGTCAAAGGATCTAGAGAGATGTAGTCCAAACTGGTCGTTCGATGTAGGCATATTTTTTTTAAATAAAATATCTCGCTTGGCATTGAACTTTGAGCTTTAGAATTTTACAGATACTATTTATACTCTAACAACAACATTACACACGAACCAAAGTTTGAAACATGGGAACACAAAGAACGGGACCTTTACATTATTATTATTTTTTTAATATTTAAAGATTTTTACATACACAACTAAAGCTATTGTTATGTATATAGAGAGAGAGAGAGAAAGAGAGAGAGAAGCATCTAGTTCCCCGGTTTGTCCACATCATGGAAATCTGGTCCCATTTAAAAAAAATTTGGACATCCCTGATTTAAGAGCTCAATCACCCAATCATCAGAAAAAGAATAGAGGCTAAATCACCAGAGCAGAACTCAAAATTACATGTTTAGAGGCTATTGACCAATAAGCATGGATTTTTGCTTCATTAAAATGAATGATACAGGTATCTACCATAGACTCGCTTTAGATCCACAATTTCAAAATGTCAAGTGTGAAACACTGAATAACCTAGGGTTAAAAGGGGGGTGCAAAAATACATTGTTTGAGGGTTAAGAGCGTATGAAAAGCCCTTTTTGTGATGTATACGCCAGAACACTTTCACTGCTTTTTTCCTCTCTCTCTCTATGTTCTTTTTCTTTCCTAAAGTCTATGAACTTTGATGCCCATTTTGTTCTGTCCCCTATTTCCATGTCCCAGGATGATTTGTGGGGCTCACTGAAGGGCGAAGTGGGATTCCACCAGGTTAAAACAATGAGATCTAAGTGGGAAAGAGATAGATGAACCGACTCCAACCACATTTGTCTTCGGTTTAATATTTTCTTGTATCAATTGTTTCAGGAAAGCTTGCTTAACATGCATTTCTGAAAGTCCTGGTGCTGAAGGAAGGAATGAATCAATAAAAATCTGGAACAAAAGAAGAATAGCAAGACGATTTGGGACTTCAAGACTAATTAAGAACAAAATACTTTATTCTGCCTTTTGTAAAAAGAGCTCTATAAAAAAAAATTGGGGACCGTATATACTATATAAAATTGTCCCACTAATCTATTATGTTCAATACTGAAGTAAACAGTCAACAATATCATTCAGCTCTGAAACTTCTTGAAATATCGCATGACATGTTTATGAACCCAATAGTAAACCTCCACCCTATACAATGTCATGAATTAAACTAATGGCTTGGGAATATGACAAGGAGCATTGGGAAAATATGGAAGCGTGCTCGTGTGCAGCCATGTGCAAAATTGATATTTCACAATATCTGATTTATCACGGAGCTAATTCTGTTTAGCGTTATTGTCTGTTTATATTCACTTTTTTTTTTTGCAGTCAGAAGATTGTGTGTTTACCACAGAGGTCGAAGAGAACTTTATAACCAGACAGTGCACAGCTGTGATGAATAGTCAGTTTTGACAGTGAAATGGATACTCTAATCTATATATTGACAGGCAGCTGATAAATGGCTTGAAAGGCAGGTGTTCACTGATAATGAGCCAGCGAAGTAACCAGCTGATGAAGCTCCAACTTTGATTCTAGAGCTCAACATCCTATGATGAATGAAAGACAGCACGGATGAATGGAAGAATGTTTCTTGGTAGCTCTACTTCTGGGTTGAAGATGTATACAGTGTTAGTAGTGTCAATGGCAAAGTTGTTTGTTTAACTGCATTTCTCAATAGCGAGGAGGTAGGATTTGCTAGTTTCGTAAATCGTAGTGTTTTAGTAGATAATTGTTTTTTTTTTAGTAGTGTGGTAGAAAACGTTACATTTTCCCTGACAGCAATTTAGCAGTCAAGCGTGTGTGGTATTTTCTATTGCCTGTTTAGAATCTGACCGAGGGATTCTTTAATTGTGAATGAATCACTATTTTGAGTTAGTTCTTTTTAATGAATTAGTCAAACAAATTAGCAAGGCGTGTGAGATCAGTTTGCAATTTAGTTTAGAATCAGAACTCGAACTCAGGTACTCGATTCATGAATTAATCACTCTTTTGAGTTGGCCCTTTGCAATGAATTGAATTGCACACCAATTCAGAACAGTTTGCTAACCCGTTTGATCAATTTAGAAACTGAATTAGTGGTACTTGATTTGTGAATTTTGTTTTGAATTGGTTTTTCAGTTGAGAATCAGACCTAGCAATACTCAGTTCATGGATTAATCACTATTTTGAGTTGTTCTTTTCAGTATCTTAGTCAAAAAGCTAAGATCTTAGATCTTTTTAGAGCTGTTTGCAATTGATTCTGAATCATTGAAATGTCTCACACACTGAATCATTTTGAGAGCTACATTTTTTAATAACTGGCCCATCACTGCATGTATGTTTGTGCTAATTTCTTTATATTTATATTTGTGATATGCTTTCAATATAAAGGTTATTCTTTCAATCAAATGAAAGCCAGTTATTCATGCTGCAAGCTTTTATGGAGGAAAGCAGAAACGCGTCAAATCTTTTGCTGCAATAGCAGTAAAATGCACGGCTGGGAATCCAGACTTGTAAAAACCCCCACAAGGACTTTTGCTGTTCCAGAAGGTGTTTGTGGTGTGGTCCTTACGGGATTACATGACGAATAAGAAGAATGATGAATGGACTGTCTCGGGGCTAATCTGTCTTCTGAGGGGTTAAACAGCATTCGGTTGAAACCTAGCTAACTGTTCTGTCTGAATACCGTCTGAAGACAACATGAAAGTGATTTTTTGTGTTAGCTGTGGGAAACGTTGTACGTAGACGTTCACAAAGCATTTTTCGCTTTTCTTTTTGATATCAGGGCATGCCAGACATGACAGTTTAAAAGCTAGAGTCTGTTACTGTGCAAATGAGCGAGGCAGTGCCATCTTTTTTGTTTTCCAAAGATATCTTTAATCAATGGCATTTTTTCACTGCTTTACCTCAAAGTGCATTAGTATTTTGCATGAAACTGAGATGTGGTTTAAAAGCGTTTTTGTTTTAACACACATAATTGTGCAATCTCCTGTCTTCTGCTGTCAGTGGATGGAAATGTATTTACGTTTAGATGTCTTTACATCTGAATCTAGAGTGATAAAAATTTCTCAAAGTGCTTATGGTTTACATTTCCCAATACACTACCCTTTGCAGCAAGCTGTTATAAATTTATCCTTTTAGATATAAATGAAGCAATTAAAAAATGTTTATGAATTATTTGCCCAGGGGTTGATTTGCACTCTGTGTATATCATGAGAGGCGAAAGGTCCCAATAAAATAAAAATGTAAACCACTCAAGTGAAGCAGCTTTAATTAGAACACAGCTGCTGCAAGGCCAAAGACCAGCACCACTGCAAAATGACCACTGCTGGGTTCTGCCACTTCATCATTCATATTAATCTTGATATAAAATTATAAAATAATGAATAGACATTAATGATTTCTCTAGCAGAGGGGAGATTAATAAGACTTTAGAAAATGAGGTCTTAAAAAATCCCTAAGGATTTATAAGACATGGATTTGGGAATGTTCACTTCAAAATGTTTTTTATCAGTATTTTTTTTCTTTTTTTAGTACAAAATATTGTAACATCCTTAAAATATAACCATTTTCAAACATAACCATGAATTGTTTATTTTGCTTAGTCCAATGGCAAATAATTTTTTCAATGAATATTTTTTAATCCATTATTTTTTTACTATTTATGAAAAAATGTAATTACTTGTATGTCAATTGACATGTTCAAAAGTTTTGGGTCAGTAAAGTTATTTTAAATTGATAATAATATTAATAATATTTCTTTTTTTTTTTACTGTATTTTTATCATATTTGTGGCCTTATTTAAAAAAACATGAAAAACTCTTACCAGCCTTTTGAATGCTAGTGTATCTTAAACACTATATTTTATGTATCTTATACAATATTTCAAGACAAAAACACTGATTAAAAATATACATATTTGCAGCATTTTAGCTGATTGTTGATTCACATGTTTTGAGAGATTCACAGAAAAGGACGACTGACATTATGAACTAAAGCTGTTTTTCAGGTTCATTTTCACAGCCACATTTATTTGTTCAGTCTTTCCCTATGACCCAGGACTCCAGGAGGCTTTTGTGTTGACTTCCCCTCTGCAGTCAATGTCCCTCAATCCCAATATGCGGTTGAGGGGTAAAGAAAGGCTAGCTGTTAATTGATTGGCAGCAGTTTGCATATACAGTACCGGAAAAATGTCACGTCAAGCTGTTTGTGTGACCTAACTGGCTCTCGGTTAGAGTGACTGAAGAGGGTAATTTATCATTTGACAGTCTTTAGAATGGGCTGTCTGTGCTGTCTCGCTATTGTTAGCATCAGCGGTCAGCTGTCACGCATGTTGGATTAGCAAGCATAGATGAGCGACTCAGCAGGATGGACACAAGCAAGGCCACACAAGCAAATGTCAGAGGAAGACAACCATCGCATGACGATCAGAGCCCATGATTGATAATCTGTGCTGAGAATGTTCAAGAGGTTCAAGAAATTTTGATGAGTTGGAAAACGTTGTTGATTGAAGTTTGAATCATTTTTTAATGTACCGTGGCCTTTTAAAAAATGAGCAAAGAAAAGTTTTCATTTAAATTTTTTTTTTTTGTGGCTGGTTGTATTTTTAATAAAGTTGTTGTGTTGTGCATTAGGCCTAGGCTGAAAATAGAGTTCTACCAGAAAGACTCGGGAGATAAAATGATGTACGAAGCATACATTTATTGACAGCTCAGCAAGCACAATTATAAATTTCTTTGGCGGAAGGCCCCGTCCATGGTTCGTAATCCGAGGGTAGCGAATCTGCATTTCCTGCCTGAAGACGAAGGCAGGGGCGCAGCCGACCCCCCTGGAAGGTAAGGACAGGACCATCCTGGTGGTGGTGGGGAGGGTGGAGGTTGTTGTCGCGGCGGCATCTGCGAACTCAAACATGTGTAAGTACGATCTTTTATACAGGAGTATAAAGACGTGATTGGATAATGATGAAGGTAGTTAGTGACGAAGTGATTGAGTCTTCCTGGCAGACCTTTTCTCGATATTAATCAATTCTTTTCATTTTGAAAAAACTGTTTTCTTAATATCAGCCCATGACTTACTCACCCTCAAGGTGTATATGGCTTTCTTCTTTCAGACAAATACCAAACAGAGTTAATAGAATAAAAAATGTTCTGGCTCTTCCAAGTTTTCTAATGGCAGTGATGTAGGATGTAGGTGTACCAACTGTTTGGATACCAACATTCTTCAAATTATATTTGTGTGTGTGTGTGTGTGTGTTCAACAGAAGAAATATACTGATACATGTTTGGAACAACTTGAGGGTGAGTAAATGATGAAAGAATTTACCATTTTGGGTGAACATCCCTTATTTCTACACAATTCAGTTGTTCATTTTAACAAACAATTATTTGTTATCATGTTCTTTAAATGTATTATCATAATCATAAACCCACTGGTGGTTTGCACAAATAGTTTTCCTATTTCTGTTTACTGCACTTTGTAATTCTTCTAGCTATTTAAAGACTTGCACATTCAAATAAAAAGTGGCTTATTTCTGTGGTGAAAAACAAAGTGGATAGTTTTCATCATTAGTTAGGAGAGATTTTTTTTTTTCTTGAGGATAATTGGTATACTATACCTGATATACAGTATATCCAAATGAATCGATATCAAATCAAATTTCATCGAGATTGGATGCAAATCGAATCAAAATCAAATCATGAGATTTGTGTCACTACCCAGCCCTATGGCTACTGTAGCTCAGTAAAAAAAATATTAAATGACAAATATTGGAAGTTCCTTTCGGGTCATGACAATGACATCGCTACAGCTTGTACTAAATATCCTGAGCTGGAAAGATGAACGAGGTGAAGAATGTGAGTATGATAGAGAACGAAATGAAGACACTAACATCAGGCTCTTATCAGATGATTCCACCAGGACTTGGAGACACCTGGAAATGAAGACTTAGAGACCTCTGTAACAAAATGAATGTTCCCATATCTCACCGTCACCAGCTGTGGCATTCGGTGCCCCTCTGCCCTCGCACCCGTTCCTCTCTGTGTTCCTGCATTAAGTTCATATCTCCCCGTGCCATAAGCATCCCATTCCCTCTCACCTCTGCTCTCTCTTTCAATCACTGTGTGCAGTGAATGGCAGCCATGTGGAAAGGTGACATTCAGGTGTCTGGTGAATCGTGGATGTGAATCAATCAGTTCTGGTAGATTCAGCTCAGAATGACTTGTGGTCAGTGGAACGCCGCCTTGCTGGTGTGCATCTCTATAATCCTATTTTGCAGGCAGCCCTTGTGGTTCAGGGTTCCGCTGTTGCATGGCTCATGCTGTTTTGTAGCGCAGCGCATTACACTGAAAGCTTCACCTCTTGACATAGATACTGTAATGAAAGTTTTTTGACTTCTTTCTGTAGAAATGTCTTCAATGTCCTCAGTTAGGATAATTAAGGCTGTTGTGACCTGTACTGTAGGCAAAATCTGAAAGGTATTAAGGAGTCAGATTTACCTCAGAGATCCAAACTGGGCAAAAATATGCAATTTGTTGCAGTTGTTGTTATTTATATGGCCAAAAAGTAAGACATTTTGATTGCTTGTAATGGAAATCAATTAAATGCTCACAGTATAACGCACTACTTAAATAAAATGTCATTTAAATATCAGTTGTCACTATATCTCCCATTAATATGTCTTTTGTAAGATGGTATTTTAATGCTCAGTTTTATGATCAACTCGGTAGATTTTATTGTGGAGGCAAAACATATAATACAGTGCAATACAATGATGATTGAGAGATGAACAAATAAATGTTCCTCAAAAGCCTGATGGATCATATCGCATATGCAGAAAAAGTCAAAAGTAACATTTATTTGTAGCCTTTTTGCTTCAATAAACATTTATACAGATACTTCTGCACACATTTATTATTATTATAATTATTATTTTAAGACATTTTTATAATCTTGCCTGGGGACACACAAACCCACCGGTCCTGCAGATCTATAAAATTCAGGGTAGTGTATGTAACAACTTTTAGGAAATTCTGCATCCCTCCTGAAGATTAGCTGTCAAAAACTGAATCACATTGACATATCTTTGACCGTCAGTTCAGTAATAATGGCAAATATGTCATGCTTAAATGAGCATAGGAGAATCTTTAGACAAAATTTGTTATTGTAGGATACTCCACTACTCGTTCAGAGACTGTCCCGCAGGAGGTCACATTGTTATATGCCACATTCATGCTTCAACGGTTGTGCTTATGCTGACTGTGTATTCAATGAACAATTCAATTAATTCTTACGAAACATTACGTCATCCTGCGTGACTCTCAAAGTACTCGCCCGAATCGAAAATGTACCCGGACAACATCTTCAGTAAGAAGTATCTTCGGTCCCAATTGGAAACTATCTCCTTTAACAAAGTCACCATCTCCACTTCATTTTTATGATCCCGTGTGAAGGACCCCAAGGAGCTGAGGGTGGACAGGTAGGGTGACAACCAGGTCTCTGTAAGGTTTGGAAACACATTCCAGACCTCTTTTGAGAATGGGGACACTGGTCAGAGATGATTAATGGCGGGTGTGAATGACTGCTTGAAGGGCAGACCATAATTCCCAACACGGCCTGGAGGAACGCAAGCAACGTCTGCCTCCCCCGTGGGCAAAGTGCGTCCCTCCACTTGTGTTCATCTCAGGTGCAAAGTTGTCGTCCTTTATGTGTGCACTTGTTTTTATCATGCTAATACATAATTGGCCAATCGCAATTATCGATAATTGCGGGGAGTTTTCCTTTGGTTTTGCCTTAATCAGAAATTTGCACTATAAAAAGGGTCCTGAGTTTAGATTTCACACAATTACACATTCACTGCTTTTCATCTCTTTTTAATCCCCTGCAAATCTGAAACATGGAGTTAGTTCATAAACACAGCTGAGGCCCTACGATTTCCTTTGACATATTGCTAAACGAATGAAGCAATCCTCTCAATGTTGTGCCTCTGTGTCTGCTGATTAAAATCATTTGAATTGCAGATGACGTCTTTGTCTAAAGAGTTCAGTAAACAGAGGCATCATGTTGATAGACATGCCAATTTTTAATTGAAATAAGATCGACACCCGTTTTGAGTCATAGCGCACATAATGATGTGTGACCATAGAAAGACTTTTCTGTTTGATTAAATGTGGCTGTAATGACTGCGGTAATCCGGATTATTTCCGAAATCTATTATAATCTGTGTCATTCAAAATTATGTAGAGAAAACTATCAGCTGAAGCGCAGAGCTAAGAAAATCAAAGTGCCTGCCTTGTTGTCCTTTCAGTCTTTTTTGGGTCTTTCTGCTTATGCAAAAAACTAATGGCTAATTTATTCATAGCTCAGCATTTAGTACCTCTAATCTATTGCTGATACTGTTACTGGTGCTCATAATTGTATGATATTGTTAAAGCTGGTTTTCAGACAGGGTGCTTATCAGTGCCTGTTTAGTGTGCAGCTTGTGGCAAGGGAAGCCCAAATTGAGGAGAAATCAAGTGGTGCCTTGGTAAGCAGGGTCGGAATTACCGTGATGGACTAGGGCTGGATTTCTCTCCCATGCATATTTTTGCCCATTGTCACGATCTTCGTCCTTAATAGGAGCTGACAGAATGTAAATGGGTTTTTAAGGGAAATGGCAAAGTCTGTAATTTTTCTCATTTAGTCCATGGATGAGTGAGCCAAGCCGGTAAGATTTGTATGGGAATTTGAGATGGTTCAGTGCGACATGTCAGATGCTGATTATGAACTCAAGGGAGCCTTTTTACCTTAGCCAATCATCTTCGTGCCTCGCCGCCACCTTCCTTGTTTCGAAGGGCTAATTGTTCGTGAAGACATTTTCATTGGATAAAGTAGATATCAGCAAAATGACAAAAACAGATGACTAGGCAACACTTACTGCTGAATATAAATGTCTCATTTTTTAAACAGGATTAAATTGTGCCAACTACCATAACCTAGCACTCGTAAAGACTACAAAACCAAACCAAACAAAGCTGCAAAAATAATGACTGTTTACAAACAGGTTTTCCAAAGACTCTAGCATTGGTTGAGCCAAGCTCACCGAGCTGCATTTATTTATTTAAAAACAGTAATATTTTGAAAAATTATAACAATCGAAAAAATTTCTTTTTTCTGTTTAAATATATTTAAAATTGTCGTGTAATTTATTCCTGTGAAGTTTTCAGCATCATTATTCCAGTCTCCAGTGTCACATGATCCTTCAGAAATCAATCTAATGTGCTGATTTGGTGCACAAGAAACATTATTATTACATTATTATAAATATTTTTGGATGTACATAAAGAATATAAAACAAATTAAAATTAATTTGAAACACAAACGTTTTTAATGTCACTTTTTCAAAGTAATGTATCCTTGCTGAATAAAAGTATTAATTTCTTTTTTTTAATCTTACTGACAGCAACCTTTTGAACATTTACTTCAGTTATACGTTTTTAAGACCTCCTCAAAAACAAGAAAACCAGCAGCATTCAAACTAAATTTCCAGAAATTTACAGAAAGCTCCGCCCCCAATTCACACCATTGGTTGAAACACGGTTGCTATGTAAAGCAGGTGCCAACATTTTCAGCAACAGAGAAACATTTTAAAACGGCACAAATATTAGTGTCCAAAGAGGTATTTTATCTCCACTTTAAAGTATGATGTGCCATATTGTTTCATATTATGTTAATAATTTACTAACTTAAATTATATTCTTAAAAGTGACAATGAAACCAAAAGAATTCAAACCATTAGCCCCGCCCCTAAATCACACCATTGGTCAAGCCACTGTTGCCGTGTCAGGCTGGTCGGGATTGTCAAACAGAATTGTTTTTTTTTTAAACACCACGGTTGGTCACAGTGTTTACACTTCACAGGGAAATCAGCCTACAAATGGCTTAATTATAGTAGTCTCCGCATATTAAACTGAAATAGAAGAACGTATTTTAACATCTTAGCATATTTAACTTCAGGTTTAAGTATGAAGGGACACTTTTTTCCACATACAACTGAAGTAAATGATTAATGTATGTTGTTAAGATCTTATTAAAAGCCTCAATAAAGTCAACATAATTCTCCTTCAAACCCTCATAAACACTCCGGGTACTTTTGGGCCGAGCCGTGAGGTGGGTGATATTGTGGGGCACTGCAGCTGTAGCTGAGAGACGCCGCGTGTAATGCAGGCTGTTAGTGATGTTAAATGAAGCTTGAAGCCTGGCTGACAGCAGCATTCCTCCACAGGCTCGGAGCTGAGAGAAGAGGAGAGGGGCCAACAAGGGCAGAGTAATGGTCTAAGAGAAACCACACAGGATACGGCGCTCGTTGTGGCGGACGGGCCATTATCTCATAAGGGCCATTATCATAATGGGGTGACCGTCGCGATATGACAGATATCACAGAAGGACTGACACATAAACAGTTTTTATAAGATGAATTAGCCAGTGTACAATCTCTGCGGTAAAACACATTTTACCCATAGCTGTATACTGATGTATATAACCTTGTCAAGGTGGATTACAGTTGCTTTTTACGTGTGTGTGTGTGTATATATTGTTAAATGCTGTTACAAAATAAAGGTTTATTCACAAAAACACAAGTACACTATTTTGCTTCCTGTGCTCATTTGCGAAGAAAGCAATGCGTAAATAACTTCCCAGGACATGAGTGTTTTCAATTCACCCTTTATGAATAGGATCACACTGTCAGTGTTAAATAAGGTTCGCTACAAAGGTACATCATATAAAACTGTTAAATATATATTTATAACTGTAACTCTGAAAATACATCGGATGGTCTCTCCCGAAGCGCAAGTCTTCGCTAGTCTCTTTCAGGTCAGGTAGATAATGTTCGGTTTTGACAAATCCCCTGCCACGTTCGCTACGTTTCCAAATCCTGACTGATTTCAGTTCAGTTCACAACAATGGCAGCAGATCTACAATCGAAGAAAAGTCAACAGTTTTATCGCAAATGTCTTTGTTGTCCATTTTGCATGTGCTTGGTTGGGAGAGCTCCTTACAGAGCTCAGGTATGTGTTTTTTTCCTTGCATTTGAAGCTGAAGCAGCTGATGTGTGCATTCATGTTCGTATTGGAAATCCTTCCACACAGAAAATTAGTCTGTATTTCTTTGGTCTGTAAAAGTTCGTAGATCCGTACACGATTCACAATCCAGGTCACAAACTATCCTGCAACCGATCATTTGCCATTGTTTTGGCATCAGCAACAAAATGTTGGCTGGTTCCAACTTTGATTGACAGCACAGGGGGGATCCGTTCCTCATGGTCCATGTATATGTCGTGACGAGAGTTCCTCGCCCCTTATCTTATGAGACTGAAGGACTAATGGAGAGACTGACAGACAGAGCTAACAGGACTATGATGAATGCTCCCCTCCCTCGCCCCGCTGTAGCTTTGGAGAATGATGAGGAGCTTCCATACATTGCGCCTCTCTTGGGAAAACCGTCCCCCACTGGCGTCAGGATACCTGGTGGGATTAAATAACACAAAAGTAAGGGCATATAACACGATAAGTTATGCATTCTGTGAGGTTTTCGTGTTGTCCCAGATCCTTCCCTGGTTTAACCCTAACCAAGGATGTACTGTCGACAAATAGTAGAGGTAAAATCTATTCTTACATTTTAAGAAAAAGCACTCTCAATGCCAGTGACACAGATGATTGAAACCTTTAAGGGAATTTTATACCATATATTTAAAAATCTCTATCTTGTTTTACAATGCATTTATAACCTTTTTGGATCTTTTATGTTTTGGTTACCTGAATTTTCAAAGGAGGGCCAACAATCTCTCCAGTTTCATTGAAAAAATATCTTAATTTGTGTTTTGAAGATTAACCAAAGTCTTACGTTTTTTGGAACTAGGTGAGTAACTGATGACAGAATTTTTATTTTTGGGTGAACTATTCCTTTAAGCAACAAAAGCAATTATCATCTCTTGAATTATGTACTGTGTATATTTATATAACCAAAGTTATAAATTGTGACATAAAACATTCTTAGTTTTGTCTGTTGTCTTGTAATTAACAAGCTAATTTGCGTGGCATACATTACTAGTTTCTACACATAATCATACTGGAGAAATCTTATATAGAATTTTAGGACAACGTTGTTTGATATTGCATTTTATTAAAGCTTCAGTCCATAACATTTTTTGGTTAAAAATGATCCGAAATCAAAATTTAAACGAGTACATATCTCAGCCAGTGTTCAAAACTTACTTTAGCCTGATTCACAACGGTCAATTTATGATAATGTTTTCTAATTTGAGTGGTATGGGTAGGTTTTCATGGTTAATTCAAGCATGGCACTGCGTCATTACGTCACTTCAGTAAACATAAAGAAGTTGTCCATGTGAGGATCCTGCACATGGTGGATCGTTTATAGCCTTTTCTCACAGCAGCCAGAATAATTAAATATATCATTGTGATGGTGGATTGTAATCCAGAAAGGATTATGTGTTTATAAAACACATGTGAATGAAATTAAATTATATTCCAGTTATAAATGTGCTTCTGATTACAGATAGCACAGGAAAATAGTTCGAAGGGAGCTTAATGTGCTTTTTGGGTTAAAATAATTTCTTAATATGAAATCCAAAGAGTATGACAATTAGATAAGGCTGTGCAGGAATTGAAATCTATACGCTAATACACACTCCTACTCATAGTCACCCATGCTGATGTTGTTAACATTAATCATATGAGAATAAAGTATAACAATAATAATTTGAACAGTTTAATGTGATATGAACTAACCGATCTTTAGATTTAATAACCATTGTTAGCGAGATTTATGGTAATGATTTTTTTCTCAGTAGGTCAGATTAAACGTAGCAGACTTTTTACTTGTTCAGATGGCAATTTACAGTGAAAATTCTTATTTGGGTCATAATCCAAACAATAGGCTAGAATCTGTGATTGCGAAGTACAGTAAATATCCTCACCGGTGTGGTGACTGACTGCCACACATACTCTTCAGAACATTAGATTCATCTGGAGCTGCGCCGACTCACAACCCACGCAAGATAGAAAATTCAACTAACAGCTGCAATTCAGGTTTTCAAACAGAGATGGCAACAAAGAGGCAAACGCACGGACTGCAGCTTTAAATTAAAATAAGAATTGTTATTTATTTAATTTTAGTTTTTTATTAATAAAAAAAAAGCTCTTTAAGAGAAACATACACTGATGTTTACTGTTCTCCGAAGATAGGTTTATTCTTTTATTATTATTGGGATCTGGTGCGATATTTGTCATGACACTTGCCTTTTTTACAAAGAAGACTAAGTCATGAGTTGTTCTGTTTGGTGGCACTTACTGTGGTTGTTTTCACTCGGCCTCCTGGCTGTGCACATGTCCAGCCCGTTCCGTTTACCAATAGGTCACAGCCTTCATCATCCAAACAAGGCATCATCTCACACCACTGTCTACTCCTGACAATGTGTGCTGTGTAAAGAAAGAGGAAAATGAACATGAAGAGGAAATTAAATACATGAAATGGTATTTTGCAGCATATTTCACTTCCATAAGGCCAAATATTTATTTCCAAAATGTGCCACTTAACATAGAGTGGGGCTTATCATAGCGTGGTCCTTTTTTTACTGTGGACTGACTGGAATGTTTTAAGATGATTTCATTGGTGCACCTGATGGGCAAAAGAATTGCGATAGAATAGTACTTTACATAGTAGAGGAAATTTGTCTAAATAAACTTGTTTTGTTATTATATATTAATGTCATGAATGACAAGTTTAGTAAATAAAAATAAAATCATATGACATAGACCAACATAGCTTGTCTTATAGGAATTCCCATTAATGCATGAAATTCAGGAGGTCAAGACATGGTAAAATCAGGACATTTCATGCAAGGCAAATAGCAATGAAAGAGAGACACTCCAGCAATTGGCCTAATATCCTAAGCTTTTCTCTTTGAAACAGATCGCAGGGATTTTTTTTTCCTGAGGTAAGATTGTTTTTGTACTTAATCAAACATAAATGTCTATTTATAATAACTAGGGCACCCTTACATGTTCATTTGCATACCATGACACCCCAATTGGCCCTTAGAGAGAGGAGGGGAAAAAAGGGAGGGAGGAATGTAGGGAAACTTGAAAAAATGAAGTGGGGGGGGGGGGGGGTAGTACATTTGTGAGTGAAATATAACCCAGGGAAGCAAAAGTACATAAATATCAGGGTGGCAGCATTTGTACGTTTGGAGGAAGGCTAACAAAGTGCTTGGAGAACAAGTAGATACAAATGGAACCAAAATGTCATCCGCACCAAAGGAAAAGGCACGTTCTTAAAGGTAAAAAATAGTTGTAGAGATGCCTTCCAAACTCAAAGTAGTTTGTTATGTAGTGAATGTTTCCCTCACAGCATCTACTCTAGGGACTAGCTTCCGCTACTAATCTCCAGCATTAGTATTCACTGTTATGCCCTGGGCCATAATAAAAGAGCCTTTCATGCAAATTCGGTACATCTTCATTCTGTAGGCATGATTCACAAAAACGTAGGTTGCAGCCATTGGCTTATCTATGTTTTAAGATTAGCATGCTTTTCAACACTAGTCTTATACGTAGTGTTTTTTTTTTTCTTCTAAAAATATTAATTCTGGGTTGGGTGTGGGTTGGTTGGCTTAGCTGGTTTCCTCTTCCAATAAGTAAACAACAACACTTGTCTTGACAAAGGACTGTTGCATGCTTAAAATAGTATTTAAAAAAAGGTTGTGTCTTCTTATGTGGCATAGATCAATCTATCGATCCATCAGTAGATAGATAGACAGACAGACAGACAGACAGACAGACAGATAGATAGATAGATAGATAGATAGATAGATAGATTAAATGTAATTGGATGGAGGTATAAATAAATAGACTGGATTACAGTTCAAGATTTTCGCTGCAAGTCTATGTGATTTTTGATAATACTCTATGGGAAAACCACATGTCAGTTCAGAAGTAAAGTAACAGTATCTTGAGTCCAACTGAAGGACATGAAAAGCTGGAAAGCTGTAGAAGCCATTACATTTTATAAATGTCTGGTCTTGTGTTAGGGATTTGTCAAATTGACGTACTGTAATAATGATGCCCCCAAAACCCTTTATTTCACATTAAAATACTCCGCTATTTGGAAAACCCCCAAGATCCCACCTCTAACTCATTCTCTGCCTGTCTCGGGCAGGACATCGGATCACTCCGGCCTCCAGTGATGCATTACACATGACAGACAATCAACATTTGAACACTTTAAAGAAGTAAAGTCAACAAATCCACAAACAGCAGCCGAAGAGAGTCCTGTCAGCACATCACATAGTAAGCTCTCAGACTCTGTCTCTAATGAGCTGTCCTTCATCTCCTGCTATTGAGCATTGAGACTGTCACTCCATGGATCCCAAACAGATTATGACAGAGTGCACAAAGTGCTTCTGAATCAGTACATCAAAGAACTCTCTGAATTTAGAGTTTCTGGTCAAAGGGGCACAAATGCAGACCAAAATGTGACATTGCCCAGATAATGATTGTACTTTATGTAACTGATTCTGAATGAAAACCTCTTCTTTTCGCTTAACTCAGATTCACAATGCAAACTCCTTATTGTTAGATGCTGGAAATAAAATCTATTGAATTATAATCTGATTATTTGAAGTATCCACACGTTAACAGTTTGAAATTAGAAAAAGGCAAAACAAAGATCAAAATAATCCCTGCAATCAATTCTTGTGTGAAGATGTTCTTGCTCACTATTCATGCATCTCTCTTTGCTGCTGCAGACGGCATCTAAATTGTGACAGATCACTGGATACCTCCATTATCACACCTAAAATGATTTCGCTCTTATTCTTTTTTTGTACACGTAAAATATATGTGACTTTCAACTATGGCTCTGTGATTTACTAATATTTTATCATTAATCAAAATTATTCAATACAAAATTGCATTTTTTGAAGGAAATATCAGAGCTTGAAAGGCAGCACATCAATATCTAGTAAGTCTCTCTTCTGTCTAACTTTTTTTCTTTTCAAGATAAGCTTTACATGAAAATGACCGCACAAAACAACACTCTTCACTGCTTTTAAATAGATGCAAGAAAGAATATTAGAAGATATTCTGAAGATATTATAAAGAAGATATTTTGAAGAAAGTTGGTAACCAAACAGCCTTTGACTCTCATTGTATTTATTTATTTTTCAGTTTCATATATATGGAAGTCAATTGCTACTGTCAACTGTTTGGTTACCAACATTCTTCAAACATCTATATGAATATTCAAATTAAAAGCACATTAAAAATCACAAAATGTTGCTTTGCATTCTGAATATTAGATACCCTACATGCAAGCACTGTATGGTCAAATTCACATTTTTTTTTTAAACCTAAATTTGATTTTTATAATATGGTCTTTATGATGTTCTGAAGAAAGGAAGTTCCAGTCCTCAAGGCCCTGTCATTCCTGCCCCAGTTAAGACTTTAGCTGTGACTGATGACCAGTGTAGAGGCCGGACTCAAGATTTATCGGGACAATAAATGAGATTGGCTGCTCATTGCAGCGGACTGCGATTACTCAGACGTTTGGCACCGACGAGAACATCAAACATCTGTCTATACGTTTTTACAGCGAACACAGCTTGAGAATTCTATATGTTTAACATTGACAGTAATGGCACACACTAGTATTCAGATCAGCCCAGTTTACAGAGGAAATGCCCATAATTTACAAGTAACACATGTTGTTGGTTAATAATGAATTCATGAGCTTACATTTCAAACAGTTTCTAAGCCAGGCCCCTTCTATTCTTAATGTTAAGCCCCCCACTGTAATGCAATCAGTGAGGGGAATTTATGATGTAAGAAATTGGCTAATGAATTAGATGTGAATAACAATTAACTGTTTTGCATCTGTCGTTCTTACAATGCCATTACACCAGTATTGTCTGTGCTGCTGTTCACAAAGCTGCAGAAGCTTCTATTGCACATAAAATCAACTCAAAAACAAACATGCAGTACAATCAGTGGAGTGGGATTCACGAATGGACGAGTCTTATGAACCAGCTCTTAAAGGCGCAATATGTAATTTTTCTGCTTTAAAAATAGCAGAAATCACTATATCTATGTTATATATATTTTTTAGTTGTGTACTTACATCATCCCGACAGTTTCCACAAACTTTCAAATCCGGAGAAAATTATAGTTTAATTCGAAGACACGGCACGTTTCTTTATTTCCATTTTGTCGCCCATCTATGACGTCATATAAACTTTGACCCCTCTAGTTTATCTAACTTCCTGCGGAACCGCCAAATACAAAGCCGATCAGAAACAAAGATGAGACGCAGAAGAAAAAGTAGTAGCCTTTATCGAGACTATTATATTTTATATTATATTGTTTATATTCGTATTTAAACCTCAATCAATAACTTAGTTATGGATCATGATTATGCTTTGCCTGCGCGTTCTGTGAAGCGCAAACGCACGGGTGAAATAAATGACCCGAGATGGTTTTGGGACAAGAGAAGCAACAAGACACGGGTAAATATTGGAGTTGCATTTACAAGATAGAGAGAGCTTCGTGACAAGCTGAAACTACAGAGAGATGTCGAACTCGCTTGCATTCTGATAAACAGGTATGCATCCATTCATCTAACTTTATCTATCCGTATATTTTGTGAAACGATGATGTCTTGTGTAAAACGCAGATGGACTAGCTCTCATGTAAATCTACATTTGTTCTATATCTAGCTGAATAAAGTAGCTTCAAATGCAGTTCTCTAACTTGTTCGATATCATAGTATAACGTAATTATAATTATTAACGAAAGGCGGCCGTGTTTTTTAACATATATTACTACTAGCTAGATGGAATATTGATTTGATAGGGGTCTCATAATTCATATAGACGGGTTCATCGGGCGCACGGTCGTGTATATCGGTCTGGCTGCGGTGCCTTCTACAAACGCAGTTAAAGTTAAGGTGATGAGTAGACTGAAGTTGGGCTCAGGTGGATGTGCTGCAGGATGTGTTTCCCATACATTTATTTATTTTTTGAGACTCGCCACAATTTTAAAACAGATCTTTTTTCAAAAAGACTTCATTGAGTAACGTTGCGTACCGCACGTTTAATAATAATAATAATTCCTTACATTTATGTTTAAATATCAAAACGAGGCACAGGTGTTTTTATATCGCTGTATTTCTGAAGGAAGACTTGCATGTTATATGCCTGATAGCAGCGTGTGAGCGTACCAGCTCTGCTTCGTTTACAGCTGTTACTGGGGAAACATCTATTTCTGGCGCTTTATGTCTGTGCTTTAAGACATCTCCTGTTGGCAAATAATGAATTTGCATTTTCATTAAGTCCGCCTGATCCACGCAGCAAACATTTTGTTTGTTATCAAAAAATATCTTGTTATCAAAAAATATCAAAAAATATCTAGTATCTAGAGGGACTTGGCTGTTGTTATTGATTCTATTTGGAAGTCTACCGGAAGTTAAGTTATGTCCACAAAAGCGCTCATGCGCAGTAACGTTTATTTATGTTGTTGCAGTTGAAACCGTCTATATCTCTCCGTTCGAAAAGACGTGCTTGTCAAAATACTAAGTTAGAATGAGTGAGGAATGATAGGGAGCGACATGGCACGTGTTTCAATGAATAACAACTCCCATGAGCCTTACGCTCTTTCCCGACGTCATCAAAGTACGTCTTATGTTATTATTTTGATTGAGTGACCCCTGGTGGCCAAAAATTCCATACTACACGTTTAATGAATCTGACTCAAGTTACTGGTTTGAATCAGTCTGAATGAATCTGAATGAATCTGAATAAATCACTGGATCTGTCAAAAGCACATAAACTCGCTGGTTTGAATGAGTCTGATGAATCCTTTTTTAAATGAACAACAATGATCAATCAGTTTTATCGGTTACTGGATAAACATCTGCGCCAAGTTATTACTTTTAGTCATACTCGGCTAAAAATCAAGGAAGGAACTGATTAATACATTTGGATTAATCACCAAATGCACAAATATGTGTATAATGATATTCCTCCCCACCATAATTGATTCTAGAAAACAAAATGAAGGTATCTTTGTGAGAGGATGTTTGTGTAAAAGAGTCGAGGTGGAGTCAAGGCGGAGAGTCTGTGTTATCATGGGCACACCTGCAGACACTTAATCAAAGGGCATGCTAATTTTTAGAGCATTGTGGAAACACAGAGGATGCATTATATAATTAGTTTCTAGTGGGACCGCTTACATCAAGTCTCTATATTTATTTAGTGGGTGAACCAAATAACAATATATTTTGTGTCCAAAAATATATAACGCAGCATGCCAGCAATGCAACTTGTATTGAATGTAAACAATGTGAACACAACAATTGTAGATTTTGGTGTCCCCGACGTGATATTCCCCATATAAAGCGAGCTCCATCCTGACTCTGTTGTCTTGATTGATGGTGTAGAACTTCTCAAGCCACTCCCAAATGTTTTGGGAAGCCGGTATCCCATTTGTAATGCTGGCACATAGACAACCGCTATAGGAGCAGATGCTTTTGAATGGACTGTCTGAGGTCAGCCCTGACCTATCACATCCATCTAGGCTGTGTGACTAGGTAAACATTACTAATCCTTGGGCTGACATTCTGAATTCGATTGTGGAGTCAAAGATTTGAGATTACTGCAGGTGCTTGGTGAGCGGGACTTGATTATCTTGACACCTGGTTGGCGATCACCTTGTCTAATTGTTAAAATTCTCTCCTTCCTCTGACTTTCGGCATAATTTCCAGGGCATATTCCAGCTGTCAGCTCTCACCTCCCCGCTACCACCAGCTGAGGGAATTGGGTTCTGTTGCTGTCACTTCCCAACCGCTTCCAGGCAGAATCCGCAGTCCCTCTTGAGTCCCAACATGCCGCAGTTTAGCTTTTCCAGACTGATGCCATATTGATGGCAGATCTTTCCAGACCACTTTGATTTTGTTCTACATGAAAACTTCATGACGGTTTCATTTCCTGTTGGTCTGATGATAAATTCATTCTAATTGCCATGTCGACGTAGTTACCCAAGACGTCTTAACAGATTCCACAGAGCAAACGCGGCTCTGCTTTTCTTGTTACTCGTTCTACATTCAGGCGGTTTGCAGTTTGAACTGACCTGTTACTGTACTTATACAAGTGAAAATTTAATTATACTACGAACATGAATTAAACATAATTTCAACCTGGTTTCATGCCAGAGAATGTGTTTTTCATTTTTCAGTCTTATTCACCGATACACTGAATACAGTGTACAGGTTTATATATATCACTTTTCAAAAATTTGTGGTTGGGGAGATTTTTCTTTTTCTTTATGCTTTTCAAAGATTCAATTATTTGTTTAAAAATACAGTATAAACACTAATATTGTGAAATATTATTACAATTTAAAATAACTGTTTTCTATTTGAAAATATGTTAACATGTAATTTATTCTTGTGATGGCAAAGCTGGATTTTCAGCATCATTCCTCCAATCTTAAATGATCCTACAGAAATCATTCTAATATGCAGATTTTTTTTTATTATTAGTATCAATGTTGTAATCACAGCTTAATGTTTTTATGAAAATTCCTATGTCTTTCAAGATTCTTTAATACTTACAAATTTCAGTTTAATTCAGTTTGTAAAATGTCCTTACTCCCCAAAAAGGAATATTTTAATTTGAATTAATTTATTAATAATTAATATTAATTTAAATTCGAAAAATAAAATATATTTAAAAACCTATTTGAAATAACAATTAAGTTGTGTACATTTCATTTATTTAAAATGTTAGGAGGTGTTGCACCACGCAACATTTTTGATTAAATTTTAATAATGGCATAAAAATTTGTATTGTTTATGTTTTAAACTAGATTTTTCTCTTTTCACCACAGACACTCTTATTTATCACTGAGCCACATGTGATCAACAGTGTCATCTTGTTTTGTCTTCAGTGTGCTGAACACAAAAGTCTGCTCACCTTCCATCAGCGGTGCATGTTTTCTCAGTGCCTGCTCTCGTGCGACTAAAGCTGCCAGTCTTAGTACTAATACATAATGGCAGACACATTCTGGCTATTCTTTCTCAGTATCAAAACCTGTCTGATTGCCTGCCTTTTATCAGATAAAGCCACAGGGCACAGAACAAGATAAAACAGCAGTGTTGCCTCATTTGAAGAGATTGGGCTATATTTAGCAGAAGCTTTTATCCAAAGAAACAAAACAACTAAAGAAATCAATATTTCTTTAACAGCTTCAGACACAAAGAGTAGCAAATTCCACAAAATTAAAAGTGAGTGGGGTGCATAGTTAAACGACAAACAAGAGTTTGAAAAAAGATTGTCATCGTATGCAGGGGGTAAATTGTCAACTAGATACACTGAGATTTTATTTTTAATTCTTAAAATTATATCTGAAGAGCAGAATCCATTGGCTGCTATGAAATAACTGTATTTTTGAAAGGCCAAAGCCTCAAGACCTCTGCACGCACCACTGGAGAAATTGTATCCGGCTGTCTTGTTAGAAAATGCCAACATAGAGTGACTGATTTTCATTGTCAATTTGGTTTGTAAGCCATGAGACAATATTCCAATAACTGCAATAAAGAATTACTGAGGCACTTTTTTTCTGCTTGCATCGTTCTGTTTTTGCTCATTTTATGTTCGTAATCTTTATTGTTTACTGGATTTACTGTGCTATTTTGGCTTTTTTATAACATTTGTTCAGCCAAGGTTACTGATTGGCATGCAGTGTAGCCCACTACAGGTGATGTAAGGTCGTAGAAACATGGAGGACTGTGTCTTTCAAAAGCAATTTACTCAAGAACACCTACTTTCATCTGGCCACGGAGAAACTCCTACCTTACGAAATATGTCTTGAAATTACTCGGGTGTCATAGCAACAACTGAAGGCAAGAAGACATATGACCACATGAAGATAAGTGCAGGTCACGCTGAAAACCAGTCCACTTAAGACTAAAACTAAATTGAAGAAAAAGAGAACACAACCAATGTACTTGCAAAAGCTGTAAATGGCAAATATAATTGAAAGTGTCTCATCTGCTTCTTGGATACAGTACAAAAGCAAGCTGAAGTGAATGTAATGAAATAAATAGACCCTGTATTATGTATTTCCATTATGTTCACTGTGCAGCTGTACTCAAACACAAACTAACAGTGAAATTAACATGAACAAATGAGTCTAATGAGCTAGTCCTTTTAATGAATCACTCAAAAAAAAAAAAAAAAGATCTGAATCAGTCTGACAAATCCTTCACTTAATGAACTCAATGAATCTGTCAGAGCGGTTAGAAAACATCTGATTCACTAAAATAACATCTGACATACTGAACTGCAAGTCATGCCAGTCAAATTTTGAATAGTCCTTTTAAACACTTTTTTTTGGTGGGGGGGGGGTGGGTAACTCAAAATGAAACTTTGTGTATTTTAAGACTTTAGAAACTTAAGTTTGTTCATACACTCTAAAAACGGCTGGGTTATTTTTTAACCCAAAATGCTGGGTTGAGTCTGTTGGGTCATTTTGTTGGGTTATTTAATTTCTTTTTAAACACTTTTGGGTAGTTTCAGTTTACCAGGTGTTGGGTTAAACCTGCTGGGTTGCGTCGCTGGGTTGTTTCAGGTCAGCGCTGGGTTATTTAACGCGCCTTGAAGATGTTTAAATCGCTCCCCAACTGTCACTTTGGAAGAACAACGGGGCAAAGCCACGGCTTTCAACTGTTTTAAGGTAAGTTTATTTAATGTTTTCAATAATAATTATTTTAAATTGGCAGAATTATAACTTTTTTTGCAGCAACAATACTGTTAAACGTCTACAGGCCAACATTATTTACGTTAAATGATGAACTGTTTACCTCAAACAGCCAACCTACCTTACGCGACTCGCATAATCGTATTAAGGTATCTGAGACGACAGATTAATAAAGTTTTATTAAGTTTCAGACAGTGACTGATGGCTGAAATATGCGAATACCTGTGAAAATAGAGGAAAAAGTAGTTTCTGACACTGAAAAGCGAATTTGATATTTAAGTGAGTCAAATGAGTTCAAAAAGTGAATACGACTTTCTGCTCTAATGTAAACGCCTGCAGTTGTCCATATCGACATTTAAATCATACAAATTACGTACAATATAGTCGGACCGCAGGTCTAAAAGAACCAACGACCCAGTTCAAGTAAACCGGTTCAGTAATTCTCGAACAAAGTGATTCCCGGAAAAGAATCGACGTCTCAGGGCATTTCAAAGTGCGCGCACGCACAGCGAGTGACGCTGGCCGCGTTAGTGAAGTGATTTGATGCTTTTGTGGTTTATAAAGTCTTTTTACATACAAATTATAATTCAAAATGTGTTTTTTTTCCTGTCAGAAAAGCGCATGGATACATTTGTGAGAGAAAAACTCGTCGAGTGCAGTCTTATTGAGGCGTCTAACGGTAAGTTCGTGTTTATTATACATTTTACATAATTGTTTGTCTGTGGTAATCAACTAATGTTAACCCTCACGTAACTTATATATTTTTATTTCGTGCTATAGTTAAAGCTGCACCAGAATGTACCTAATTTATGAGCGTAAACATCATATATTAATTTTCCAGATCGTGTTTTTGACTTGTCCTTATCACTTTGGTACATCTATAAGTTTTTATATATGGACTGTTTTACCTACGTGACTTGTCATAGAAATGTCTGTGTGCGCGCATGCAGTGTGATCTCCCTTATCTGTGCCAGTGACTGTGTGTGTTTGATATAGCCATCATATTAACATAAAACTGTGATTTATAATGACTGGAACATCCCATTGATTAGACAGTTTGAAAGCACACCTTTCAGCCAATCACTATATCATATTCTGCTTCTGTAGACCAACTCATAGGTGAATTTAACTCCTAATCATGATGGGTCAATTTCATGATTAACTTCACACAGTTAATTGAACTGAATCACTGTTATTAAAACAATTTGTATTTTTTCTTTTTTTTTTTTTACTTTATTTTAAAGGTTGGAACAAACATGGAATTCCTTAACTGAGCAGAGTCCACAAAACCCCATCCAATTGTTGTGGCGATTTAAAAATGACAGCAGATCTCTCAGGCATTGATCATAATCAATGGACAGGTAAGGATATTCTGCACTATTTTCAAAAGGAATTGCAAATTGTATATTTAGTTGTATTTTTCCACATGTGGACATATACATTGTGAAATAGTCCAAACTCAATTGAAAAGCATTTGTATTTCAGATGCCTTACACAGAAAGCTGTCAATTTGTGTCAAGGGTGGGACTATACTATGGGGCGTGTTTGTATTGGGAGATATTTTGTAGTTTTTACCCCAAATCTCTCACTGTTTGTACTCTGATGCACGTCAGCAAACAACATTTCAGTTCTACTCTTATTTACCTAGCTGCATCTTACCCTATATTTTATTCCTCTGGTGAAAAGCATATGGTTAGTGGTGAATATTGACCAATAGTACCATGTGGCTCTAACGGTTAGCAGGGGATAGTAGCTGCATTTGGGGTAAAAATGACAGAATTATTTATTGTGTGAGGTGCCAAGAATATAGGGAGATGCACTGTCTGTTCTTTATCACACATCTCTCGGAGCGACAGCTGCCTTTAGTAGTGCCTTAACCTCCATTGTTCAAAGCATTTGCACAGTTGTCTTTGAGTGACGTCACCTCCCAATACAAACACTCTCCATAGTATGGTCCCACCTCTGACAAAAATTGACAGTTTTCAATGTGAGGCATTGGAAATTCAGATGCTAAAAATTCCATTTGAGTTTTGGCAGGTAACATGTGCGACACAGTGAAAAAACAGACATGGTAATTCATAAAACCTCATGTACTTGTTCTTATGTTGCATCTATGCTAACATTAGTCTGTTTCTCTCTTATTCCAAGGTCACCGTAGCCACCCGTATCCAGTACGTATCCAGACCAGATGGAGATCATCATCTAGAAAGGACCTCTACATCCCTGAAAGACAGCGGAGACCAGGACAACTAGAGCCCCAGATACAGATCCCCTGTAAAGACCTTGTCTCAGAGGAGCACCAGGACAAGACCACAGGAAACAGATGATTCTCCTGCACAATCTGACTTTGCTGCAGTCTGGAATTGAACTACTGGTTTCGTCTGGTCAGAGAAGAACTGGCCCCTCAACTGAGCCTGGTTTCTCCCAAGGATTTTTCTCCATTCTGTCACCGATGGAGTTTTGGTTTCTTGTTTTTCTTTAGTTGGGGACAATTAATATCAAGCGATATCATCCACTTGATTGCACAGAGGGACGATACATCACTGAATCAATGACGAATTGACTTTAACTGAAAACTGAGTGTTTACTTTTGTCCCTTTGCATTATTACACACTATTTTCCTATTTAATACTGTAAAGCTGCTATGATGCAGTATTTGATCAATATGACAGGCTTATTACTCATAATACATGGAAAATACAGCTACAAACTGACTTTGTTTTTCCATTTGAAATTTGGCAGTCACTGCATTCATGAAAACTGAAACCGTAATTTTTGTTCAGTGTTTTTGAAACAGTGTTTTTGTTCAAGATTTGCAATTGTGTTTGGATTGTCACAATTTGTCACATGTGGAAAACGCAATTGAAAATATAATTAGCAATTCCTTTTGAAAATTGTCCTTCCATAGACAGGCTCTATAACGGAGTACACTGCTCTCAGGTGTAGATCTTTGCTTCAGAGCTTAAGTGTTTGACAATAGTTCACCCAAAAATGAAAATTGTCACTAATTATTCACCCTGGTCTGAAAGCTCTCGAATATCATCGAAAATATCTTAACTTGTGTTCTGAAGATGAACGAAGGGCTTACGGGTTTGTAACGACATGAAGTTGAGTAATAAATGACAGAATTTTCATTTTTGGGTGAACTATATGTTGAACTACCCTAAGCAGTGCACATCCCCCTACGTAGGAGTCTTTATATACTTGATATAAATTTAAGGACATCTTTAAATTATTTTACATTTAAATTTAAAGAATGTTAATTGTCAATGTCATTTCACTGTGTATTTAAATAGCTAAAAATCTCAAAATGTAATAGTTAAACAGCTAGACACAGGTCATTCAGAAATAATTTTCTTATTTATTGCAACTGTATGTCTGTGATTTTTATTTATTTATTTTGCATTTGCTGGAAACAAAAAAAGGGAAAATTCCATGTTGTTTGTCATTGGTACAAATTTTTTAATGTCAGATGGCATTAAAAATATTTTTTAACAGTCTAAATAACCTGTATTCTTCATTATTTATTAATCCATGATTGCTTTGTTAAGCAAAAGTGAAATTATGAGAATAACCCAGCAAGAATAACCCAGAATCATAAAAATGCAAACCCACAAATGGTAAAAATGACTCTATCTTGGGTTTTCTCAATAACCCAGCATGCTGGGTTAAAATGTGTAAACCAGCATGCTGGGTTACTTTAACCCAGCATGTGTTCTGTCCAATATTTACCCAGTGCTGGGTTGCCAATTGGGTTATTTTTAACCCAGCCATTTTTAGAGTGTATGACAACCTGTAGTCAAGATTCACCTGTCATTTGTTTTATTGCAAAAGTCTGAAAACAAACATACAGCACAACTAGCATTATTATTCATGAATGAATGACTATAATGAATCAGTGCCTTTGAATCACTCAAAAAGACTTCAGTCTGACAAATCCTTCATTTAATTAACCCACTGAATCTGTCAAAATGGCTATTAACTAGGGCTGGATGATTAATCGAAAAATAATCGAAACTGAAATTCAGAACCTCTAACCGACTTAATTTTCCCATTTCGGTTATTTCGTTTTTTTAATCCTGTTAATACTTCCCCCTTAAAAGCATACTACCGTGACTCTGCCCCGTTCAGTCAGTGCCATAAAAGCAAAACACGGAGGTGAACGCCGGTTCAACACATAGCGATGGCGTGCGAGCGGTGAGCCTTTCGTCTTCACTAAACTTCGTCAGTTGTATTTGTTTTATGGTTTGGACATTCAAGCGCTTAGATGAATGGATGTGTATTATTATTTCGAGCTCCCATGTTCGTGCAGCTGCATTGTGGCCCGAAAACTCATAGCTGTGAAGATCGCGCACACAGAAGAACGCAAAAACTAGTTGTCAGCGCTGTCCTGTAATTTATTACTAAAGTAGCTTAGAATCTCAAAACTTATTATAGCATATTTTTCTACTTTTGAAAAAACTATGCAATTTACAACTCATAGCTTCACAATAATATAGAGACAGTAATTCACACACACAATCACTCGTAGGCTAATGGTACTGCGCTATCTTTATCTGATCTTTATTTTTCTCTTACACCGAGCAATAATCTAAAAGAAATGTTACGAACATAGATAAAATAACTGCTGATAGTGAGCTATGATGTGAGATCGCGCTTTCAATAGGAAAAAATATCCCACCTTTAATAGTCGATCTCAACCGTCTGGCTGAGACCAGTCTAAAAAAATTCTTAGGACAGTTGACAGAAAGCTGCTGCATGTCGTCATGAAAGCCCATCATTTTCACGTGTTATTAAGCCTTGTCACTTGCCAATTTAACCATTCAAAAAACTTTAAAGCATTCAAACACAAGATGCGGAAAAGCTGAACTGAGCACCTGTTTACTCGTGCTGTGCTCGCTGCACATGCAGAGAGAGAGAGAGAGACGCTTCTCACAGACAGTAACACTGAACTGAGCTCTCCATTGCGGAATTACTAATGCAACTTTTTCACACCACAGACTGAATACTATTATTCATTGATTGGTAATTGGCCAACGAAGTATTGACTGTTGTCTGAAGTTTTGTTTGATTGAAATCAATTACATATCTTTCTATCAAAGTTATTTGTTAGTTAGTTTTCTAAACTATAGCATATAAACTGATAATGTGAGAAATGTTGAAGTTGTCTGAATACATTTTGGTTTGACTGTATGTTTAATTTTTACAGTGCTATTTTACATTTAATTATTCGGCTTCTGTACCTGGACACTTACAAACTTGAAAAAACGTAAACACTGTGTAAATAGCACAAACAAATAAACAGAACGAACATACAAATTAAACACTTTCAAACAGGGCCCACTGGTACAACCTGAACCAGGGACCCGCTGACCCCAGCTACAGCACAAACCTTGTCAGTGAACTATGAGGGCAAATCGAGGTAATCGAGGTAAAATGTTCCATTCATCGAGGTTTCGATTTTAGGCCATAATCGTCCAGCCCTACTATGAACATCTGATTCACTTACAGAACACAACTCTTTCAGTCATGAAAGTGAAGCTTTGTGTATTTAAAAATTTTAGAAACTTAATTTTGTTCATATGAAACCCTGTAGGTGAGATTCACTTTGCAGAAGATTGATACTTAACAAAAACAAATGTACACAGTCTGATTCACTGATTCACTGATTTAAATTACTCCAGCGAGCCAGTTCTTCTAATGAATTGCCCAAAAAATTAATTACTAGTTTGAATCAGTCAGATGAATCCTTGATCTAATGAACTCACTCAATCATTAACATCTGATTCACTGAATGAACATATGATTCGCTTACTGAACCACGACTCAGTCATGCTGGACTCGAAATGTAGATTCGTGGATTTAAAGATTAAAGTTAAAGAAGTTTTTCCATTTGACAACCTACAGTCAAGATTCACTTGTCATTTGTGTTTACAGAAGTTTGCAATTTAAACAAAACATGGCAGCTCGGAGCTAATCTCACCAACTCTAAATTTCCCCAGTGTCCGTCACCTCGTAACACATTCCACACACGTGACCTCAGGCACTGATGAAACCTGCAGCAACATCCCAAATCCTGTGAGTGACACTTCAGCCACACTCACTGAGCAGCGTAATCTCACGGATCAGACTGGAATCTGAAAGCCCCAGCAATGGATGCTCTGGTGGGCTTAGAGGCAGTGGCACCAAAGCCTGGATGAGTCCCACCTCAACCCCTCCTCATTCTTACCATCCACACATGCTGGACTGGCTCTGGTGGTGCCGGCAATCTGGCCCTTCCTGCAGGCACACCTGGCCGTCTGCCGGGCGATGGTCCTCCTTGGCTGACTGCTGTCCCTGTCCAGAGTCATGATTTCACATGTACCCGCCGCCAGCTGACCTGAATGAAGGACAAAGAGTTTAGAGAAATGTCAGTTGGGCTTTTAAAACCACCAGGATGACAATCAAATCTTTACGAAAATGTGAGTGGTGCTAAATTCCCTGCTACAAGGCTGGAATGATGTGGCTGGTTGCCAGGGTGTTGCTAGGTGGTTGCTTTCATGTTCTGAGTGGTTTTTAACATGTTTCTCTTTGTGATCATTAGGGTTTCATGGGTGGTTGCTGGGTGGTCACTTGCCCTAGTCAGTAATTCTAGTTCCTAAATATGGCTCAGGTCTTGGGCTGTATGATTAATCAGAATAAGGCTACAAATTATTTAAATAATTGCAAAGCTAGCTATGAGGTCACAGATGTCCAGTCCTCTGTAAATTTGACTACTTTTTTTCATTTAAAACACATCATGTCTGAATGTATAGCTAATTCAGTTTAGACAGTTTGGTAGAATTTTTTGTGGCCGTGGTGTGAAAATGATGGAGAAATAAACATGTCGCTGCGAGACGCTGGCAGAGTGAACGATGCTTGAGGGAGTTGTGATAGATGACGTGGGCGCAGCCTCCACTGTGTTGCCAGATCCAGCTAATATATGCATCTTCGGCCTTATCTTTTCCTCTTAATTTGACACTTAGAATATAGCGCAGGTACTAGAGGTGCTGTGGGTGCTGCAGCACCCCCTGCTGACAGCTCTTTCACTGCACAGGAATTTAGGATTACACCACTTGAATTTTTTTCTACGTTTTCAATTTTTTCCACATTTGTTCATAAAATTACTCTTAAGATTATTTGGTTATTATATGTTATTGACTTTTGGATCAGAGAGCTGTCCATCACTGCCTGATTCGCTGCCTGTTGTAGCCTCAGAATTTGGTAATGCTCAACACCATTGGTTTGAAAACACTGTCTGAGCTTTGAAAAGCCTTTTTACCACGCCAATAAAGCTATATGAATCTGAATTTGCCAGTCGCTGATCGGAATGCAGATTTTTTCAGATTGAAGAAGGATACATTTCGACCACAGCCCGTCTCTGTGCACACTCAATTATAATTTAAAACAAATATTTATTTTTAAAGACTTTCATGTGTCTCATCGCACTCAAGCTAATTAACTAAATGTTTTCTCTGTGTCCAGATTTGTCTGCAATAATAATAACTGACACTTCAAATCAACATTTAAATGTCTACTTTAACTAAAATTAGTCTTTAATAATGTCTGAAAGTAATAAAACTAATGTGCTTTATGTCTTTCTTAAGTTTTCTCTCAGCAAATGGTTTTTATATATATATATATATATATATATATATATATATATATATATATATATATATATATATAGGGCTATACAGCCATCTATTTAGAGCAACTGGAGGGTGAATAAATGATGACAGAATCTCCATTTTTGTGTGAATGGTCCCTTTAAGTCCCTTTAAAGATGCAACATACATGAGTAGGGAACCTCTGGTAGTAGTAGTATTGTGTTCTACTATATGTGACGAGTTGGGAAAGGCTGAGAGTCATGGCTAGTAGAGTTAATGATAATGCGCGACACCTGCGCCACTCATCGGTCTCGAGTCCCACAAAGGAGCTCCGGAAGGATAAAAGGAGGAGTGACGACAGTAACTGCGTCTCATTTCGGAGGCTGCGTCCTCCGGATGTCACATTTGAAGGCTGCATACGTCATCGGGCAAGTCTCATTTAAGAAAAGTAATCATAATAATATTGACTGTTAATCCTTGTGATGTTTAAAATGCTATAGTTTATTTTTTACTTCGCAATTTAACGGTTACTTTTCTTAAATGAGACTTCCCCCGATGACGTATGCAGCCTTCAAATGCGACCTCCGGAGGACGCAGCCTCTGAAATGAGACCCAGCAAGTGAAGGACAAGAGAGGACCAGTCCTGGTGAGCGGCGCAGGTGTCGCACATTATCATTAACTCTACTAGCCTCGCTCCATTCCCACGGCTCTCAGCCCTGCCCAACTCGTCACACTGTACAATATGTCAGAAATGAGTACTCAAACTAACATCTTTTGTAAACATTGTGGATACAAGTCATACATAATTTGCAATAAATAAATAAATGTTATTAACCATATTATGAAAAGGAATTATGAACTTGCGTCTCCAATATAAGCACCGTAGCGCACCGTATGTGTAACTAGCCCACAGCTTTGACAAAATAAATGTTTTTTTTTTTTTTTTATGGTGCTGAGCTGTTAGTTTCCCTACTAATATTGTAGACTGAGGCATCACCCTTGTTAGCAGACTGATGGGGACCAAGTTCTGCTGAAGCTGCACAATGCAGTCATTGTTCAATGTTCCTCTATTATCCTGCACCTGCATAAACATGAACCTACATACATGCTCTCATCAAGCCAGTGTAATATGCTGGATATGGACCTACAATGATGAATCATAGTAGTAACATGTCAGCAGAAAAAAAGCTTGATGAATCAGGGTGGGCTGCAGATCTTCCAAAATCCCCACCATAAGTCCAGACAGATAAGCGGTGTACAACCTCTTGAGAGAGTGCTTATGTTAGGTGATGATTAAGCCAGCGCAAGGACGCCTCATCACCCCCAACCCCCTTACAAAGAAAAATGCTCATGTATATAATTAGTTTATCCATTGCCAAGCTTTCAACAGGCAGTCAGTCACTGGTCATGTTATTACCTGCAAGACAAAAATATATACATCTAACCACTACCACTGATCATGTGAGTGCACAAGCTATCTCTCTTAGGAATCAAACTGATTATTAGTTTTGTTATCACCATACATCAAGTAAGCAATTTCAAAATTTCAACCTTAAATAAAAAATAGAATAGATTATGATGATGATAATGATAACAACAAAACAAAACAAAAATCTTAGGGCAAATAATAATTATTTAAAAAAAAATTGACAATAATGACAACTATCATTAATAGTGTTAATGTATAATAATAAAAATATCAATAATAACAAAGAAATTAGAATAAATAAAATAAGAGATAAAAGCAATATTAATAATTTATTGTTTTCTTTCTTTCTTTATCCCTTGATGTTCCTGCATTTTTTTTCCACTGTTTCTGTAGCTGTCTGATAAAACATGGATTTGATTCCCAAAAGTTAAATACCAAAAATAATAATAATAATAATTGTTTTTAACTAAACACTAAAATCAAACTAAAAAGGTCATAGATGTTATTAAAATTAAACTCCACAGCCAGAAATTAAATAGAATAAAATAAATCAAAATAAAGTAAACTGTTGACTGGGGAGGCTCGAGTTCCAGTTCAAAGTAAAAAATGCCACATAAACAGATACAATCAGTCTGAAATGATCAAGGATATTAGTAAAAGTAAACTAATGTTCATAACATTGTAATCCAAACCCAGTAATAAAATAAAACGACTAAATCAATTCTCTCTCTTAACAGAGGAGATAGGAGTTCTCCAAGTTACAGTACGTCTCATAGTTCTTCAAGCACTTTTATCTCAGAAGATCAAGGAAAATTTGATTCCTTGTGATATGGACGCTTTAAACCCCATCTACACTACAGATAGAGGCAATTACATTCACTACAGAAGAAAGCGTCCAATCAGAGAAGTGTGTCTGAGTATTGCAATCATTAGCAGTATGTAGTCTGCGAGCAACTGTGATATATTGTGGTCGTGAGTGACATATGAAGTGTTTGTCTGTAGCACATGATGGAGTATTGCATCTTCTTGGCTAGATACAGAAGTTATTGACATGTAAATGTTCCTGTATCCCTGTATATGTATCCAGCTCAAGTTTGATCTACAGTGTGTGGAATGGTTCGTCTGACCAAACATGCATGAGCTCCACCACAAACGATGATGGATGGCGCTTCCACCGCCACAGACGCGGCATCAGTGCAGAGCTACTGAACCTAAAAGCACATCTAGCCAGATTGGTTTGGTTTGCATATCTGTTGTCTACACATAAAAAAATACAGTCGGTGTCTTTTTTCTTTCTTTTTTTTTTAACATGTATGAGCATAGCTGGAAATCTTGTTTGACACCGGCGGCTAGAGAAAAGAAGACATAACTTTCAGAAACACATGGAGTGCTTGCTCTCAGCCCATCACCGATTCATCAGGATGTGAAGCAAGCCCATCGCCTTTATTTACACCCAATATTTCAAACTACATTTGAAACTGAGACAGAAATATTGCGAGTTTGTCGGAGCTGCCAAAATAAACACAAAAGAATTTGAAGGCAAGTTCTCCAGACGATCCTTATTGCAAGCATCTCCCGTCATAAAATACCAAGAGAACTTTCAATTCAATCTATTTTTGGCCAACTCAGTTGCTGGAGCGCTTCAGTGATTATTGGAACATTTTCAAAGGGTGATTTGATTTTTTTTCACCTCTCGATCTGTTTTTCTCTTCTCCAGACATCATTTCTCACTCTTCTGCTCTTTCTCTCTCTCTCTCTTCGCAAAATCAAAAATCAGCATTCCTCCGAGTTACAAGAATCAGAAGGCATTGGTCTGGTGTCTGCTATAATAGCGGTACGTCTGCTTTCTCTCTCTTCAAAGACTCCAAATGGAACTGAAGCTCTGAATACAGTGGAAAAGTTGTTATGACAGGCCAGATACCTCAGCATTACATCATCACAGAATATGATGCGAGCGCGACTGGCAGGAAATGAGAGCGGCGATGTGGGTGGAAACTCCTCGTTATCAAAGTTGCTCTGAACTGAATAATGTATTCTTCTCTGATTCTGCAGACGTGGGACATGGAAGTGAAAAATAAATGTTTATGTACAGAGGAATCATTTTGGATGTCTTGCTGCTTTCTTTTTCTCACAAAATACATGACCCTGCCAATGAAAACCCAACGGGAAAGTAATGTTTTGTGATTTACTGTTTACTATATAAAATCATCCTTCATAAAGATGTAAAGAACATTCTGCAAATTTGCAAATCTATCTTTCATCTACAGTTAAGAATGAATTGCGAATATAGAAACTGTTTCAAAATGATTTTCTACTATTGAATTGTCACCACAGTCTAAAAGAAATGATGACAAAATAACCATACAGTATATCAAATGCAGGAATTATTTAGTTTTTTCTGATGTTGCTAGCTAATAAGGCAAATTATCTAAAAATCACACAGCTCTGTTATAATTTGTGTGACAGAGATAACATTATAGACACATTACATAACATAAATACAGAAAATAAAGTAACTGAAAACATATTTATACAGTATATAACATATTTCTTATATACCACATATTAAAGGTTTGAGGTTGGTAAGATATTAGATTTTTATTTTTGAAAGAAGTCTCTCACCAAAGCTGCATTTGTTTGTTCAAAAATACTGTAAAAATTTAAGGTACAGTATTAATAATATGTATATGTGCTAATTTTGTGCTGAATAAAAATTTCTTATTTATTATTATTGAAAACAGTTAATTATTTGATAAATAGGAAGTTCAAAAGAATAGTATTTATTTGAAATATAAATCGAATTTAATGCATTTTTGGTAAATAAAAGTATTTATTTCTTTAAAATAAAAAAATTACAATTAGCCAGAGTTAATTCCCTTTTTTATGTAAACCTAATGTTGGTGACACAACTGCGAAACCTTATAAATATATATTTTAATTTCTTTAAGAGCCAACTTCTATTCAAATTAACTTTTCTGACAAGAATTTCTTCTTTTAAAGATACATTTTTCATGTCAGGTTTTTATAAACACTTTCGGTTTTAGGTGGTGAGTCACAATGGAATTCTGTCATTTTAATGTAATAACAAAAGGGTAAAATGGTATTTGTGTCAAGAACCTTACAGTGATCATCTCTGATTAAAATAAAACTTGCAAATATAGCAACTTGCAAAACTGTTGGACGGGGAAAAAAAACATTATTTTCCAGTCCTGTCATGTTTGACAACACCCAGCCCTTCTCTCTCTTTCTCCGTGGCGCCCTAGAGGTCAGCCCCACTCCAAAGCTTCACCATTCATCTCCAACTTCAGCCCCAAATAGGCCGTAATGACTTGGCTCTGATAGACGCTGGAGAGAGAGGAGTCCATAGAGCCATTCATGGAGGCTAATCAGCATGCCAAGAGCAAAGCCTGGCTCTGCAGTGACTGAATGCAGACTGTGAGCACCCCTCCTTTAATCTCTCACTCATTCATTCGGCCCTGCCGTGGCTTTAGGACAAACCAGACACTGCCTTATCTGCTGTTTCCCGCCACCTTACCTTGGCCTCCTCCTTTCCTCCCTTGCCCTTTTTTCTCCTCTTCATCCCGTGAGTCAGAGTAAACAACCATTATAGTGTTAGAACATTGAGCTAATTTAGAGGAAAACACAATTAAACACACTGAATGGGAGATAGAGGTATTAATAAAGCGGGTTCACCCCAGGACGACCCATTATGACATAATTAACGCAGCAAGAATGCTAGTCGACACTTTGCTAATGGTCACGGGGCCATAACGCTCTGATAAGCTTCAGATTTGCTTGCATTGTTCTGAAACGCCTCTAAGTGCTGCAGCTTAGACGTGTTGAGCGGCGCAACTCGTGATAGATGATACTCCCCCCCTGTCTGTTTAAATAGCCCCGCTGACAGCGAAATGTCTGATTCATCTCCAACCTCTTCGAGCGCTCTCCGCAGGATCTCCTGTATACTCCAGTGCATGCGTTTTAGGGATGAAAGAGCTGCCAACCATGCATCTCGGAGATGGAGACTTGCTGGCTGTGCTGATCTGAAATTCAAAAGCTATCCTTTACAGGCTGTCAGAAAAGTGATGGAGTGAAAAGGGAGTCTATCATCAGGGGACTGATGCTGGACTCCACCAGCGCCACACCACGCTATCAGCCTTCATTCTCATGCCAAGATCGTTCAGTTCAATTCTATAACCCAAAGCTTTATGCTGCGCTTATTGCTTTGCAATACGAGTCAATTGGCCTAATTTGACTGTAAGATGTTTTCATTAGGAAACACCAACAGTGACAAAGGCGCATATGAATAATGTCTCGATAGCTCGGAGGCTCGATAAGACAGGAGTTCTGAGAAGACGATTAAGGATATTGCAGAATAATAAGATATTAAACACAGCATTGTCTGAGATGGAGATTAGCCTAGGAAACCAGGAAGTCAGATTCAAGACAAGAAAGAGAAAGGTGAGATGAGACAACATAAAGTCTTGGATGGGCAGAGAGAGCTGAAGAAATTTAAATAAACACAAACCAAAAAGTTTATATAATGCAGTGCAAGTTCATTATTTTAATGTTGTGACTTGAGATGAAACAAGCTACAATAAATATCCAATAATTTATTTTTAAAAAATAATAAAATTGTATCAAATTGAAAAATAAATGTATTTATTTTATAAAATATCATAAATATTGTTTTGTTTTGTTGTGATTTTTATTATTTTATTAAAGCTATTCCTATAGCTTGAACAGTACACCGCATAACAACTGGAAAGTCTTGATTTTACTCCCAGGTAATGCAAAAACAAAAAAATGTAATACCTTGAATGCAATATCAGTTACTTGAAGAGAAAATGTTGAATGTAAGTCTCTATTTCCAAATCGCCTCCATCTCCTTGCAAACCCAAGATCATGAAACAGAAAGACCACTTGAAGTCAATTTCAAGACAAAAAACTGAAAGGTCAGATATGAGACACAATAAACGCAATGAAATGGTCTAGAATGGTTTGGTTTGAACTACACAATTCAATGAATGTATTTTATGAAATAAATGTACATAATAAATATACAGTTTATATTAAATATATATTTGTATAAAATAAAATTAATGTATTTATTAATAAAATAAAATGTATAAATAAAATACTTTTTTTGTATTCAGATTATGCATACAGCTGCTTAGTCACTTTGAAATTAAAGTAAATTAAAATGTTGAATGTTTCCAAATCTTACTCCTCCTCCTTAGAGACTGTTGCAAGACCATAAAAATGCAGAGTACAGCTTTTATATTCAGTAGACAAAATTATTGCAACCTGATATTGAGGACTACATCCTGTATCATATTTTAGGTAAAAAAAAATCCTATCATTCAGCTAGTTGTTATATCATATTATCAGTTGCCAATAACCTGCTTAAGAGCTAAGGATATTTTATCTGGGCAGTATATATCCCTTCCTGTCACCCTACACACCTATTATCCTTGTGTAGATTGGTGCAGTAGTCAGAGGGAGGGTTGGCGGGAGATGAGGGTCTCCTTTAGAGTCAGTAATGACAGTCAGACTGAGATTGGATCTGATGCCAGGTCAGTCTGGCTGGCCTTTGTGCTCAGCAGGCAGCCAAAATCATTGCTTCCTAAGTCCAGTCATACTAAAAAGCCCCTGCAAAGTGTGACTGCAAGATGTCTGCTTGTACAGACTCCTGGGGAGTGCTTTAAACTAATTTATTTAGAATACTTCAAACTTACGCAGAACACTTTAAGATACACAAGCCTTCCACAGGCCTGCCACAGTGTTACACTTTGTTAATCACTCCATGGTTTAAGTCTGGCATCCATCCTCTTTCAAGCTATTTCCATCAATTAGTAACTGCTGGGGAGTTCAGGGGGCCACAGTAATGGTAATCTTTGTAGCCAACTGTTCATTTCAAAAGCTTAGCGGTAGCATTTTTGTCCTCATGACCTGAACTCATTGGTCAGGAGAGATTTTGTTTAAACTGAACATCCTTTCACAATTTTAAAAACTTTTCTCATTCTCTTTTTGTATGCTTTTTTGTGTGTGTGTGTAATACTTCAAGACTACAACATAACTAAAGGACCAACCGAGACCCAAAATGGAGCCTTGATAAAAAAAAAAAAAGAGCTTTAGAAGCTTAAAATATCATAGATTAAACACTTTAACTCATGTAATATGACATATTTCAGAGTGAAACAGAATATTAAAAATAAAAAAGTAAGGTTTCATTTCATCCTTAAAGAAAAGTGTCTTTATCACATTAATGTTAACCTGCGTGAAATTGCACTATTAGCAAGACTGTAAAAAAGTGATGTCAGCCGAAAAGGGAAGTTGCTTCATTAGTGAAGCAGGTTTTCTTAACATGCAATGCTGACTCATTCACAATAACAGCATAAATGTGTATTTGGACAGTAAATATGGTCAATTTGGATTTCATGTTAGCTTAGTAATTTTAATTGTTCATTGTTACAATCAGTCCTGATGAAGGGCTATTTATAAAGCCACTGGACAATCCGTTCGAAATTAAGCATAAATGAAACTGGCCTAAAGAAGAAAATAAATGGAGAAATGTTGGACAGTGTGAGCTGAGGTCTGAGGTTGGTGCATTATAATATCAAACACCCAGCGCAGCACTAAGTCTCTGTATGTAGAAATGAAAGCGTTTGGGCAGATGCCTCCTGCGGTTCTCTCTATCACTATGCTGGAGGTCACTGCTCTGTTCCTTGGCACTTTGTGGGAAGCAAACCCATGCATTCTCCAATTATTTTCTTTAAAAGCCCAGTTACTGTGGTAACCAGGCCAACATGTGTTGTTTGCCATGGCGGCAGGCCAATTCAAACCTTTAAGCTGTTCAAAGCAAGCTCACACATAATGGGTTACAGCTCTCATGGTCTCAACCTTGCACCTATACGGATATCACACACACTAAGAGCTCCAAACATAACTTAATGATAGCATCGCTTCACTTAGACGTTCATCAGTTTCTAAAAAATAAAGACATCTGCAAAGGCTGATGATCAAAATCCAATTCCAACTCACCTTTACACTGTACTTAAGAGTTGTAGTGAAAATAATCTGAGGTAAAAAATAACAAATTACATTGTGCCTTATACTGAGACTCTTATGCAACATGGATCAATTTTATGAGGCTTTCCAGAGCATATAGAAGATAAAAAAAATGTCAGATTGAGGTCATCTATCTATCTATTTATCTATCTATCTATCAGCGACTTGGAATATAGATGTGTCTAGGTTTCTTCCGAGCATCACAGGGTATCTCACAACACAAGTACACGAAAGATCATACACAAGTCCTTTTTCTTATCAATTCTGATGCCAGATAAATGCAGATGCCCATACACTGGCAGAACATATACTCCATATGAAACAGATATATATATATATATATATATATATATATATATATATATATATATATATATATATATAAACAGGTCATAATCTCTTTAAAATGTGTTTGTATTGTAATCGACTTTAAGAAATTCTAACATGGAAGCAATATGTTACCCTGCACGGTTAAAATAAATAAATTAAGTAATTTTAAAGAAGTTAATCTACCATAGCTATCTATTTATCGATCTAAAATTACAAAACATGTCATTTTACTGCATAATATTCTAAAACATTACAAATAACATTTCTGAATTAAGTGAAAATGTACAATTAACAAGGCTGGATACTTTTACAATAGAATATTGTTGAAATTCATTTTTTTAATCAAAACTTAGAAACCACCTTATAATTTGTGGTGAAAGGTACTCCCACAATTCCCTACAAACCATCTCAGTTACAAGTTTACAGCATTATTTTAGTGTCATTGGTTTTGATATCTAGGTATGTCTTTATGTAGATGTAGAGGCCTATTTTGATGAACCCAGTGATCATGTGGCCTTTCATTGCACCACCTGTACAATTATCATCACATTTTACAGTAACAGAGATTTGAATAGCTCAAATACATTGGTATATTAATATTATATTGTTTAATGACATATGTGCAGTTAAGAACTGTAAGATAACTTAAAATGCGCAAAAGTCATCAAAATGTTGTAACATCATCACTATATGTTTTCATGATAAAGTTGTGACAATCACAACTTGTTTTTCATTAGAATTACTTATCTTAAACTTTTCATTTATATGTTTTATTTCTGCAAAATGCATCGAATTCTGACAAAGACCGTTAGTGTACTGTACGGCTTACCTTCTCCGAAGAAATGCGCTTGAATCAAGAAAAGCAGGAAAAAGCCCAGCGCCGCTCCCGCGAGCGCCCACGCCACGCGGAGATGCTGCATCTTTCTGCTGATCAGATGCGTTTAGAAAAGCACATCCATCCCGGCTCGACACTTTAGAAAAAATCCCTTATTATCAGGACGAGCAGGCTGGTCGGTGAGGACACTCTCCATGCGGACGAGCCTCTGTTGATGGTGCGTAACTGCTCGCGCGACAGGTTTCTATTCGGAGGGATTAAAGTTCAGTGCGAGAGAGTTCCAACGCGGCATCTGACACTTCGTCCCGTTATCCGCTGCATAGTCTGTCGCACACTGGTCGTCCCAAAATATTTACCAGGCAACGCGCCGCATGTCTTCACACATCCACTCGCGAGCCTCGTGCTGCATATACAACTGTCGCCCCCGGAATTCTGTTAAAGTCCAGGAAAAGACCTCACACATGTCCAAGCGCGGGCGAGGGGTCTGTAGTCTATTGCGTCGTTCAGTTGACACGCCGGCAAAACTGCGGAAGCGAGGCGCGGTGCGTCCCGTCTGAGCGTCTCCCGTTTAACTGAGGCTGCGGGTCTGCACGCGAGTTTAGTCTTGGTTGAAAGTCAACGTCATCACTGTTAAATCTGTCAATCTCCGGGTGAGCGCGCGCGGAGATATTTACAGTATGCTTACCTGTTTTGTTACGAAAATGCCCAAATCTAATTCGAAAATGCATGGGTCCAATATTGAGATGTATTTGTCTATTTTTCCATTTTTTCCTTTTTATTTAAAAGTTCAGGAATAGCCTACCTAAGTTACGGCGTATTTGATCTTATGAAATTCACATTTAATAATTTGCTGTTTGTTTGTTTGTTTTTTTGTTGTTGTTGTTTTTGTTTTGTTTTTGTTTTTATCAAAAGTGGGTTAAATATTCTGTTAATATTCTACACTGTATTTTTTCTTCTTCTTCAAATTACTGTAAAAACGTCAGATGCCAGAACTTTACCGTAAAAATTCAGCGATGGTCTTATGGTATTAAGCATTTTGGTGACTGTATATTCTATTTTTTAACTTAAATGTTACAGTAATAACCTGTTAAATGGTTAACGGTAAATTTTCCTTCTATAGGCTATACGGTGAAAGACTGTATTGGACATTACATGTACTTTACATTTACATTTAAAAGTATACCATTTTTAAAAGTGAAAAAAAAAACTGACCATGAATTGACATTCCTAAAATTCCCTGCATTACATTTAAAAAAAAAATGGTATTTAGTGTTTCTGTGAATGAATGTGAGCACCTTCTATGTATGTTATTATTTAAAAGCTACTTGTGATGGACTTTGAAGGACTTTGCTTTGGTTCATCGTGTGACTTTCTCAGCAACACCTGCATTTGGTGGTTAGCAGTATTTTACAAATAACAGTAAAACCTAGAATGTTGCTACCGTCTTTATTACGGTAAAATTTCAGCAACTACAGCTGCCATTTTTTAATCATAAACTTAAGGAATATTTTTTACAGTGTATGTAAGTGGTACTGATAATATTTTGTTCAATGGAAGGCCACAAATTCAATCACACAAAAATAAACACACCAGGGTAAAATATATGGCTCAAAATAATATTAAATTAAATATTAACATAAATGAAAATCACAAAACCCTATGTAAAAAAATAATAAAATAAAATAGGGACCACCATTTTCAATGGAGTTATGCATGGACAAAAGTAGTTCTCCTTCTTTAAAATATATAATTTTTTGTTACACATGTTTTCTTTTTATAATTTTAAGTCAATTTTAAAGAGTTTACATATGCAAAACAAAATTGGTTTCTTTCATTTTCCATCTTATATCTATGTACATGATTAAATATAGGCAATGTTAAATATCACGTTGATGTTCAGATTAAATTTAGTATGAAAGTAAATATCAAGCTTCCATAGGAGGTGCTTTTATCTATTACAGTACACACCATTTATAACAGTGACAATCCCCTGGATCAACAATGTGCTTAGGTCGCACACAATCTAGATTAACATCACACACACAGACACTATATATATATATATAGATGTAGATATAGATATATAGATAGATCGATAGACAGACAGATAGATAGACACAATATATATATATATGCATCTAATTTAATGCTTCATATATACATTCCAGTAGGAAGACTTGCTTTCTCATACTGATTAGTTTTAGTTTTTAAGTTTTTTTCTAGAACGTCTCTAAAAAGTCTTCTTCATTCAGTGATGAGTAGCTATTTGCTTTGTCTCTTGATGATATAATTAATAATGATCTCTTTTAATGCATATATTCAGATTTAAAAGTAATCCATTTTCTTTGCCGTTAATGTCACGTTTCATATTATTCCCAAGTACAGCTGTCCACACATGACATCCCATCACATTCTCATATTGTTCTCACGTACTCCGAGCTTGAGTAGAAGAATGGCAATCAATCAGCGGGGACCCAATTAAATATGTTCAGATACTGCACCACTGCAAAGTCAAGCTGCTACTGAAATATCCTGCCCTATAATAACATGTTCCCCCTGTGTTGCCAATATATCTCCTACAGATCTCTTTTTTCTCCCGCTCTATCTCTCAATTTCCATTTTGTCTAAGGGGAATATCTATATTTGACTCTGCAGTGTTTGTTGGAAGTACTGTATGAAAATATGTGGCGGGACAATAGTCGCAGTCCCAATTTATTAAGTCTGCTTTCATGTATTTATTTTTTACATTTGTTTTCCATAGTAATTGCAACGTCTCAGAGGAGACACTGGAAAGTGATATTGGTGTGATATATATATATATATATATATATATATATATATATATATAAGCAATATGAGCCAGTACCCTATTTTGTTTTCTATTTTTGGAGGATGAAAGGTAAATTTATTTGCACCAAGCTAATTCCAGCTTGACAGCAACCCACAGAAACCAAATGAGTATAAATACTTATTTTCATAAGTATTTAGCAGCAGCTATTATGGTAAAAATAAACAATGTGATTTAAACAGTAACTAAAATTCCACATTAAACTCAAACTGAACTGAGAAACTAAACATTTCATTTCAAGACTTAATCTCTCAGATCAATGCAGGGACGAGCCACTGTTTGCCCTTTTTTTTAATCTAAATCCCTTTCTTTGACTTGGAATCAAAAATCCATTTATTCAGAGAACTTCTAAAACAAATTACAAGAAGAACATCAGCTACAAACTTTGGATTTGAAATGGGAAAGGTTTCTTACTAAACAATTATCTCATGCTAATGAGAGCATTGGATACCAGACGAATTAAAGGGATACTTCACCCAAATTCTAAATTCTGTCATCATTTACTGAGCTTTATGTTATTCAAAACCTATGTGGCTTTCTTTATTCTTCTAAATAAACAAATATATATATATATATATATATATATATATATATATATATATATATATATATATATATATATATATATATATATATATATATATATTAGGGGTGTAACGATACGCATATTCGTATTGAACCGTTCGGTACGAGGCTTTCGGTTCGCTACGCGGTACGCATTATGTACCGAACGGTTCGTTGAACTAAGTAATTATATTTGGAACATAAATAAAAAATTGTGAAATATAATGATATGCGTTAAACAAGGTAGCCCAATAACCCAAAACCACATAACAGGCAACGCCCCTGACACCCCCGAAGAAGAAAAAAAACACCAACTTATATGTTTATGTTAGGCCAATCAGTCAGGCGCTCGCTCACTCAGTACGCGCTGAAGCCTCGTTGGAAAAGGGCCAATGCGTTTAACAGACCACAAATAGAAGATTCCCTGAGCAGTACGATACAATTAACAGGCCTGCACATTATTAGATAAAAGAACTGTTATAAATAGAACGTATGCACGGGCAGTTTTGAAAACTCCACCTACTTTGCTCTTGGCATAGTGCAGTGCAACTCGCGTTGTATCTGAAGGGCAACGCTGAGCCCAGGGTCCAGCGCATACCGCCTCCTGTGTGAAAAACCCTTTAGCCATTTTGCAACGAGCATTCAGCGCGTACTGAGTGAGCGAGCGCCTTACTCTGTAGTGGAAAACGCAGGTATTAAGAACATGCTTAATGTAATTGAGCCCCGTTACAATATTCCTTCACGAGCCCATTTCAGCCAGACTGTAATTCCTGCTTTGTTCCAGAAAACATAAGCCCTATAGAGAATCAATTGAGTAAAAACACACTCAATATAAAGAGTTATAGAGTTCCATATAAAAAGTTACATCTTTGTATTTGTTTATAACTACTACAACAAAATTACAATAACATTTTCCTTTTTTTTCTTTTTTTTTATAAGGAGCTGTTTTTGTTTTATGAATCGCAAAGTCAATGAATCGTATTGAACCGAACCGTGAATTTTGTGAACCATTACACCCCTAATATATATATATATATATATATATATATATATATATATATATATATATATATATATATATATATATAGAATAATGTTGAGAACCAAGCAGTTTCGGTTCCCATTGGCTTCCGATGTATTTTTGTCCATACAGTATAAGTCTATGGGAACTGAAACCGTTTAACATTCCTCAAAATATTTTCTTCTGTGTTCCACAAGTTCATGAAAGTTTGGAAAGACATGAAGGGCATTAGGGGATTTGGTGGACAGCCCCTTTAATGAGAGTCTGTTAAGCTCCAAAACGACAAAAAAGCATAATAAAAGTTGTCGTTACCACTTTTTGGTGCTATATTGCACATCATTTGAAGTCTTATGATAGATTTATGTGAAAACAGACCCAAATCTTTACTGATAATCTGCCTGTGCAGTTAACCATTGCGACAGTTTGGGTGCAAAAGAGTTTGAATGAAATTCAGGATATATATATATTTTTTTTTTTTAACATGTGCTAATGTGCATTACAGGCAGGATAAAAATAAAGTGGTGAAAAAAAAACATGTTAAGGATTCTTGACTCACACCATCTTCCTGTCAGAGAGCCAAGGGCGCTTTCACCTGCACCATAATGTTATTCAGCATTTCTGTCACCGTTATCACTGCAACACTCTGGGGGAGCAAAGCGCAGACCACCGCTTGACTTCTGAATGTCCCTAATGCACAGTTTTCACTCCACAATCCATCTGACAACACGGCGGGTCTCCTTATAATCAATATCTTTGTCATTGTCAGAATTAGTCACAGGGCTTTAATCCTGCACCTTGATGAATCTGTGAAAATGAAAGTCTAGCAAATCACATCAAGTGAGCAAAGCAATGAGGAATGTGGAAAAGTCATTGATTTTTCTGCAAAATACTCTAATTTAAAGGAAGAATTAAGCCAAAACGGCAAATCCTGTCATTATTTACTCACCTTCATTTCGTTCCAAACATTTCTGACTTTATTTACTCCATGTAACAAAGAAGTAGATATATCTTATTTAAAAATATATATAATTTTTTGTTACACAAAAGTTATTAAGTTAAAGTGATGTTCATTCTCTAGTGTGACATTTAAGCATTTAAGAACAAACTTAACAAGCAAACAAAATGCATTTTGGGAAAAGCCAACCTGATCTCAAAAGAAATCATAACTATTTCACAATTTGGCAATTGACCCTTCACCAAGAATTTGATTGACAGGTGATCTGACCAATTATGACGCTTGAATCTTCCCATTTTGTCCAACAAATTACCAGACAGGAGAGTTGATTGATGTCGGTGGACTTGAACTTAAAAAATGATGTGTATTGACGTATTTTCGTGGTTGAAATGAGATACCTTATGATGTACATTCATGTTTATTTTGTGCTATAACTAGAGAAAGAGATGATCGATTGAACTGATGCTGCTTGAACTGAGATGCTACACTGATCTGTCACAACACATTAAAGAGCCACAAAACTGTATTTATTTTTTTATTTTTATTTTTTTTTAAAGATCACATTTGAAAGCTGAGACTTTGTTTCCTACCAGAAATAACCTTCTGTGTCTTGTCTGTCTGTGTGTTGTCAGCTTCCTCTTTGCTTTGCAATGCATGTATTTTTCACTGCGTGAAAACATGATGTGTGGCGTCAGAGAGCAATGACTTTTCGGACGTAGCAACAGTAACCAAGGGGTGGGGGTCTTTGCAAAGGGTCAGTTTTGTATGAAAATGATTAATACAAAAATGTTTCAGAGGAGACACTGGAAAGTGATATTGGTGTGATATCAATATCACTTTCCAGTGTCTCCTCTGATACCTTTTTTTATGAATCAAATAATACATATTTATACAAAACTGACCCTTTTTTTCAGACCTTAGTTACTTTTTTGTTTTTGTCCCAGATTGACAGCAACCCACAGAAACCAATTGAGTATAAATATTTATTTTCTTCAAATATTTAGCAACAGCTATTATGGTTAAAATAAACATTGTTCATATTTAAACGCTGGCGGGAAGAAAAAAAAACATTAAAAAACCTATGATTTTTAGAGGAAAGTAAGCATGATGTTCGACCCCCAAATAATGAATAAGATTATTTGAATTCACAAAAATTCACAACCCGTTAAAAAAAAAAAAAAAGTTAAAAATTCCCATGAGATTGTGTTGGTAAAAGCACATAACAAATGCTTTGAACAGCTAAGATTTATCTTTATTGGGAAATTTGACCCAAACTACATTTGATAACTGAGTCAACTGGCTCACTGAAAGGATCCAATTAAAAAGAAGACTCATTCATGAATCAGACATTAGATTTATTTTTAATCATTAAAAATTTTAGATTTTTCAATAAATAATGACTTGAATCTCTGTTTGTCACAAAAAGCCATTATATGACTTCGGAAAATCAGGAATATATTGCATACTGGAACTCACTTTGACTTCTGTTGTGATACTTTTTATATTATGATAGTGAGTAAATACTGGCCAAATTTAATTTCTAAGAGATCTATAGTTTAAACATAAAACAAAAGCGCATTCCGATGAAAAGCAGGTTAAACAGATTTGATGCTGATGTGCAGATTTAATATTTTTTGCTCTGACAGGTGTTCGAGCTGCGAGATCGTGGCTTCGGTCAAACCTTCATTCAAATTCAGCATAATTAGTCAAGACAGATTGTAGCCAAAAATAATAATAATAATACAAGAAAACTGAAGAGGAGAAGAAATTGACACACTTTAAGGAAATTCCACCCCCATCCAATGTCTAACTGAACAGCGCATTCTTATTACAGTTTATGTTGTGCAATCCAATTTGGATGAATCCCATTAAATGTGACATCCGCCTTCACAATATGCATTCCAGTAAATCTGCTGCATTTCAGCAATGTTTTTATTCCATTTAGAGATATGTTGATCCATATGGCATTCAAATTTCAGGCTCTTGTTAAGTTAAACTGGAACCATATATATTTAAAACTGCATTGTGGAGCTGTAACTGTATCCTTTGCTATGAGTGTGAGCAATGTGTTTGTGCTGTCAAAGGTAATCAGAACAGATTAAGCCTCACAGTCTCACTCTCAGACTGTCCGAAAGGAAAGCTGATGGTAGAGATCCCAATCAAAGAGAGGTGGGAAACTGTGACAAGTCCAGATACGTTGAGTGATAAGAAGGCAGCGGCTCTTCTTCTCCCACTTGCCGGCAAAGACTTTTGTAATCAATCTACGCAGACTAATTTGGGCCAGAGTTCAGTGTTTCTAAAGAAGGGTTGTGAGAAATGGACTGACAGGCCAGTGTAAGGCTGTGAAGTCATTGGTCTGCAGTGCAGTAAATTTTCAGATATTTTCACATGTTTCATATATACAAATTTCTGACACAATTATCAGAATTAATTTCAAATGAACACGCTCATACAAACTCTCAATTTGTAACGTCAGCTCTTTATTTCCTGTTTAGCCATCCTACTATACTTCTGCCTATTTATGAAAGCCTGTTTTACCCTTTTAGAATAAAACACTTTCTTAAATTACTTCACAGTCGTCTTCTACTTCAAGTTCTAAAGTCAAAAGGTACTACATGGCCGAAATGATCTCAAGTATAAAGTCAATATTTACTGACTGAAACAGCAGTGCCCTGGTCAGTTTAGAGGACAGGTGGATGATCTCTAAAAGGATGTTAAGGTGGAAAAACAGATCTTTTTCTCTAGTTCTGAAGGGTTTCCATGCAGAGCAAGTATTGATTTGACAGAACTAACATTTTGCCCATTGACCGTGATGCACCATTGTAGCAAGTGTTTATGAAATGGATAGCATGTGTGAAATTAATTATTGACAGATTCAAATATGCCGTCCACAGCCGCATAAATGTGGATAGTAAGCAGTTTTTGACAAACACTGTGGATAAATCATTCAGACAAGGTGTAGTGACAAGCAACCAAGCATAAAAAGGCTTTCGTGTGAATGATGCAGATTTAGATTATCAAGTTGTAATGCTGTATTTACTTGGCTTGTCAACACATAGATGACTTGTGTGACCACATTTCTAAAGTGATACATCATTCAGCACAGTGCAGTGATTCAAAGGCAAAAGCTCAGTCGGATGATTCTATGAGCAATGACTGAAAAAGAGATTGCTTATTAAGATCTAATATCTTGTAAAGGATCAGTAAAATGAAATAGAGATTTGACTAAAATATTGTTTAGGCCAGAGATGTAATCACGAAAAGGCATTCCACTGAGGATAACTCCATTTTCTCAAACTGTTGGAAGCATTACCACCAAATTGAGAGAGAGGAGAAAAAAGTTAATGTGCTTGTAAAAGATGGACCACTTTATGAATTTTACTGCCCACAGGTCAGATGGGAATATATTCATTCTATATTCAGTGAAGAATTTATACCGGTTTCCAGTCGTTGCTATGCAAAGCACACAGGAAGATTTTCAAGGCAAATCATAAAGCATCTGCCCTTCGGTGCTGAAGATGGAGAAACAATTCTGAAAAGGTATGTGTGTGTCCTTTAATACTTCTCTCAGGACATGTCATTTTTTAATTATTGCTCTGTTTAAAGGTCAATGACATGATGCTCATTTTATCCAGATCTATTAATTTATTAAAAAATACTTGAAATTGTAATGACTTAATAATATATCTCTTCTATGATGAACATGTTTTTAATTTCTCAATTAAATGAATAGAATGGAATTCTGGAAAAGAAAACATAATTAATCAGTGTATTATAACATGATCATGTTTCAGATATTTCTAAATAATTTCTTTTCTTTTTTTCTGCAAAATTTGTTTTACTGCACATTAACATGTGAAAACTCAGAAGATGCAGGGGGAACAAAACAAGACAGGAAATGATGTCATATACAGTAGGGGACCCTTGTGTGTCAAGATCAATAGATGTCTTGAAAAACATAGAATTTGACCTTTTTACGTTAATTCAGTTGTGAGGCGTGACGCCCCCAAACCGTAATACTAATATTTCTATTTAAAAGAGTCAATTAAAGAATGTCAGGAACTTCCGGAACAACTTCTTTAGTGTTTTCATTTAAACCTCGTTCTTTTAGATTATGAATGTAAACTTACAGTATATCATCGCAAATACAAGTATGAAATGTAGGGTAACAATACTGACCTGAGGTTAAAGCCGATTATAAACAAACAGGTCAATACCAACAAATACTCATAAAGAAAGAGGGGTGGGGGTAAACAAAATTGATGAACAAAATGACCTTGGTGTCAGCCAGACACTTTGCATATGACAATTTGTTTTTCAAGACCAGAGAAAGCATTCCGCAAGAGCGATTCTTGAAAGCTTTTCTTAAATTATTTGAGCCACAAAGAGATTCTGCAACAAGCAAAGGCATCAGCTGCTTTACATTATTCAAGACTTACACAATGGCACTCCTGGCACGTCTCCTGCTTTCAAATTGAACTTGATTTAGTTAAGCTGGGTGAGTTGGAATCTGTGGATAGAGTGGTCTGCCAGACGGCAGGGAGGAGAGTCACTAACAGACGCTGCGGTCTACATGTGGCACGAAACGCCGGTGACCTTCTGTCCGAAAATATAACAGTGCTTTTATTCTGAAACTATTATATTTGCAGATGATGAACCGTATTTTGCTGTAAGTTTTAAAGGGTGAACGTTGGGAATGAGAGAGATTCTTTTCGATACTTCCACGAACAAAAACTAATATAACACATATTAATAGGATTTGGCCAGGACTATATAGTGCCAATAAAATCTAACATTTATTGCTCCTGAGAAAAAGAGCAGAAGCAAGAAACCAAGGTTTCAGTGATAGAGTAGCAGAGAGATTTTGTTTCCAAAGACGGCCAATGAAGCTTAACAAAGCCATGTTTCAGAATGTATGAATGTATCAGCTGGAATTACACTGCTCCAGTTGAATAAATATCTTCAGGGTTTCTCTTCCCCTGTGTCCGTTGAATGAGCTCTTGTAAACACACTCACTCTCTCTCTCTATTTCCGTCTCTTTCTTGCTCTCTCATTTTCTCAACCTCAGTAGGTTTTGCAAACGAACGATTGATCTATCGCATGCTTGTGTGGAAGTGTAGAAGGGATCTCAATGTCAGAGCATTGTTCGAACGGAGGAAAAGAACGACACCATAAACCACATTAATTGAGCCACTTCATTATCCACCTGCTTTATTAAAATAGCAGCTCATTTAGCTGTTGCATGCCAGATTTTTCATATTTCTTTCCTGGCGCTGCTATAAAACTTGTTTATTTTCCCAAAGTAGTGTATTTCCTCGGCTACGAACCACTGGACCAAATCAATTCTTCCATCTATTTTTGTTTGATTGTCTGTTTCCTATTTTTTTTCTGTTCCCCCCTTTTTTTTTTATCTCAGAAGGTGCTTCCTTCACAAGAAAAAAAGGCTTGTCTTGCCCCCACAGTACAGTAGCACCTCGGGCGATTAGTATTTTGCAAACTAAAAACTTCTTTGTCAAGCCCTGTAAGTTTGAAATTTTTCTCAAGGCATACTTTAGTGCTCTTTCATCTTCAAAGTGACTAGATTTGTTTATATGTGTGTGTGTGTGTTTGTGTGTGTTCATTTATGTTTCTAAGTACACACTGTTCTTTCTACGACTATGCCAGTTTTCCTCCTGTTTTAGCCTAATGTTCACTACTGAGTTTTCAGTAGTGACATCTGTACCTTTGTTTTGAAAACATGCAATAAGTAATACTTTTTGCAATGAGTAGAAGAATCATGTCAAAAATCAACATCGCTGTTTTTTAATGTTGCTTTGTGTCTGCACCCTGCTGTGCAACTAAGGGGTTTTAATGATTGAATTGTTCAACTTTTCATTCAGTATTAGCTTAGTGATTCTATTATTCTAGCCTATGATTTGAATTAAAAAATATTTATTTTTGCCAAAGCTTTTATCCAAATTAAATGATCAGTTCATGCATTCCTTGGGAATCATTTGAATAAATGATTTTAAGACTTATTCATAAAGACATTTGTTTAATTTCTGAATTAACACATTTTTATTTTACAGTGATTCAGTGATTCATTCAAAACATTCCTGAATGAATCAGTGTATGAATGAGTCAGTGTTTCTGAACAAACTGATTGACTTAAAGTGCCCTCTCATGCAGTGTGTAATGGGCTGTAAAATAGCTGTATGTGAATGTAAACAATCTCCAAAGTTGTAAAGCCAAAAGTGCATCATAAGGAAAGATTAGGCTGCAAAGAATTAGTTGTTAAAATTCACAACAAGGCAACCCTAATCCTCTTTTCAGCTGTTCCGACACAGGCTGTCCGCGGTAGACCAAACACAACAGACCATCAGATCAATCAGAGTTGCAAAAAATGGGTTGCAGAAAGGATGGGTTTAGTGAGACCTGAGTCCTTAGACCTAGATCTTACTGCTTCGAACAAATCGTTCGAGAATCATTTGAAAATAAGGTGATATTAAATGCATATTTTGAGAAAGCAAAACAGTTTTTTGACCTTGCATGCATGTAAACCTATTATAGGAGACCCCCAAAAACAATATTAGGAACCTTAAAAATTGCATAATAGGGGCACTTTAATGATTCAATAACTCACTCACGACATTCCTAATATAATGATTTTTTTTTTAAAACAAATCGGTTGGGTGAATCATTCAGTGCCTCACTAAAAGACAGCTACTTGTTTGTCCATGAATAAATCAGTTTTTGTATAAATTGGTTAAATGAAAGATTCAATGAGTTTGATCACTGATAAAGACAGATATAACCTACAGAATTAATCATGCACCAATTAAGATTCTGTCTTGAATGCTTTATTTAAGCACAACTGAAACATCCCTCAGACAATCAAATTTAAGAATGAACAAAAAATAACTGTTATATATGTTTTCCAGTTGTATTTGGGTTTATATTTAAATGTAAGATTGTTATAGCTTCAAAGACTGTAGAAACCCAAGAAATGTCAAAAATGCAACGCTCAGTATGACTGCTCTATAGAACGAAGCCCCGCCCTCTGAGTAAAAGAGCCAATCACTAATCTGTAAAGTCATCAGCTGCCGTTAGAAGTCCTGGTTGCTATAGAAACACTCAGCATTCTGAGAAATGCGCTCAGGACTCCACCTGCGCACAGGCTGATCTAGCCTGAAAATAGGCTTTTTTTACGCAATTTGAGCAAAATAAATAATTTTTGTGAGATAGTTCTTTTCATTGGTCAGATTTCATTGGTGATTTCAAATATGAAATTTAATCTTAAACCTGGCAAACAGTTTTGAAGAATTTGATGTTTCCCAGTTCAAAGAGATAAGACCTGCTCTTCCATGCCCGAGAGGCGTTTCAAAGATGGCCGCCAGGTGACATGATTTGTCTTAAAGGGACTTTGGAAGATTGTAGTGTACCTAACTAGTTCCCTTTTTAAAGCTAGTTTTCATTAAGCTAGTTTTAAAAGTAACTCTCCCAACAGTGCTCTTGTTCTTATTTTAAAACAGTTTATATAATACAAATGGGAGCAATGAGTGTTTGTTATTTTGCAAATCTCTCTAAATAACCATTGAGAAGAGTTCCTGGATGATCCGCCTCAGTGTTCACTTGGGGAAAGCTCAAGTAATAGAAATCCAAAGTTAGCATTATGGCTTTCAAACTGTTCAGCTACTTAGGGAGTCCCTTCTACCCTTTGCATCTGAAAAGCCATTTAATGAATCCCATCCATGCTCTTAAAACGTTGAAGAAGCAGCCCGTCAGAGGGATCCAGTGTCTCATAAGCACTTTAGAGGGGATGGTTCTTAGAAATTCTGTATTTTTTAGCTTTGAAGGGAAGTTTAGATGAATGCTGGGGTTCTTAATGCCACCTTATCACATAAATAATAAAGCATGTGCCTGCACAGCGTGATTAATGTATAGAAATACAAACAATAAATAGCTGCTTTCATGTATTCTGCATAATGAGCCTGTAGGTCAAGAGCCACTCGTACCCCGCTGGTCATCACAGCCACTAAATAACTTGATTTTCAAAAGCCAGAGAACAGTATAGACGGATTTAAAGAGTGCGGCATGTCAGCTCTAATTACAACTCCTTAAAGTCCCATTATTTTGTATTCTGATTCAACACACCACAATTTACTGCAAATTTCTGGATGACTAATTTGTGGTCAGTACCATGCAGAAAAATGGTTGATTCAACTGGTTTGAGCATTACAACTGCTGGTTAGAAAACAGATTTTGGGTTGTTGTTGTTTAAAATATTATTTGTATGCACTGAACAGATGGCCTGTCTCAAGCTTATTTTGAGTTATGGACTTGATTGCTATTGCATTCTAGCTTTTAAGAGATAAAAGCACAAAAAAAAAGATGGAAAAAGATTCTTGTTGCTCTTAATGAAATGATGTTGCTGTTTTAGGCCCCCATTAGAAGTCTTCAAATCTGTTGAGGGGGTACAATGGTGTGTGTGAATGCTGTCCCTGCAGAGCAATCAATAACGATCTCCATTTACTGGCTTGTTTGAGAAAGAACTAAAGATTTTAATGTACTCAAGTCAATATGCAATGGTGACTCAGACAAGAATACAGCCCTTCTGAAAGCCACAATGAGCTCCGGGTGTCTGGTCCAGAAATGCTACATCCCCTAATAAAACTGATTAAGGGGTCTTGCCCATTTGCTGAAAGGCCACTGGGGAGGAAGTGTCTGTTTTTTTGCTGTGTCCTCTAACTAAATGCAATGCTATAGATTCAATCGATAGGACAACGCAGCGCTAATGAAGACTCAGGCAGTGGGACAGCCACAGTACAGCGGGGCTTGACTCCTGAGTCCCCAAACCCCAGACCAGTAATCTAGTCACATAGAGCGGCTGAACCTGATTAGGTTACATGAATACCTCTCTATCTCTGTCTAATTTGTCTTATAGCATTGAAAACAAGGGGAATGAATGTATATCGATTCATAAGAATAAAAAAAAAGGGAAATAATTAAATAATTTCCAAAAATCAAACTATTGTTGGTAAAAGTGAGGGGATTAATGTCTAAAAACAATTTTTCCATCCATGCATCCTTCCATCTATCTGTCTGTCTATCTATCTATCTATCTATCTATCTATCTATCTATCTATCTATCTATTGTTGGTAAAATGGAGTTAATGTCTAAAATAATGTATCCATCAATCAATCCATCCATCTTTGGGGGTAAAATGCTCAAACCTGTTTTCATATCGAAATCATCATATTACAGACTATTGCTGCTGAACTCAGATCTACATTATTGCCGACGAGTTATGGGAACAAATGAAAGATTCGTAAGGCAGAAGGGCCGTGTACTCACCGCAGTAGAGGATCAGCAGAGCGCTCAGCAGCAGCACAAGCCAGAAAGTTGAGGACATCGTCAGCCACGCATCCCACTGTCGACTCTTCCTAAAGGGCGAAGCCATCCAAGTCTGTCTCAATTCTCCAGTCAAATTAGCCTCCAATCAGGCTCGTGTAGCCAGCAGCAATTCACGCTTCGGCGTTCGTCTCAAAGTTGCCATACAGGGAGAAACTGCGCGAATGTATCCGTGAGAAGCACTGTGATGAGACAGCAAATGAAGAAGATCCTTTGTAACTGGTTATCTGCGATCTGTTAGAGACGCGATGAAAATATAAATACAAGGTGAATAGGCTACATCATGTCTCACAGAGCTACTAAACGTAACAAGAGAAAGGTTCGGTTTAAACAAATAGACTGCGACGTTTACAAGTTGTGTAACTTGAAAAAGAAAGATCTGAAATCTGAGCTGAAGAGAAGCAGCGCTGCTGCTGTATCAGCTGGCGTCTACGGAAAAGTGTTGATAACGGAATGGGTTTTGGATTCTGAAAGGTGAGAGAATCGATTGTTGTGCGTATTTTTCCAATAGCGAAGTCAAATCGTGCCTCTCTGATAGGAAGAATGTTTGTAATAAGCGTATAGCTGTAATAGCTATACATGTGCCAGTGAAGCGATTTTGTTTGTCTAGAAAATAATCACATAAAATTTTAGCCTACATGAAAAAAACTTAATATTTATTTAAAAAAATAAATAAATAAATACAAAAATGTAATTTACAAATAATGATGCAGGTCAAGTAAATTTATATCAAAGTCACTTTGGTGTCATGCCACAAAAAAGCATGGAGAGGCTATCATATTTATTAAAAGGCATGTTCAAGTCAATTGAGTAATTGAGGGGGGTTTACATTTTATTAATTTATTTCATTTTTATTAATTTTTTTAGAGGTGTGTATCCAAACTTATTGCAAATAAAGTTTTTTTTAATAAATAAAATTATATTTAGCTCCTTCAGAACATGACTAGTCTCAAATTAGTGCATTCAAGTCCTCCTGGGAAGTTTGTATTTATGAGTTGAGAAGCTATATGATTTTAGGTACATTAATGTCACTTGGTCTGAACAAGATGGCGATATTCCAATTCTACAATTAAAAAAACGAAAAAGATTTTTAACTCTACTTTTATGTATTTTAAACAATGTGCATCAGTTGTGTTCTTATGTTTTTAATTATTCAAGGTTTTGTAAATTAAATCATTATATATATTCTATTGTATTTGTACAATACTATGTTATTTTGAACATGCAACTTTGTAAATTAAATAAAAAATAATAATTTCATAATTCAACATTTTTACATTCAGCTACAGACACTGTGGCTGGTTTTCTTTTGACAAGCTCCCAACTTAGAAACTCTTGGCTTAAGGTATAGTTCACCCAAAAATAAAGATTTTCTGAAAATGTACTGATCCTCAGCATTAAGCCTATACATCACTTGCAGTGAATGGGTGCCGTTAGAATGAAAGTTCAAACAGCTGAATAATCCTTGTCAGGATCCTGCCCTGACAGCCCTGTCCATCTTGTCTCTGTTCCATGTTTCTCTGTTTGTTTTGTGTCTAAGCACATGGTTCTGTCTTTGTTTGTGTCTGCCACGTGCTCCCCTTGTCCCACCTCCTTGTTACCCCTGGTCACGCCCCCTTGTTTAGCCCTTGTCTGCTTGATTGTTTTCACCTGATCCTCATGTGTACTTTCCTATATATTGGGGTTTCTTTCCTTGTGTCTCTGCTGGTTCGTTTTGGTGTTTACCCATCTCTTAGCCTAGAATTTATCCCTTTGAGCTTGATAATTATTTTGATATCTTATCTAGTTGTTTATATCCTTTTTGGTCCTTAGCTTTGTCTAGTTTAAAAGAAAAGGAAGTCTTTTTGTGTATTCTAATCTAGTTTTGTTTCTCATTCGATTTAAACTTTCATTTATTCTTGCTTAAGTGATTCCAGTTTTGGATTGAGTTTTGTTCTTACTCTTGGATTATAGCTTTGGTTTTCTTTTGCTTTGTTCTCATTTTGTCTTCAATTGTCCGTGTCGTTTTGAGTCTTGTTTTTGTGTATTGTCCTGTCTTGGCCCCACTCGGATTTCCTGACCACTGTACCCCACTGCCTGGAAGCAGCTCACCTCTCTCACGTGTCAAGTCTCTGGTCTTGTGAGTCTCTACCTGGCGACTAGTCAGGTGACGTTGCAGTTTCACTTGAAGCTACGAGTTTCCTGTGTCTACCTGACCCTTCCTCTGGAGCTGCCTACTCTGTGCTTGGGCCTGTGGTCATCTTGGACTGTCTCAGTGGTCATCCCTCCTGCCCGTATTGTTGTCTGCCCAGCCCATCTGTTTGAACTGTTTCACTGCAAATTCCCCAGCTGTTCCAGTCTTTGTCTTGTTAATAAAATACCCTTGTCTGCTCATTCTGCATTTGGGTCCCATTTCTTGCAGATCCCTGACAGAACGAACCAGCCACACTCGGGACCCAGCAATGAGCATCCGTATTGTTCCTCCCAGTACCGCTAAGGGGAGACTGGCACTCCAACAGGCAGTGGCATCACTCCGCCAGCAGGGCCAGGAGGTTGTTTCATTCGCCCAGTTTTTCTGGACCATGGCAAGGGGCTTGGAGTATCCGGACTCTACTCTAAAGGAGGCTTTTAATCTCTGCTTGGATGATCCCCTACCACAATGGGAGATGGAGCAACTAAGAGGCATAGATTATTGGACCTTTTCTAAATATTTGCACCATCGCAAGGACTGGCAGATTCTTACACCCCCAGAGTCAGTCTGCAGGGACCATGCCACCCTCCCTCCCACGCCGAGTCAAATTCAAGACCCTATCCCATCTCCTACGTTGAAGCGTAGAATGAGGAGGAAGAGAGCTGCCCAGAACGCCGCATCCGTTGCAGAGCCGGTTGAATCTGCCCTTGCAGTGCCAGAGCCGGTCGTGCCCACGCCAGAGCCGGTCGTGCCCACGCCAGAGCCGGTCGTGCCCACGCCAGAGCCGGTCGTGCCCACGCCAGAGCCGGTCGTGCCCACGCCAGTCAGTCCAGAGTTGATTCGAAGAAGTAATACCATGTTCCCAGAGCTTGCTGTTGAGATGTCACCCCCTGAGCCCATGTCAGCTCCAATCTCTGAGCCCATTCCAGTGTCTGTGCCAGCTCCAGAGTCTGCGCTGGTCCAGGAGCCTCTAGAGTCCATCACTACAGCCCAGGAGGGCCCGTCAGAGTCCAGCCCAGTGTCTGTCCTTACAGCCCAGGAGGGCCCGTCAGAGTCCAGCCCAGTGTCTGTCCTTACAGCCCAGGAGGGCCCGTCAGAGTCCAGCCCAGTGTCTGTCCTTACAGCCCAGGAGGGCACGTCAGAGTCCAGCCCAATGGCGGTCTCCGAAGCCCTGGAGAGTGCTTCCAAGTCCGTATCGGAATCCATTCTTGCATCTCCAAAATTATTTTCCCAAGGATGCACCCTCTCTGCTCCTGTGGTCATGGCACCTGAGTTTGTCCCAAGGCACTTCATGCATCAAGAGTTGGCCCCAGAGGCCATAAAGGCTACCTCCAAGGTTCCTCCAGTAAAACAAGTCCACCTCCCTAGAAGGACCACCAACAAGATCCCTATCCCATCCACCCCTTTAGCTAGTCCTTCTGGATCCCATAAGCCAGAACCTCCCTGGTCCTCAAACTATTCTCCAGGATTATTTTCCTCCCTCCCAGTCCCACCCCTTAGGGTTCCGGGCTACCTTGGAGTTCCAAGCTTTGTTCCCAACCCACCCCCCCAGTTGGTACCTCCCTGTACTGTTTTGCCCAGTGTGGACGCCTGGGGGCGTCCATTAGGGGGAGGGTACTGTCAGGATCCTGCCCTGACAGCCCTGTCCATCTTGTCTCTGTTCCATGTTTCTCTGTTTGTTTTGTGTCTAAGCACATGGTTCTGTCTTTGTTTGTGTCTGCCACGTGCTCCCCTTTTCCCGCCTCCTTGTTACCCCTGGTCACGCCCCCTTGTTTAGCCCTTGTCTGCTTGATTGTTTTCACCTGATCCTCATGTGTACTTTCCTATATATTGGGGTTTCTTTCCTTGTGTCTCTGCTGGTTCGTTTTGGTGTTTACCCATCTCTTAGCCTAGAATTTATCCCTTTGAGCTTGATAATTATTTTGATATCTTATCTAGTTGTTTATATCCTTTTTGGTCCTTAGCTTTGTCTAGTTTAAAAGAAAAGGAAGTCTTTTGTGTATTCTAATCTAGTTTTGTTTCTCATTCGATTTAAACTTTCATTTATTCTTGCTTAAGTGATTCCAGTTTTGGATTGAGTTTTGTTCTTACTCTTGGATTATAGCTTTGGTTTTCTTTTGCTTTGTTCTCATTTTGTCTTCAATTGTCCGTGTCGTTTTGAGTCTTGTTTTTGTGTATTGTCCTGTCTTGGCCCCACTCGGATTTCCTGACCACTGTACCCCACTGCCTGGAAGCAGCTCACCTCTCTCACGTGTCAAGTCTCTGGTCTTGTGAGTCTCTACCTGGCGACTAGTCAGGTGACGTTGCAGTTTCACTTGAAGCTACGAGTTTCCTGTGTCTACCTGACCCTTCCTCTGGAGCTGCCTACTCTGTGCTTGGGCCTGTGGTCATCTTGGACTGTCTCAGTGGTCATCCCTCCTGCCCGTATTGTTGTCTGCCCAGCCCATCTGTTTGAACCGTTTCACTGCAAATTCCCCAGCTGTTCCAGTCTTTGTCTTGTTAATAAAATACCCTTGTCTGCTCATTCTGCATTTGGGTCCCATTTCTTGCAGATCCCTGACAATCCTAAGTAATCCACACCACTCCAGTCCATCAATTCAATTATTGTGAAGTAAAAAGCTGCGCGTTTCCAAAGAAACAAGTCCTTCATTAGGGCATTTAACCTTAAATTTTAAACTCCTATCCAAAATGTGAGTCCATAATCTATAATAACGCTTCCAGTGAAAAAGTCAATGTTGTCCTCTCACATCAAAATTCACCAATATTTTTGTTTAGAACTGTTTCGGACTATTTTCACTTGTAAATGGGGCTTGATCTGTGCATATTTCTCTCCTGATTCAGACTAGATTACTTTTTCACTGGAGAAAGCAATATTATAGAGAACTCATATTTTAGCTGCAGAAGATCCATTGGTGAGCAAGTGTTGTGATGCTAAATTTTTCTCCAAATCTTATCTGATGAAGAAAAAAACTCATCTACATTTTGGATTCTGAGTTACATTTTTCAGCAAATGTTTCATTAATACGATCTTTCTGACATGACTTGAACACATCAAAATACACACTATGCAGGGTGGAAAGCATGCAATCTAATTAAGTCAGCCTTCAGCACTGGTTTCCTCATGGGAAAGCCTTGTTTTCCCACGTCATCCACGTGAGAGATGACGTTCTTTGATGGTTTTATTTATGACATGGTAAGTTTCGTTCTTTTGAAGGATCAATAGATCAAGTGTGTGGGTGGCTTCCTGGGGCAGTGAGTTGACGCCGGTGTCTGGCGCGTGTCTATTATTCATAGTCCTACTGCTTGGGTTGCTGAGCTGCTCAGATGATTGTGTACAATAGCAGATAGCCCTCGACCCACCTCTTTCAAAACCCCTCGGTGTCCACCCCTTGCCCCCGGCGGCCCCCCAGGTAAATCACAACTACTTCAAAGCGGCCTGAAGGAAAGGAGAAGAAATATTCCGTATTGTATAATTTTTCATTCCTTTTCATCACAACGTCCCAGCTCTCCGAGACCCCAGAAGAGCGGAGATTACTGACCTTCAAGTCCAACTTTCCTCTTCTCGTTGTTGAGAAACAGGCCGCCCATATTATAATAACATGATCCTGCTTCTCTTTTCACAGTTGGTATCTGTAATGTAGTGAGTGAGTCCAGACTCTTTTCTAACAGGCATGTATTTTCTTGTTTTACAGGTCATTAAAGTTTCACAAGTGACTACTCGGCTTGTTTTCATTCGGTACAAGTATCAAAATTGTTTGTCAGAGTGCATGAGTGAGCTAAATGCGGTTTCACTGAGGACTGAGGAGACAATATACTGCGTTTAGAGGAAGGGGCAAGGAGATGTCATGAGAGAAGAACATTACTCAGCCACATAAGAGGTAGGAACCGTCAAAGCAACGTGTCCCGCAAGAAGGATTGAGGATGCGCAACACCGATCTGATAGGACCTGTGGGAGCAGTCAAGGTCCTTGTCACTCTGCTTATGAGACAGATTAACCATGAGCGACTTAGAGAGAGTATGTCTTCATACAGCTTGCCAAAATGGATCTAACATCTAACGTGATTATGCAACCAGTTATTACTGAAAGTTATGTCGTTATTATGGTTGTGTCGCTTGGACTTAATTGCAGTCGTGTCCCTTTCTCATTACTTGTTTTGAATTAAACGGAATTGTTTATTATCCTGAGACTGTTTGGAATGAAATAACAGGGAGTTATAATATCATTCCTGTATCTCCTGTTCATTATTTCTTCATAAAGTGCTTTGTTAAAAACCATTTATACTGACATAGAACGTCACATGGAAGATAGCATAGGCCTACATGATCTGACTCCCGAGGTTTTAAGACTGGGCCTTCTGCAGTTTAAGTGCTGTCTATTTGTAATGCAAAACGCATTCAGATAAAAACTTGGCTTGCATTAAATAGAATCCTTGGAAGTAGCGCTAAAACATTTCCAAATGTTCCAATGTTAAATTAGTTTTGTCTTTCCAAGCTTAATGTGGATAGGAAACTGTAAGTAAGTGTAGGTTGATTTTCCTTAAAAGTATAATTCCTTAAAAATACTGTGCCCTTATCAAACAGTGCTGTTTAAGCATTCTGTAATATAAATATGAAATATAAATGTTTGTCCAAACAGTGGAAGTTGGGGTGAATGTTTAATAACCTGTTTAAGCTACATTTTGCAATTTAAATTTTGTCACAGGTATTAATGCATTAGTTTAAAACATGCTTTAAAAAACAAACAAACAAACAGGAATTATTGTTTTATTCAGCAAGGATGTATTAATGTGATCAAATATGTCAGTAAAGACATTCATTATGTTACAAAAGGTTTCTATGTATTGAGTTATTTAAAAATTATTAAAAACCTACTGTTCATCAAAGAATCCTAAAAACAAGTATCACGATTTCCACAAGAATATTAGGCAGCACATCTATTTTCAACATTGATAATAATAAGAAATGTCTCATAGGTAAATCTTAAGGAAATCATCATATTTGAATGATTTCTGAAAGATCATTTGACTCTGAAGACTGGAGTAATGATGCTGAAAATTCAGCTTTGCATCATAGGAATAAAAAAAAAAATTGTAATAATATTACACCATATCACTGTTTTTACTGTGTTATATATATATATGTGTGTGTGTGTGTGTGTGTGTGTGTGTGTGTATATATGCAGTCTTGAGTTCGTTTGAAAACACAATCTTGTTGTAAGGGAAAAAAAACAAGGGATTATTATGTAATGTGAATATTTGGCATAAACTGCAATTTTTCTAAATATCCAAGAATCAAGACAAGTAGCCAAAGGCAAACCTTTTATTATAATAAGAAACATTTCATTATTTTGGGATCTGAGTCCAGTCTTTCTGTTTTTCGGCTCAAATGGATGTTAATCAGGACTACCTGCTCTTAGATGTTATGCAGAGACTTTCTTGGTGTTTATGGAGTGAGATGGGGACAGGAAGCCTAACAAGATCTTCTCTGCAATGGTCAAATGACTCAGGAGAACTTTTCAGAGTCTAGGAAAGGCTCTTCTTCCTTCCTGCATGTCTTGAGCGGGCTGTCCTTGGTCTTTCTGTGGCCAGTCGTCAAGGGAGTTCTCTTTTGATGGTGGAAGAGACCACACACAATCTGATGCTGTCATCTGTAATTGGTTGCCCACCCAGAGGACCCTCCTAGCTGCTTTCTTCTTTATCTCTTCACTCTTATCAGTCCTTTTTTTCCTGGAGTGTCAGCAGGGCACTAGATGTGTGTTCATACAATTGGAGGGCACTGCGGCAGTGATCAACCTTGGTCTTTGTATTGCCAGGAACATTATTTTCTACTGAAATGTCTGAAGTAACCTTTGCACCTGAATAAGCTGTTAAATCAAGTGAGCTCTAGAAAAAAAAATATAAGACAACAGTTGATCAAACAGTGTGACCAAATCAAAGATAAGCTTATTTGTTTGGGAAGGAGAAAGTGCAGAACTGGGAGGTGTCAGTGAGGCAGTATGTACTTCATAAATTGACTGAACTGCTGAGAAAGTTTGTTCCTTTAGCCATCGTTTTAATAGCATGTAAGGTCAAAGTCCTCATTGTGAATTGTCCCTCTGTTACAGTAAAAGCAAGCACAGGGCTGATTCGCTTTGATGGATTATAGTCATTTTAATAATAGAGCTAAATTTAGAGGTGGATAACATCAACGTGATTCCCATACGTACAGTCTATTGTGGTCTCAACAATTATATAACACGATTATCTGTCCCTCATGTCACTTTCTATTCTATTTCTCTCAAATATTGTTCACAAATATTGTGCACTTCTCCTTTGCTGAGATAATCCATCCACCTCACAGGTGTAAGTAAATCAAGATGCTGATAAGACAGCATGATTATTGCACAGGTGTGCCTTAGGCTGGCCACAATAAAAGGCCACTCTAAAAAGTAAAATGTGATGTGACCACCATTTGCCTCACGCAGTGCAACACATCTCCTTCACATAGAGTTGATCAGGTTGTTGATTGTGTCCTGTGGGATGTTGGTCTATTCCTCTTCAATGGCTGTGCAAAGTTGCTGGATATTGGCAGGAACTGGAACACACTGTCGTTTACGCCGATCCAGAGCATCCCAAACATGCTCAATGGGTGACATGTCCAGTGAGTTTGCTGGCCATGCAGGAACTGGGATGTTTTCAGTTTCCAGGAATTGTGTACAGAGCCTTGCAACATGGGGCCGTGCATTATCATGCTGCAACATGAGGTACACCACAACAAGGGGCTCAGGATCACTTTATCCCAATAAAATGCACCTGTGTTCATTGTCCATAACATACACCTGTCAATACCATAACCACACCACCACCATGGGCCACTTGATCCACAATGCTGATATCAGCAAACTGCTCACCTCCCGTATCGCCATACATGCTGTCTGCCATCTGCCCTGTACAGTAAAAAAAAACAGGATTCATCCATGAAGAGAACACCTCTCCAAAGTGCCAGATGCCATCGAATGTGAGCATTTGCCCACTCAAGTCGGTTACAGTGATGAACTGCAGTCAAGTCGAGACCCGATGAGGCGACTAGCATGCAGATGAGCTTCCTTGAGATGGTTTCTGACAGGTTGTGCAGAAATTCTTTGGTTATGCAAACCGATTGATGCAGCAGCTGTCCGGGTGGCTGGTCTCAGACGATCTTGAAAGTGAAGATGCTGGATGTGGAGGTCCTGGGCTGGTGTGGTTACACGTGGTCTGTGGTCGTGAGGCCGGTTGAATGTACTGCCAAATTCTCTGAAACGCCTTTAGAGACGGCTTATGGTAGAGGAAAGAACATTCAATTCATGGGCAACAGCTCTGCTTGACATTCCTGCAGTCAGCATGCCAATCGCATGCTCCCTCAAAACTTGCGACATATGTGGCATTGTGCTGTGTGAAAAAACTGTACATTTTAGAGTGGCCTTTTATTCTGGCCAGCCTAAGGCACACCTGTGCAATAATCATGCTAATCAGCATCTTGATATACTTACACCTGTGAGGTGGATGGATTATCTCAGCAAAGGAGAAATGCTCACTAACACAGATTTAGACAGATTTGTGAACAATGTTTGATAGAAATAGGCCTTTTGTGTACAAAGAAAAAGTCTTTGAGTTCAACTCATGAAAAATGGGGGCAAAAACACAGAACACAGACACACAGACACAGAAGTCACTTTCAAACCAAGCAGCTCTATATTGGTCAATTCAACAAATCCACCTGAGCAACTTTAACCTGTTGCACAATTTCTGATTGCGACAGAAATGACTGTCCTTCATCAGTGAAAATTTGCAAACATTTTTATGCAATCAGAAGCTTGCCTCCGCCACAGGATATTTTTTTTATTAAAGGTAGTTGTGGCTGAGTGAGTGCTTTCAAAATGGCTGTCCCGTGTGGAGAACGATTAATTGTTTTGGTTTATAAAACTTTTAAAATAAGGAACAAATTGCTTTCTGCGTGCCTTTAAATCCTATAATGAATAACGCCCCCTATTACATTATGACATTGTGTCATACATTTAGTATGATTGACAACAATTATTTCACCAACTAGATCTGTTATCCATGTACTGTAAATAAGACAATATGCTATAAGCTCAATGGCCCAGACAAGAAAAAGAGCAGGCCAGAATGAAATGACGTAGAGTGACGAGAGCAGAAGATGAGCAGGAATCAGGAAATCACCAGGGAAACAGAGGTGACAGGGACTGTGAGAGAGGGAAAGGCTGTTTCTGCCTTGTTGCTCCAGAGATTCATTGCTCTCCTCATCAATCATGGAGGGCTGATGAAACTGTTCCTGCTCAGAGAGAGCCTCATGGCTCTCATGTGCAGAGTTGGCATAAATCCTGCTGGCAGGGAATAGAAGTGGATTATATTGTGCAAATTAATTGTTGCTTGAATTTGCCACTTTTTCTTCTTGCCCGCGGAGGGCTTGGAACATGAGCAGTTTTGTCTTATTCTCAAAGCAGTTTTGTTGTTGTTTTTTTGGGCAGGCACATCTCCTAGATTCTTACTTTCTCACAGGGATCATGTCAATAATTTCAATTTCAAAGGGAGAAGGTTGAGGATCAGCCTCGGAGAGCAATTTCCAGATGTAAGTGTTCCAAACAGCAGGTCAAAATAGACAAATCTTCATTATTTCAACCATAAGCCCATTCTGAATTCCCAGCAGGACATATAAATCCACACCTTCAGTGAAGAACAAACAAAGAGCACCGCCTTTGCTACCTGTAGATCACTCATTAATGTGTGCAGTCTATTTTTGGACCACTTCCCCTTTGTTTGATCAGGTCAGAGCTGTAGACAAGCATGGGAACGTCTCTTATTAGTGTTTGTACTCTTACCGTCAAGGTCAATGGTACTCCTGTGTCCCGGCCACTTTTGGGAAGGCCTTGCCAAAACTAATGAGAGCACCACCGGTCACAGAGAACAGCAACTACTTGGTTTAGACAATTATTGTCCATTGCCTGACCAAAAGGTGAATTTTTTATTTTAGTTTATTTTTGCACTTATTTGCTTGCATTTAGTTGTAGTTGTGGCTAGATGTGAAATGTATTTAATTATTAGTTGTAAATAATTATAAATTATTTTTATTTTTATCTATTTTTATGTTTATTGATTGGTATAAAAAAAAAAACAGTATTTGTAACATGAATGTGCAAGGCTTCATTTGCTTCCAGTTATTTTTTGCTATGCAAAACAGCTTGTTTGCTGCTTGATATTTTCAAACTGTTAGGCTATGTTTAAATTTTAATTGTAAACACTAATGTTAAGTCTTGCACATTCACAGAGAATTACTTCTGCGTTGCAAAAGGTGGAAAAAGGGATTATAAAATAAAACATCTATTATATGATTTGGTTTGACCTTTTGAGTCTGACAATCAACATTTATAAAGGTTTAACAAATGACAATTTGTTGTTAAAAAATGTTAAAAATAAATAAAAAATAAAATAAATAATCCAACGCCTGCATATGCTAACCGTATGTTACGTTTTCCTTTGAAGGCAGATCGATGCTTCAATGGTAAATCAGAAAAAAAAGGAAAAGAGAAAAAAAATGCATTTATTCCCCCTTTCAACGTGTTGAGAAATTGTAATGCGTTAAATGCAACTAATACTCAGGAGCAGTGCAATACTGCCCTCTAGAGGATCTAGCACAGAAATTCATTTTGCAGTATTGGGCAGATGATCATGTCATTGTCAAATCTTTAATTACATTTCTAAATTCAGTATGCGGGTGAGCATCTTCTTAGGGGAAAAAAAGCTTACACGGTCTAAAGAAAATTGGTCAACGTGTCGTCTTGGACTGCTCATTTGAACTTAAGTACATAGTGAAGATGCTCGGGGATTAAGGGAAATCATAGAGTAGCTTATGAACATGGTAAATTCTGGTCCAATTTCGGGCAAACAGCGGCGATGCGTGCCAGCCGCACATCAAACCCAGATTGTTGAACACTCGTGTCCGAATAGTGGATGAATCTTTCGAGTTTGTTTTTAGTGAATCGGTTCACAAAACCGATGAAGATCTGACTCAGTTGTTCTATACGGTTCTCGAGTCAAAACCACAGAATCAACTGCTTTATTCACCCGATTCGTCTGTTTGTCAGTTTCGTGTGAGCTGGTAGGAGAGATGCTGAGATTTGCCTGACAGGAACATTTTTTTAAATTAATTAATAACTTAACCGATGTAATAAAACGTAGGACTACTAATAAATGTGATTTTATAACACTTATCAACGCAATAAAACAGAGAAATGTAAAATGAATTGTCAGAACTTTTAATTAGTTTTTATATCGTTTAGTGTACGCTCTAAATGCATTAATTTGTAATTTCTTTATTTGAAAGGGGACAGTGTACATTAATAAACATTAAAACAATGTAAATGTACCCGAGTTAGCTCAAAAGTGCTAATTTTCATCGGTAGTCCCCCAGCCAGATTTAAACAAGACAACCTTTAAAAATAATCACAAGTACGAAATCACACATAATAATAAAAATAAAATTGCATACAACACATTATGGTTAATAAGTACAATTCATATAAAAATTATATAATATTTAAATACACACATAAAAACATTAGTGCCCACAAATTTGGCTCTCTACAAGCCATTTTTTTTTTTTGCATTCTTTTTGAATGAATTATATCTTTATAATATTATTTATAGATTATATATTGTTTCTAAATTACTTTGAGTTTGTTTATGAGCTGAACAGGGACTTTGACGGGAAACTTAAACAGTTAAATGTGCTGCTCGTGACGGAGCAATAACGTCATGTCGGAAAAGAATCACTGTTCTGTTTTTGAACCGAGCTGTTCGAAAGAACCGGTTCGCGAAAATGACTCGGACTACGCACTTGTTGCATGTGTGAAACAGTTGCAGCAAACTCCTCCCATGGACCGCCCACAGCGGAGCATCATGACTTCTTGTCTCAGCCGATGAATAGCTACTTGACAAACAGCGCTTGAGGGTTGAAGTTTTGTTTTTAAGAGCAGCATATGGGTTGTTACGGGAGCGTTTGTCGAAGTTGCACGGAGCGTTTCAATGTGTGAGAACGGACACGGAAATTACAATGTGCTCAAACTAACTCTCAGTTAGGACTGAGAAGAACAAGCTGGTAAGTGAAACATTTACTCAGAAGCAGCTCGACTTGTAGACACTGGAGGTCCCTGAGGATAACCTACTCAAGTCTGTAGAGAGGAGAAATTAAACCTGTATAACTTAATGACTAATGAATTAATAATTTCTAACCTTGTAACTAATGGATATAATGTAATAGTGCTGTTCTTAATGAATGTTATTATTATAGAAAGCTAATTTTTATAGTTGCAGAACCCAGCTGTAGATGATTCCACGACACAACTGGAATGATTCATTCGCTGTGCTTAAAAAAATAGTGAGCTACCTAACTAGACAACGTTTTTAGGCATTAATTTATATGTACTTTGGGGGAAACCATTTTTGCATTTTATAAGTACTGGGTAGTTCACCAAAAATTCACATCATTTACTCACCCCTGTGCTGTTCTGTGGAACAAGAAAAAAAAAAACATTTAGAAAAATGTCTAATTGTTCAATATCCATACAATGAAGGTCAACGGGGACCAGTTTTATTTTGGACGCCAAATACTTTGTGTATGTACAAAAATATCATCATCAAAATAGCAATGACATAAAAAGTCATACAGGTCTGGAATGATACGTTGGTGAGTTAATATGACAGAATTTTAACTTTTGGGTGACTTGTTATTTTTAATTAGTTGGAAAGAACTGATTGTACTGAAGCATAAAAATACCATAATATGTTCGCCAATATTTAGGAAACATGCTGAGGGCACATACTTGTTTCTAAGAAAAACAATCACAGCTAGTTATTCTTTGAAATGTGCATTTCGTGTCAGAATGTCTGTTGTTGTTTTGGTCTGTGTGATTCTGTCCACTGCCCATTTACCCAATATTATTTTGACTCCCTTGGTTGCCAGATCACTGAAAACACAATGTAGTGCAGCAATGGATGCCAGCGAACGGACTGATTCAGAGATCTATGATTCTACCCAACCTAAAAATCCTCGACAGCCTAGCGTATTAAAACAACTTCCTTCAATTTCAGTGTATGGCTCATCACCTTCTCTTGTCAGTTGTGCTCATTCCAGTTGCGTGTTGAATCTGGCAACCCGCATGAGCTTTCAGTCTGCCATTTGAGTCTGGACTTAACTGTTCTGACAGAATTAGAATGATTATTTAAACTTTGTCTATTATAATGGGTCTTTTAGAACGAGACTTTAGAATGATAATAACATCAGCATACACATAGTTATAGTTCTTGTTCTCAGTGTAAAAGGCCCTTTCAAAAGTTGACGTTGACTTTGAGAGTCCACTTAATTGTACATAAGCCAGTTCAGCAGTTGAACATGGATGATAAATGAGGCTGTTTACTCTCCCCGGGTCATGCTTTGAGATGCTGCAGCCTTAATGGCATTACCTAGCTGGATTGAGTACTTGCTTATGTCTGTTACTTGAAGTTCACCAGTCAACCATCTCTCCAGAAAACCCAAGTCCTAATTCACCAAAGCACTTGGTGAATCAATGAATACACCAGAACTGAAAGAATGAGATTACATTTAAGGAGCCAGGCAGAAACGTGACGTCTTAGTTAGTGTGATTTATGACCAGTAAGCTCAATCCATGCAAAGTATGCATAGAGTGAATCAACTCCAGTGGGAGTCTGACTTGTTTTTGGCCTCCTAATTAGCAGATGGTGAGTATGGATGCATCAAATTTTCATTCATGATTGCTGCAAATGTTAGACTGTGAATGAGCTCATTTTCTTTCAGCAAATGGAACTGATTCAGGGCGCCATCTGATATTGCCATCTTTTTGCTGGGCGGATAAAATACCAGTTTAACCCATCATAGGCTTTACAAAGGCAGCCTATAATTGGAGACATTGTTAGGCAACGTAGTTGTCGTTGCTACAGTGTTTTTTTGTCAGTGTGGGAACTGACTGAACCTATTATTAGGCAGATGGGATAAATATGTAAGTTTACAGTTGGTATCAGATGTGTGTGGGATCAAGTTGTGATGCCGTCAAGAGTGCAGCTTGTGAACGAGATCAGCTTGAGTCAGAATTCTGGGAAGCATTTGTGCAAAGGAAGCTAAGATGAGTGCTGTTTGAATGTGTCAGCATCTGATACACGCATCTGGTTAACTGCATCCTAACTGCCTTTTTGCGATTATCAGATACTTCTGTGAGTGTAGCGCAGCCATAAGTTCACCAGGAAGTCTCATGTCAGGCTGCACATGAAAGGAAGTGTACTTGTTTATATCATAGATGTTCTGTGTGGCTTTCATTATGACACAGCCATCGATAAAAATGAGTCAACTCAGCTGAACCATGTAAACAACTGCCTTTTGCGGTTGTTTCATGTATTCTTTGCGTCACCTTGTGTACCTTGTGGGAGATTTTGCCTGTGACGTGACTTTTCATCTCTGACATTCGTTCTAGCACGTGCCTGGCCTCATTACATCTGAGCCATGGGGTCATTCCGAAAGCCCAGACCCCGTTTCATGAGCTCGCCTGTGCTGTCCGACCTCGCCCGGTTTCATGCCAGCTCGCCAACACTGCAGCTGTCCAACGCCAGTGTTTGGAACAGGTGGGTGGTTCCCTTTCCCAAAGATGAGAGAGAGAGAAAAGGCATTGTTTCATTAATTGCCATGAGATTTTAGGGGTTTCTATAGACAGCAGAGATTCTTTTAAAGGGAAAGTTTGTTCAAAGATGACAAATCTCTCATTATTTAATTATTTAAAAAAAATTATTAATAAATAAATTAAATTATTCTAAGTCAGTTTTGTTTATACAAACAGTACTGTGCAAAAATCTCACTGTAATAATCCAGTGAGATTTTTGTTTGCACAAGGAGTCTGACAACAGTACTTTGCACTGTACCATATATCATGATGTAATAATTCATAAATATTAATGCTTTTGGGAAGTTTTTGCAACCTGAACTAAGCTTATCTTGTAAAAAAAAAAGAAAAAAAAAACATGTGGCAAGTTCAAGTGAGTTTGAAAACCTACTATTTTCAAGATAAAAATATATTTGACTTTAAAAATGTCATGTGGTGTAACCATCAAGTAAAACGTAAAACCATATTTTCCTTAAACCTTGAATACATGTGAACACATCATTATTTTCCAAAAATGTTTTTTAAATATATTTTGTCAAGGTGAATTATTTTTGATTAATAGCATGAATAATTATTTTATAAATATTATTATTTTGAACACCATGCACCACATTAAATTTTACAACCTGAATTAAACTTAAATTGTCTTAAATACACATTTGGCAATTTATTAGAAATGTACTCTGTTTCGATGTTGGTTTCAAATATACCATTTTCAAGAAAAATGTATATCAACTGACTGTCCAGTAAACATCAAGTAATACATCTTAATCATTATTTTCTAAATGTTTCAAGGACCAATTTATTTTAAAACAAATATCATGCATTATTAATTCATAAATAATATTACACTTTTGGGTAGTCACACCATATGACATTTTACAACATGAACTAAATTTATCTTATCATTAAAAAAAGATAAAGTTTCATTTTTTGTACTTTGATTTGGTGGGCAAAAGTTTCTAATATAGTAATAAATACTGTAGCCATTAAATATTTTTTATACACACACACACACAGACACACACACACACCCATATATATTTCGTTTCAATTTTATTCTTTAATGAGAACTTTATTTTTTGTCTTTTCTTTTTTTCATTATGATAAAAGAAAAGTAGTTGGTATTTTTGGACTAAATGCCTCCACAAAAAAAAAACCCCATCAAAATGAGTTTTAATTCAGAAATTAAAAACATTCAAAAGTGTCGAGGTGACTGTAGAAGTCATTGTAAAAATGCATGAAATGTATTTTTGTATTGTTTTTTGTTTATTTGAATGTTTGTTTGTTTTTGAGTACATTCAGAGTCAAGAATGATGTTAGGAGTCACTGTACAGTAGAAGTGAAACCTTGCTTTTTTATAAGTGATTTCACACTTTGCTTGTTGCCATATTTAGTCTTCAGGGAAAACCCCCTTAGAGACACATTTTTAAGCATTAGAGAATAAAGCAGACAGCAACTTTTGCCTTTACAACTTCCTTATGGAAATGGGACCTCTGCCACCCGTCTCTCAGGAAGTGTAGAGCAGGATGTTAGTCTAAAGTGGTCAGTTGGTCGACAGGCAATGAAGGTTTGCTGGCAAGTGGACAAAAATGCTGACTAGAGACATTAAAACAGAGAATTTCCCTGATGCAGGTGATATTGCTGGATTCTGACATGTTTTTGCAGAGTCTTTATGCATATAAAGGGATGTTTTGCATAGAATTTTCTTAGCTTGCAAATCAGCGGTCAGGCCACTTGAATGAGGACTAGTTTCCTGATTTCTCCACAAACTTAGTCTTTTCTGTTTTTGCAGTGTTCAAACGGCTGTAATTAAAGTCTTCCAGGGTGGTGGGCTACAAGCCAATGAGCTGTATACCCTGAATGAAAGCATAAGGTAAGAAAGTAATAAAGAGATCCACAGCCATGTACTAGATTCACTTCCTATACACTGATCTCAATTCAAGATAAGAGATTTTTGACTCGGGCCAGTAGGCAGTGACCCACAATACACTAACAACCACATAGTAACACATCGCAAGCAAATTTCAACAACTCACAACACCCTAGCTTTGTGGTGGTGAGTTCTAAAGTAAATGTTTATGAGGGTATGTGTGACTAACTGAGCTTTTAACCGTTTTATCAGGTGGCTTTTGAGGACTGAACTGGGATCCTTTATCACGGAGTACTTTCAGGTAAAAATTTTATGGTTTATGGCAAAATGTTACTAAGCTTTTTTTTTCACACTATATGATGTTAACTCTCACATTGTTCACATCTTGTGGCTATACTATTGAAAAAAGAAGTATTTACATTTACAAATTCACTTTCATTCTAAGAAAATAGAGGGACAAGTGGAATTTTTTTTTTGTGCTAATCAACACTAAGCCACACATGCTGTCAAATGAGCTTCACTTGTTATTGACCTGGAATATTCCTTTAAGTACTTGCATCACTCATTTCATCCAGGATCAGCTCTTGAATAAGGGTCTGTTGGATATTTTGGAGAAGATTCATCTTCATAACGGTGAGTGCTTAACCCATTTTATAGGTCTTACTGGTGCATTTCATGGCCTGCGTGAGCTCTAACAGATGTAATTGAATCGCTCCTTGCATTCTTGTGTCATTTCTCATGCCCAGATGAAAGCCGTCTTCAAGCGCTGTCTGAGATGTGGGTGAGGTTTTTCACAGACATCCTGCCAACTCTTCAAGCTATTTTCTATCCCGTGCAGGTATTAAAATGATGTCACCTACCATTCAAAGTAGTGGGTTGGTGTCGAGTTAATGATACTATGGTGATTGGTGTTTTTTTGGCTGGTTTAGGGTCAGGAGTTGACTGTGAGGCAGATGGCTCTGCTAGGCTTCAGGAACATGGTTCTGTTGAAGCTTCCTGTGGAGAACATGTTTCAGGGCTCCTCATATCCTCCGCCAATCACACAGATGCTGCTGATCCTGCAGGTGAGCTCTCACGAGGTCATTTGTGCTCTAATAATGTCTGATTTTATGACGCATCCTGAACATTTCCACCACATCTGTAGTTTTGTGATGGAAATTACATTTTATACATCCTGATAATGGTATAACTAGCATTTTATTTGACAAAAGTGCTCAAATGAATTTAGTGGTTTGAACAGAAAATATTATTTTATCATTTTAAATAAATATATATATGTATCATTTTCATAAAAATAAAAAAATAGATAAAAAGTGAACACATCCAGCAGTTATAAATAAATATTTTTCATACTATAAATATTAAATATAAATATTTTTGGTGTTTATTATATCTCTGTTCACATCCTGATAATTCTAAAAATTGAATTATATTTTAAGATTGAAAATCTGGTCCGGATAAATTATGAAAATTGTATATCGGAAAGTTTATATACAAAAAGGTATATAGGCCTGACCTTCATATCTGTGTTGTATTGTTAACCTAAAGTACAATTAAATAATAAAATAATTTAAAAAAAATGTAAAAATCAAAAAAGAAAAATTCAACTTCCAAATCCTGAAAATGTCAAATTTTTGCCTTTTGCAATTAATTGATATAAAATACAACAAATTGAAATTGAAGTACTAAACTAACTAAAACTAAAATAAAAAAAATAGAGATATATGAAATATGATAAGCATGTAACAAAAAAAAAACTAAGCTAAATAAAAGCTAAATTTAAAATCGAAAAAATACTATAATAGTGTATATATTATTTTAATAAAAATCAACTATTGAGACATAAATGTAACGCATACATATGCAATATGTTGTTAATGCACAGGTGAGAATATGAAGCAGAGATATGAAGATAAATGAGCGTTAGGAGAGCATTCCCTGAGTGTGGTGTGGGAACATATCGGATCTGCTTTGTGTTTCCGTAATCTCAGATGAGATTTGAAGAGCCTCCATGAAATCAGGCACCTTGACCCAGCGTTCATTTATCAAATATGGCTTCTCCATACAAAAGAAGCTTGTCAGCTTTGTTCCAGAACAAGGCTGAGTACCACAGGGATACAGTGTCTTGCTTAAGGGCTTAATGGTGATGAAGCACACTGATGCGTCATCCGTTCCTCATTTACTCCCACTTGTCATCTGTCTTGGGATTGAACCCAGATATTTAACTATTCATCCACCGGCAGTGAATGCCACCTCTTTGCTTTGAATCCTTATTTTCATGTTCCTTTTGTGTTTTGTTTTTCTTGGAGCAGGGCATTCATGAGCCTAATGGTCCTACGCAGGAGTATTTCCTACTCGAGAGGCTAGTGGAAATGGTTATATCTCCCTACCTGAGTAACTACCTCAACATGAATCCTAACGATTTCTCTTCAGGTGGTCAATCATTTTATGCTTTTCCTTGTTTTTGGTTTGTGGGTCAATGACAGGATTATCTTTCTTTGTCTGGGTCAATTAAAATATAAAAAATGCATTAACAATTCAGTGCACACATACAATAACTCTGTGTTTTCAATCAACTTCTGCATGTTGTAGTCAGCATTAAATCTAACCGGCATCATAATCGCTTCCTCCGCAGAGGATCGTCTGGAAGGCTTGAGATTGGTCGACACGCCACACCTCAGTCAACCTGAGATCATGGTGACACATTTTGCCCACGAGTCTTTCCTGGCACCTCTAATCGAACACGAGGGTGAAGCCTATTTGGAAAGGACTGGCGGTGTGCGACGCCACACAGTCGCCAATGTGCATTCAGACATCCAGCTCCTGTCCATGAAAAACAGGATGTGTTCAGAAGAAGTGGAGGTCAGTAGCGCAGCCAGGATGACCAAGACAGAGAGCAAAAGGACACTGAAGACTTTCTGCCGTGAACCTGTCTTTTTTGACTCCCGGCCAGGTGGTGTGGAAATCCTTCAAGGGCAAAGCACTGCAGAGATGAAGTGTGGCCTAACTAGTTAAAAAAAACTCTTTCTCATGCTCTCAAAGCGCCCACTGAGATCTTGTAAAGTTACGATAACTGAGACAAGCTAGAACGTGTCCGCTTAATACAATATGACTCTGCTGCTGTGGAAATGTGAGCTGTTTTGTGTGCTAAATACTGTTTGGCCTGTCAGTTTAGCCTGTTTTTATGAGCTTGGAGTGTGGTTGAAGAAGTTTTACTTCAGCCCATTCTTGTAAAGCAGGGCAAAAGAGTCACACGTCTTTCTGTCATGGAAGTGGTAAAGCGGTGTGAAAATATGCAGGTGAGAGAGCGGCTTACAAAGGTACAGCAGAAGCCATACTGAGACACATATGATCACTAAACTAACTTCCACACAATTAATGTCTTTACCTTCGACTTCTTAAGCGATCTTATGGTTTCATGTCTTTGTAGTTGAAACTAAACATGCTGACGTGAAGAAAATAGGATTTTTAGTCTTTTTATGAATATTTAGTTTTATGGAATTGTAATATTTAAAAAATACATTTAAAATAATTAAAAAGAAAATTTATTTAATGTGTGCATGTGTGTGTGTGTACCTACTTAACCATATTTTGGGGACAAATGTGTACCCAAAAGTGAGCAAAACCTGACAAAATTGCCACAAACCTTCATTTAGGGATGTCCTTGTTTGTAAAACTGATATAAAGATAAAGTAAACAAGGTTTTTTTGCAGTTGTAAAAATGGTGTAGGGTTGGGTTAAAAAGTGTATATCTGTATATAAAAACAATAGAAGTCTATGTAATGTTGTCATTTAGATAACTAAAGATAAAGTAAAAGTGTGTGTGTGTGTGTGTACCTTTTTTCATTTCTATTTTTTGAAGTAATGAAGAAAGTGGTTTTGAGATTATTTTTGCATTGGACTGTTCATTTCCTCTGTATAGCACAGGACTGTATGTCTAAGGTTTGAGTAGATGTCTTTAGAGGTTCACATGAACATTTCTTTGTGGCCCTGGCCTACAGTTTAGATTTCCTTTAGCAGATTAGCTGTTAAGGAGCTTTAGATGCTGTTTTCCAAATCAACATCACCTCAGAAAACCTTTGTGGCAGTGTTTAAGCATGTGAGCTGACAAGGAGCTTTATTTCGAGTGTACTATAGGACTTTTGACTTTGGTGAGTCTGAAAGAGCAGACGGTTATGTGTTTATCAAAGATATTGTTTTGTTTGCGTTTTTGGATTTTATTTCATTAACTAAACTTGGTTGTTTTTGGAATGTGCATATTTTAAGACTTAATTTTGAATGAAGTTATAAGAATTTGGAGTGAATATGTGCTAAACTTTTGTGAAAATAATGTCACAATTGAAAACGAATCTTAATGATAAAAAAATAGGCTGTTGAAAAATAAATGTGTGTAAATATTAGCTACCTTTTTTTCTATTAGATCTGGCAGGAGGAGCCGGACCTATTTAGGAAGTTCCTCTTCTGGCTGCCAATGGAAGGAAGTTCACTCTAATCTAATTTGAGGTGATAAGTTCAGTAAGGCTTTGCTATAAAGAAGAGGAAAATTGGGCAGCTGCAGGTTACATGGGAAGTAAGAAGAGAAAAAATGATTGGTCTTTTATTGCCATCTCCTGGAAGTTTTACTTGATTTCAACTCAGAGTCAATAAACATTAGTTTCTGTTTCTTACATTTCTGTTTTTAAGAGTAGAGTAGGAGTAAATTTTGTATTTATTGCATTTTGTCTATTATTATTATTATTATTATTATTTCTTTTAATAATTAAAAATAAAACAGCCCATTAAGTTTAGTGGCGTTTTTATGTCACTACAATTACTATATCTTTCTATCTGTCTACAATATATATATTTATATATAAGAACCAGTAGTGACCTAGCTTTCGTTATTTGTAATTATTTATTTTACATTTATTAATCGAATTTGACCCTAAGATGTTTAATTTATTTTAAAGGTTTAGCCCCATGGTTCTCTGAATGTAAAGTCAACTATTTTAGACAATAGTGCCATTAGCTCAAGTCAGCTCTGTGCTGGTTCATTTCAGAACAATCAACGATGTAAAATTGATAAGGACAATGGGGGGGCACTCGATCCAGCAGATGGCGCTCTTAACCAATGACGCTGTCAATCATCTCCCAAAAGCGCCGAAGTAGACGTTCATCCCGCCGCCGCACAGAGCAACAAACCCAAGCTGGCAAACTGCACGCGAGAGCAACCGTCGCTTCCTATATAACATCCCACAACACCTCTGTTCTTTAATAACGTGTCGCGTTTGAAGACATTTCGAGCGGATACCGCAGGAGTGTCGCTGGAGGAGCAGCAGGGCTGCCGTTTATTCACTGAACCCCCGGTGAAGTCAGACACGCTGATGGCGGCGACAGTGGAGGACCTCTACCGTAACTACGGCATCCTCGCCGACGCGAAAGAGGATCTAAGCAAAGTAAACAATGTCTCGTATCTCTATGTCGTCCGCCTAGAGGAAAGGTGCTCATTGGATATTCAGTTTCGGTGGAGTTTTATTAATCGAAAGCCTGTAGTGTATCTACGCGGCCTCCTCTAACGCACGAGCACATTAGCGCTAATAACTGACCAGAGATGTGTGGGGGTTTGAGTAAATAAGTAAACGGCATCAAATGCAAGCTTTAAGGGCAACTGTTTAAGCAGAAAGGGTTTATTCTGTCTGTTTCTGATGAAATACGTTAGTTATATAAATTTGAGGTTTGTTAAAGATAAGCTCTCACGTTTAGCAAGGCTAATGTTACGCTGTGGACGTAATGCGTTTGTGAATGTGGTTTTCCCCAATCCTGCGCAGAGATACTGATGAATTATTAACAGCTTCCACGAGGAAGGATGCGTGAATTTACATCATACAAATATTCTAGCGTTTTACTTATTTTGTGTGCATTCATCTGATTATATGTTCAGATGTTGTGTAATATTGTTACATTTAATATATCATGTGATATTTATATTTTATCAAGTTATATATTTAAATAGTACCTGTTTATGTGTTCTAATATGTATTTTATTTATTTTACTGTTCATCAATTTATCTATCTATATACTGCCAGTCAAAATTTTGTAATAATTATGTCTTCTATGCTTACCAAAACTGCATTTATTTTATCAAAATGACAGAAAAACTATTAAAGAGAACTGTATTCTATTTTAATATATTTTTAAAGAAATTTATTCATATGATGGCAAACTAAATTATTATTGGTCCACGATGATTAGAAATGGGTCTTATCAAAGTTGAAAATGTTTTTTGTGAAAATATTGATAATTCTGCTGAAAATCCAGCTTTGCCATCACAGGAATAAATTGCATTTTTAAATATACTCAAGTGGAAAATAGTTATTTTATTTTTTTATAATATTTCACACAGTGTTACTCTTTTTATTGTATTTTTGTTCAAGTGCATGCACCCTTGGTGGGCAAAAATAAAAAAACTATTGTAACTTAATACTTTTTGTATCAAATATATTGAATTTGTTGTTAAAAATGAACATTTTAAAGAAACATTGCTAGCATTAAAGGTAGTAATGTTAATTATAATAAATATTTAGGTTTATTATTATCGTGAAATGTCACTTATTTTGATCTATTTTTAATTTAAATTGTTTTTCAGCACAAGGATGCGTATCAGGTGATTCTGGATGGCGTTAAAGGAGGTCCAAAGGAGAAGCGACTGGCTGCGCAGTTCATTCCCAAATTTTTCAGCAGTTTTCCAGAGCTGGCCGACGCAGCCATCAACGCACAGCTTGATCTGTGTGAGGATGAAGATGTATCTGTGAGTAAATCATCATCCGCATGTCAGAGAATTTGCATGTTGTGGGTGTGAAATCGGAAAACTAATCTTTACATTGTTGGTTCGTCTTTCCTGGTTTCCTGATTATAGATCAGAAGGCAGGCTATCAAAGAACTGCCCCGATTCGCATCAGGAGAGAACTTACCCAGAGTCGCAGACATCCTCACACAGCTGCTGCAGACAGGTCTCACATCTACCAAGCACCTGGTTTTTAGGCAGTGTTAACAAACTAGTGCAACTAAACAACATACTGTTTTTCCAACTGTTTGATCATAGTAGTTTCTTCTCATATCTTCTAGATGATTCTGCTGAGTTCAATCAAGTCATCACTGCTTTGATCTCTATATTCAAAATTGATGCAAAAGGTATCCACGTTCATTATGCCCTCGATGCTTTATGGGTAGAATGTGTTTTCTGTTAATTCTACATACAAAAATACCGACTGTTTCTGTGTTGTGTCTGTCACGATTAGTTATTTGTCCTCTTTGACCCTGTCGTCTTTCTTTACAGGAACTTTGGGAGGCTTGTTCAGTCAGATCCTGCAGGGAGAAGATGTTGTCCGAGAAAGAGCGATTAAGTTTCTCTCTACTAAGTTGAAAACCATGCCAGATGACACGATGACAAAAGAGGTGGAGGATTACATCTTCATAGAGACAAAAAAGGTGTCATTCATATTTCTGTTTTCCACGCATACACTAGCATTCAGAAGTTTAGGGGTTTTAAAGAATAATATATTTTTGGAAGAAGTCTCTTGTGCTAATAACAGTAATATTGTGAAATATTATTTCCAGTCATCATAACTGTTCTCTATGTAATTTATTCCTGTGATGCAAAGCAACTAATCTTCAGGGTCATGTGATCCTTCAGAAATCATTCTAATATGCTGATTTGCTGCTCAATAAACATGTCTTATCAATGTTGAAAAACATTGTGCGGTTTTATGTTTTTGGGAAAACCATAGTGTTTTATATATATATATATATATATATATATATATATATATATATATATATATATATATATTTTAAAGTTCACAATGTGCTCTTTGTATTTACATTGGTTTTATATTGATTTTGACAAACTAAAAAGGTTAAATTTATTCCGTGTGGCATAAAAATCAAAAAGTATTTGTGTTCTTGAACATATGAAATATTAATTGGCAAAATGGGAGTTTTTGTAGAGTCGTACCATATGACATTTCACAACCTGACCTAACCTTGTCTTATCAAATTATATTTTTAAGAGATCTTGACACAGTCATAAGGATCTGTTGGGGTCCTCTGTTTTGTTGCACCACATGATTTTTGCATTGAATTGTTCTCACACTTGAGCTGTCACTCTTTCTGATTGTCTTAGGTCCTAGAGGATGTGACGGGGGAGGAGTTTGTACTCCTGATGCGTATCCTGTCCGGGCTGAAGAACATGCAGACTGTGAGTGGGCGGCAGCAGCTGGTGGAGCTGGTGGTGGAGCAGGCATTTCTGGAGCAGGCGCTGAACCCTGCAGATACAGACAGCGTCGACCGGCTCCTGCAGTGCACACGCCAGGCTTTACCACTCTTCTCTGTGAGTCCGCAATAATATTATAATATTTCTCCAGTAATATTCAGCTGTTTAATTTGACACTTTCTGACAAATGCATGGATGTCTGAATGAATTGTTTACAAAATAAAAAATAAGTGCCAAGGAAAAAATTGATGTAATTAAAGAATTGTATTTATATAAACAACATTTCACCAAACAATTTTTTTTTTGTCATTGTGTTTTGTTTTTATTATTAATATTATTATGACAGTTTCTTAGAATATATTACGCCAGTACTAGTCCAAATAATGCAAAGCGTACATTTTTTTTTTTTTTTTTTTTTTCATCTCTCCTCCAGAAAAATGTGCATTCCACTCGCTTTGTGACCTACTTCTGTGAATTTGTTCTGCCCAACCTCAGTCTGCTCACCAGCCCTGTAGCAGAACTGGACATCCAGCTGGAGGTGTGTATCACATGCTGGGAATCATGGAATCATTTCTGCATATTAAGCTTGTATATAGGTTTTTTTTATTTTACATGGGGGGAAAAAAAAGCACGTCTTTATTAAATTTCTCCCCACTCGCAGATATTCGTAGGATGCTGGAAAATAAACGTAATATTTTCTTCTTTACAGGTACTAAAGTTATTAGCTGAGATGAGTCCGTATTGTGGCGACATGGACAAACTGGAGGTCAATCTCAACATGCTGTTTGAGAAGCTACTGGTAAAGGCATATTCCTGACCTTGCATAAGGATTTACATTTAATCATTTAGCAACTGCTTTTATCCAAAGCGACTTAAAAATGAGAACAACAGAAGCAATCGGACCAACAAGAGAGCAACAGTATTCAAGTGATGTGACAAGTCTCAGTCTAGCACAGTACACTAGCAAGTGCTTTTTGTTGTTTTTTGCTTTTTTTTTAATAAATGAGAACAAACGAATAGAATAGGTAAGTGCTAATATGAATTGGTCAGGTACTGACGAAAAAGAAAAATTTCGAAAGCTTTCATCTCATGCTGTGGTTCTGTATCTTTCTGTCCCCTAATGACTTCAGGAGTTCATGCCCCTGCCTCCAGAGGAGGAGAACGGAGAGAATGCTGCCAATGAAGAGCCCAAGCTGCAGTTCAGCTACGTGGAGTGTCTGCTCTTCAGCTTCCATCAGCTGGGCAAAAAACTACCAGACTTTCTTATTGACAAAATCAGCGCAGAGAAGCTGAAGGACTTCAAGATCAGGTCAGAGCTCATAGTAATCATCTAAAGGACAACAGTGCTATTGAAAGCATTTCAAATGAAGTCTTTATATAGAAAAACGTGGTAGTACCAATACTAATAAGCTTTCGTGATCCTAAAATACCACAGCAAAAACAAATACTTTTTCAACTTTAGAATACACACTACTGCTATATACTTTAGCTATATACTGCTAATACTTTTATTCAGAAAGGACCCAATAAATCAAAAGTGACATTACAAAAGCTTTCATTTTCAAATAAATGCTGTTCTTTTTAACTATTCATAAAAGAACCCTGGAAAAACTAAAATATTAAGCAGCACGACTGCAGTAATGATGCAGAAATTCAGCTTTTTTGCATTACAGGAAGAAATTACATTTTAAATTATATTAAAATAGAAAGAATTTTTAAATTGTAATATTTTGCAATATTTCAGTTTTTACTGCTTTTGGTTAGAATACAAGATTTAAAAAAAAATTGCATTACATTGCTTTGTGGAAGGCAGGCGAACTGTGCATTAAATGTATTATATTTTTGTTGTTTATTTCTCAGGTTACAGTACTTTGCACGGGGGCTCCAAGTATATATTCGACAACTGCGAGTCGCTTTGCAAGGCAAGACTGGAGATGCACTGAAGACAGAGGAGGTATGATTTGATACTTTTTACACTGATCTTTGCTTTGTAAAGTTACTAGAAGTAAAGGTATTTATTTACTGCAATTCCCAGGTGTTTATCAATTTACCTAATGAGTTTCAAAAACCGTCAACAAGTATACTGAAAGATGTAATGTGTATTCTAATTTTGTTTCTTCACAGAATAAAATCAAAGTTGTGGCTTTGAAGATCACCAACAACATAAATGTTTTAATCAAGGTAACATTCATGAATTCTGACCGTTTTGAAAGTCTTCGCTGTTTTGTCAAATATTGACCTCGTTTGTTTTCTTCCATCTTCTCCAGGATTTGTTTCATAACCCTCCATCCTATAAAAGCACAGTCACTCTGTCCTGGAAACCGGTGCAGAAGACCGAGGCGGCAGCAGCAGCAATCGGGTACATGTACAGATCAACCTTGGACATTCAGATCATCATGTTTAGTCTGCTTATTAAAGGTTTTGCCATGATCTCTGTTTGTCCTACAGCCAGAAGAGGCAGTCAGTAGAGGACATTGGGGCAACAGCCACAACAAAGAAGCTTCCCACAAATCTGCCCAGGAGGGACGCCCGACAGATATACAATCCGCCCAGTGGGAAATACAGCGCCAGCATTGGGAACTTCTCTAACGGTGAGTATCTTATCAAAACTTAATCACTAGTACTGTGTGAATTAGTATCTGTACAAATAAATGATTTCATCTGTGCCATCAGAACAACGAGGAGGCTTCAGGGGCGGCAGAGGACGAGGCTTCGGAGGAAGAGGCAACCGAAGCCGAGGACGGATTTATTAAGAGGACTGCATATGCTTCTATACCCATGCAACTACATTACCACAACACATTATCTTTGACAGAGTTTCTCCCGTCTGGTCCTTCCTGCATCTTACGGCCCTCCATCCATCCTTTTTTTTGCTCTACATTTTATCTTAATTTTATTCTTGAGTGTGTTTTTGAAAATCCGTTCTCAGCCTCCTGTCATTGGTTACAAATGTGTTGGTTGTTTTCTTTCTGGATCATCTTTGTGGAACAAAAAACTGCCGAGGTGTGTTTTTCTTTTTCTTAAGTTTTTGTATGGTGACATGCATCCTTTGTATCTTTTCTTTTTTAACTTTTTAATTTTTCAGAGCTTTTGTTGGATCAAAAATTACAGATTTGTAAGAAGTGAAAAATAATATCCTTCTGAATTTTATCAAACTTGTGTGGGTCAAATCTTATGCTGACTTTCTTAATTCGGGACGTAAATGTTTTAATTTGTATGACACCTCTTATGCCCTATGTTTGTTTGTTAACTTAATTAGGGTTAAAAAAAATTTTTTTTAAGTAAAATATACCACGGAAATTGTCCTTTTAGAGTAGGATTGCCTTGGCTTTTCAAACTGTTACAAAAAATAATGACCCAATCATTTTCAAATATTGCATGCATAGATTTGAGTTCACTTTCAATTTCAAATGTGCATGATTAGTTTGTAGGAAGTATTCAAATTTTTAATTGGAGAAAATATGACATTTATGTATTACAGCTGTTGGTTTTCATTAGAATCAAGATTTTTCACTCGCATTAAATCTTTTTGCCTTTTTCAACACCTTTTCATTGGTTGATATATGAATATTGGTTTAAATATTTAGTCTGTATCAAATATGCCATGAGTCTTGCATTTTACACATTTGCTACCAATATTGATGTGCATATTCATTTTTAAACTGTCCTAACTGTAGTTACCATGAGGGAATCACGCCACTAGATGGTCATCCAAGACAACAGCCTGCAACCAATAAAAGCAGCTTTAAATTCAAAACATGACAATTTAGGATACTACAGAGCTTAAAACTGTTGAAGACCATTTTAATGTTAGTTAGTTTTTTTTCTAAACACGTCCACATTCTTAGGAACTCTGCTTTTCTAGTGTTGTGCATCTACCAATCATTTTTCACCCAAAAATACACAGGCTTTATACATGCATCACAAATAAGATGCAAAAGTAACTGTCAATAAAAATCAATTTTAATGATAATTTAGAGATTTTGCCAACATTGAAATCCTTTAATGATGGTAAAATACGAAAGAAAATGAATCTTAAAACCTAAAAATACGAGACGTTTGTGTGAGGGTTACGTTTAGATAGAGGAAGACAAATCGAAAATAATAATAGCCCTAACTTAATCAGATATAGATTATAAGGGAACTCAATTTCGACCCTTCAAAATTAAAAATATGATAAACAAATTACAATTTAAGGCATTTTTGCTATGTCAGATGAAATGACCGCCTCGTGAGATGTATTTAAGATGTAGACGGGTTTAAGGGTTAAATCTGTCGGGGTTTTTCCACACTTCAACAGGTGTGTCGTTCCGCGCTGTTCATTGAACGCTAGGTGGCGCTATCAGACAACTATCAGCGTCGGCTGCTCGTGACTAGGTATTTCCCAAATAAGTCACTGTACGTTATCTCTTCAGCTGAGAGAGAGATAAAGTGACTTAATAAGAAACCTTCTGTTTATGATCTATGCGCGATAAATCGATGGACCAATCAAGAGGTGGGCAAACAAGCTGAAACGACAAGCGTACGATATCAAACAATATGTTCATGGTACTGCAGTGAAAGATGGACTCAAATGTGTCGGTTCTTTTTAGTAGGCCTAAATAAAAAAAAAACAGCGCGATCAGTGTAGACTATTTTCTAATAACATGACTCATATGAACCGGTTATTTTAAGTGAATTAAAAGCAAATTAAATAAAAGCGAATGACTCTTATGAACTGATTATTATTAATTATTATTATTATTATTATAAATACTATTAAGAACAATTTCTTTTAACTAATTAAAAGCATTCAGCTTGACTAGTGTATTCCTATTCTTGAGTAAATGACTCTTAAGAACCAATTATCTTTAGTGAATTAAAAACACACAACGTGACCAGTGTTGTCCGATTCCCGAGTGAATTAGTTTCATAAATCGATTCTTTTCAGTGAATCAGCATTTAACATCACCAGTGTAGTCCGATTCCCAAACAAATACTCTAATGAAGTTCTTTTTAGGGAACACTTAATGATTCGGTAAGAGCTGTTATTGTCTTGTTGTAGTAACTGGCTGGTTGTAGTTAAACATGCCCATCATGAGTTCTCTTGTAATCAGTGGTATTACATACAAATGTTTTATTGTCTTACATTTTTAGTTTCATATATGTTTAGAAGCATTTACTAGTTTATGCCGCCTCTTAAAAAATCTGTATAAATGCAGCTTTTCGAAGATCTGCACTGAATTTATTTCTGATCTGTTATGTTTGTACTGATGAAGTCTGAAATCATCTCATCATTTGGCAACAGACCATCCAAAGTGTGTAAACACGATAAGAATAGCATTTCTCATGTCTAAATATCCTTTCCTCAATGTTTCTGCTTGAAAAGTAGAACCATTAATGGAACAATTAACAAATGGTTTGTGAATCAGAATCACAACCAGAATGGTTCAGTTCTTAGTGAAGCACACAATACATATTCATTTGTTGGCAGTGTTGTTCTGCAGCAGAAGTTGAGGTGTTGCACCTTGCGCAGACACGCGTCGCGACACAAGGATGGCTGAAGAACTGCAAGAAAAGAATGCTATCCTCTTTTTCATGAAAGACTACCATCCGCCCCCTCATGTACAATGCCAGGAATAGTAACAGCACTGCCAGGCTTACTAAATATAGCAACCAGTGACTGTTAACATGTCAACTAGGAACCCGAAAGAATTGGTTTCCATATGTGTGGCTGTTGTGGCTATACACATAATACTATAAATAGATTAATAGCCTATGCAACATGTCTTCAATGATTTATAACCTTTGATTAAATTGTTGCACATCAATGTCAGTTAACCCTGCCTATGTTAAATACAATTTAGTACCTTTCTCTCTTTTGTGCAGCCTTGTTATAGGCTATGTGAATGGAGACAAGGGGCAGGATGAAACGTGAAGGATCATGTGCTGTGGGCAAAACAGCAGCTGAGAGATTTTTTCTCTCTGAGAGGGTTTTAGGTTGCTTTTCTGACATTTGGTGCACCCATGAGTTCAGGTCCCAACTAACTTTTGAATGAATGAATTAGTAGAAGGGGGTACTGGATGAATAAATGGCAGAGAACTTAATGGATATTGAGAAGATGTGCACATGAAAGCCCAGTATATTTTCTTTCTTAACATGTTACGCAGGAGGAACATCATGTGACAGCTTGCCCGTTCATAAATATTCACGGTCTCTATTCATGCAGACTCTTCTCTTGAGGTAGTCATTGTGCCTCGGCTCTGAACCATGTGATTCGGATGGGAGGGGGAGAGTCTATAAATAGCTCTATAGCTCGGCTTCTATTGACATCATTTAGGCAAGAGAGATGGAAAAATAAACAGAGAGAAAGGGCTATAAGGGTGGAGATTCTTAATCTGAGCTTGAAATTCAAACAAACCCTAATCAATTTTGATTCCCCTCTCAGCTCTCCAATAGAAACCACCGGGGCAGTGTCCATTTCCTAGAGCATCTACCTCTCTCCCCATGGTGGAACAAACCGAGGAGATAGGGATGGGGGGGGGGGGGGTCAAACAAAGGAAAAAGAAACGTCTGACGGAAAGCCAAAGCAAATATTTTGGATTATGTTGTTAATGGGAACTGGAGGAAGATTAGGGCCAAGTCTGCCTATGTGTCAGTGTCTGTCAACAATAAAGATCGATGGCATCCTGCCATCCCAGCAGATAAACTTCTGGTCTCTGTGAATACTAAATCGTTCATGTCTGGCCTGGTAAATGCAAGGATACTGATGGCTGAAGATCACATTAAAGATGTGAGCAATGCAAAACCTGATGCTTGGAAAAACGTAGGATTGTAATTCATAATTCTGAGTCATTCGACACAATTATTGGCTTTATGTGTAATGCATTGAGAGAAACTTGGACAGCACATGTAACGGATCCAAGAAACCCCCAAATCTTGCATATTAGATCAATGCCTTGTAAGATTTGACTGAAGACTTCTAATACCACTGCCACTTGTGGCTCTTTCCTGTAGCACTCAAATCACTATTCAGATTTACTTGAGACAGAGATTGTGCATTAGATGTGATATATATATATATATATATATATATATATATATATATACACTCACCCAAAGGATTATTAGGAACACCGTACTAATACTGTGTTTGACCCCCTTTTGCCTTCAGAACTGCCTTAATTCTACGTGGCATTGATTCAACAAGGTGCTGAAAGCATTCTTTAGAAATGTTGGCCCATATTGATAGGATAGCATCTTGCGATTGATGGAGATTTATGGGATGCACATCCAGGGCAGGAAGCTCCCGTTCCACCACATCCCAAAGATGCTCTATTGGGTTGTGATCTGTGACTGTGGGGGCCAGTTTAGTAAAGTGAACTCATTGTCATGTTCAAGAAACCAGTTTGAAATGATTCGAGCTTTGTGACATGGTCCATTATCCTGCTGGAAGTAGCCATCAGAGGATGGGTACATGGTGTTCATAAAGGGATGGACATGGTCAGAAACAATGCTCAGGTAGGCCGTGGCATTTAAACGATGCCCGATTGGCACTAAGGGGCCTAAAGTGTGCCAAGAAAACATCCCCCACAACATTTCACCACCACCACCAGCCTGCACAGTGGTAACAAGGCATGATGGATCCATGTTCTCATTCTGTTTACGCCAAATTCTGACTCTACCATCTGAATGTCTCAACAGAAATCCAGACTCATCAGACCAGGAAACATTTTTCCAGTCTTCAACTGTCCAATTTTGGTGAGCTCGTACAAATTGTAGCCTCTTTTTCCTATTTGTAGTGGAGATGAGTGGTACACGGTGGGGTCTTCTGCTGTTGTAGCCCTTCTGCCTCAAGGTTGTTTGTGTTGTGGCTTCACAAATGCTTTGCTGCATACCTCGGTTGTAACGAGTGGTTATTTCAGTCAAAGTTGCTCTTATATCAGCTTGAATCAGTCGGCCCATTCTCCTCTGACCTCTAGCATCAACAAGGCATTTTCGCCCACAGGACTGCCGCGTACTGGATGTTTTTCTCTTTTCTCACCATTCTTTGTAAACTCTAGAAATGTTTGTGCATGAAAATCCCACTAATTGAGCAGATTGTGAAATACTCAGACCGGCCCGTCTGCCACCAACAACCATGCCACGCTCAAAATTGCTTAAATCACCTTTCTTTCCCATTCTGACATTCAGTTTGGATTTCAGGAAATTGTCTTGACCAGGACCACACCCCTAAATGCATTGAAGCAACTGCCATGTGATTGGTTGATTAGATAAGTGCATTAATGAGAAATTGAACAGGTGTTCCTAATAATCATTTAGGTGAGTGTATATATATAATATTATCTTAATATCATCTATCACTTGCAGTCTTTTCATTTGTATATTATTTACATTTTATTTTCTTATATAGGCTATATATTCAAAATCATTTTAAAATAAAAGATTAGATTTTATATCATATTAATAATTAAATTATGATAATATTTAATATGATAAGAATATATCATTAGAATATATTATGTTAATATTACAATATATAATTTTTCATGATATCTTTTATTTTTGCTCTTTTTGCAGGTTTGTGATTTTCACTGTATACCAGCAACTCTAGGAGCCACAGACTCGGGACTGCTGTCCCTGTCAAATTTGAGGTAAGGTGGGTTAAGTGAGGAGAAGCTCAGAGCTAGCTCGAGCCCACACAGCCGAAATAGAGGTATTTTTAGATTTAGCGGAGGGTGCAAACGTCCAGCTTCACTGTCAGATCAAAGCCGCCACTTATGACACTCCTGGCAGAACACTGATGTATTTTAAGGGAAACATGATGACAAATGTTATACTTACGCCCTTGATCTAAATATTTACCTATTTTCAGTCCCCCTCTCAACACACACACACAACTCATCACCGCCCGCTCATTCACAATCCTCCCATTTTAGCAGCAGGAGTCCGACAACACTCCGGAACATCCCGTGTTTTGCGAAGGTAGGATCATCCCTGCACATCGAAGTACATAGCGTTGTTTTATGAATAGGAGCTTATGTTCATTCATACACTTGTAGGCAACACGGACATGCCGATAAAATGGTGTCTTCATGGGTTTTATATAGTATAAACAGCCTTTGCATGCATAAAGTGTATTTAAAGTTCATGTCTGTCGGGAAAATACTTAAAAAAAGTAATAAAGCTTTATGCGATAGTTGAGACTATATTTCAGCACCACGGACAGAGACACTCGAATCGCAAAAACACCAACTTCGCGTGGCTTGTGCCATGTTTAGATCATTACAATAAGTAATTTAATAAATAACGACACAAAGAGTAAAAACTAGTTTAAGAAGATTTTCAAATCAGTTTTAAGTGAACTGGCACTATTTTTAGCAGCTGTCGAATGGAGTTTGGCGACACCTTGCGTAAAGACGAGCGAATACCCCCCAACTCCTTTATGTTTCTACTGCACTGGCCAAATTAGTGTACTTTGCGTTGTGCACGTTCACTTCTTGTGTTATGCTTTGCAATTCGACAGGTTTAGAAGCCACGGTCTATAATGCGCGGTCGTTTGTAACATCGCATTGATTTAAAGCTTAAATTAAAAATCTCACACACCTCTTCGTATAAACGAGGCATCCCCACCAACTTTTCCACGCGTCTCCCTTGATGATCTCCTTAAACATTGTACGGAAAAGAACCCCAACATGTGCCAAGCAACCGGGCTTAAAGATCATATATAGGCTAGTGGTGCGCATCTGCCACGGAACCTATTGGCAAATGAGTTTTTCACGATGCCTGGCGACTGCAAGGAGTGGCTTCGCTTTGGGAAACCGGGGCTGTGGTCACTTGCAGCGCGGACACTGTCCGTCTTTCACCTATTTAGCCCGAGCCATTTTCATTAGCGCGAGGCTGTCTGCGAGCACAACAGGGACGGTTGTAATCAGCAGCCATAAACTGTGAAGTGGGAGAACCTAAACGTGACGTCAATGCCTAGTAACTGACGCAGCCCTAAGAGAGAGAGAGAGAGAGAGATTCTGCAAGCGTTAATATCATCTTTTGTATACTGCTCTAAAGACAAAATATATTCCGCTCGCAGTGCGACTGATTACGATTGTTTGCGCGCGCGGGTCTGTCTGTGTGTCTCAGTGTGAGTGTGTGCGTGCGTGCGTGCGTGCGTATGTTTTTTTATGGGCTGCGAATCCGTCCCGAGTTTCCAAGCTAAAGTTGCATGGATACACGCCGCGTAAGACGCGTATAATAAAGAGGATGGTGTGCAACATAAAGGAGCAAGGAGAGCGAGACCAACTTGTGCTGAGAAAGGGAACATTTAAGAAATATTTTGCCCATAAGAGAGAGGGGCACTGAAGCAGTTCGTTTGAAAAAAAAAATGGAAAAGAAAAAAAAAAATCACTGCAGCGATGCATCGGAGGCGATTCAGATGGAGTTGGCGAGGCAAAATTAATGTACATTACATGCACTCCACGTAACGCTCCTGAGCGATGTCTTTGTGAGTGTTTTTTTTTTTCTTACTGGTCGCTAAAAATAGCATCAGTGTTTGATCGTGGTCCAGAAATAGGCAGAGGGTATCACTTGTATAAAAAGGACTGCGATTCTGAGAAAACTTGGACATGTTGCTAAGGATAGATATGAATCAAGGGCAGTATTTGATTTTCATCTTGCTTGTTGTTTTTGTCACGTATGATGGTTTTATACTCATGTCTGTGTTTCCCTGCTTTCAGCCAGGGCTTCCTGTACTGGTAAGTACAGATTCGCGACGATTTCTTTGGTTTGATGACATGTTAATTTGATTTGATTTTTGATTTTTTTGCACGATTTCTTGCATGCATTGAGTAACGTGCCATTCCCTCCACCGAACACCAACCATTTGTTTCACGCATACTGTGTGCACTTCTCAAACAGGTGCTTTTTTTCATCCTTGGTTAAAAATGAAATAAACCACACTCTTCTTCAGACCAGGAATCTCGCGAATGGTAAATAAGTGAAATCCACATCCCAACTCCTTTGTCTGACGGCGCTGTTGAGTTGGTTTTTTTTTTTTTTTTTTTTTTTTTTTGCCTCTTCGCTACAGAGTGCACACTCGCTGAGAGTGTGAATGGAACCCGATGACACTAGAAGAGTGAGGGGACATATCTCTCAAAATATGTGAACAGGAAAATAGGCTAATAAATATAGGTGGAAGACGCCGCGCCAAAAGGAAAATCATCAGCAACAGCCGACAAGGGAAGCCCTGGTGTGGCGTCAAGGGGTTCCGTGCATCCAAAATCGCCCTTAAATGGCCAGCCCTGTTTTGGCCATTACCCTTGAAAAGGATGCCACTCGGCATACGTTGTCAAAATACATCTTAAGGTTTTTGTTGTTGTTTGTTTGTTTTGTGCAATGTTCCCGCGTGTGTTTTTTGAACACTTCCATCAGATCGAGACTGCACGAGACTGTGTAACTATAGGCGGATTCACATGGATTACTCTTCCGCCCACGTCATTTTCATTATACAGTACTGCAATCTACAGTTTTATATTGCAGTGGACTATAATACTGGTCTTGTGCCAAAACTAACGCGTTTGTGCAGTCGTGCAAAAACAATCACGTTGTGTTCGCCAGTGTTGAATTAACCAAAGCATCTCTGAATAAACGTCTAACTTCAATCCTGCAGCGTGCGCAAGTGCCTTAAGCGTTAGCAGACAGTATTTTTCAAATTGTTTCAGAGGGTTTAAATGATCATGTACATGTATTCAAAATCAAAAATTACACGTGAGTTCGCTTACTTAAACCAGTACATGTCAGGGTATTGAGTCCAGGAATGACCGCTGATCTTTGCAGAAAAAAAAAAACTAATTACCTTGACCTTTTCAAAGGCACTGTGGCTCTCTATACACCTTTCCCAGACATAGCAAGATCTTCTTAAGTCAATGCTGGCGTTGTAATTTTAGTCGAAACATGGTTTTATCCGAGTCGTGACTGCTATAGTGAGTAATATGTGCGCGTTGGCTGCGTCAGGAGATGCAGTCGCTGTGCGGTGCAGACAGAAGGGGGAGAATCGTGACTGACTGGAGACGTCCGCAAATGATGCGACCACCAAATACATTCCTCATAATGGTGGCATCTGAGCTTGAATTTATTTTTGTTTTTAGTTTTTTTTCACACCTGTTACATCTTAAGCCATATCTCTTTTGCCTAGCCACCTCAACCTTCCCATGCACCACGAAGGCGCAAGAATAATATCAGTGATTAAGGGGAAGGGAGGGGGGAGATCTTGGTTCGGGATGAATTTAGACTAGGGGGAGGGAGGAATTGGGGGGGGGAGGGTCAGATATAGATAGTGACCCTCCCACTCCGTATAGTTCCTTGCATAGTTCCAAGAAAGAAGAGCCACTCTTTAACAATTTTGATAAATGATCGCATGGATGCAAGAAAAGAACTTCACGGGTAAGTGAAATGAAGTCACATTCCACAGCTGGATTGAGATTATGGCCAAGATATATGCCAGAGGGATCACACTTTTTATGTGTTGTTATGCCTTTATTACTTTTGTTCCTCAAGTTGTGAGAAATTGACGGCTGTTGATGCATTTGCAAAATGTTGTTGCTGTAAAGTTGGATGTTGGACATTTATGTAACGTTCTTCTGATGCCAATCGCTTAGTAACGCATCATTGTTTTGTTTGTTGTGCCCGCAGGCGATGATGCAACTGTAATGTATAGAATTTGTTATGTTCTGCTTATAGTTTAGAGACCCCCGTGTCCTCACTGAGTGGTATCAGCCCGTGAACTCTCTGTGGTCATGCAATGAAATCACATCAGAAGCATGTCGTGTTGTTGTCGTCGTGCTGGCGACGTGCTGCTTTGTTATACATGCACGCCTCAAAAATGTCAGTCGTTTTGAAAACGACCCTAATGTCTGTTTTGAATGGATACATGTCGATGTACTTGCCGACATGAATGCACGCCACCGCGATATGGTGTGTGAGAGACGTGGCAACCCATTTTGAAACGTGACATGGCGAACGAATCCGGCTTCAAAAAAAAGAAGGATAAATCATTTAATATTTTTGTCTTAAATGGAATATTTCTGGTCACTTGCGCCAACTAGGATACAATTTGGTTTCCCCTTTCTTTCTTCCTTTCTCTTTTTTTTTTCAAAAAGGGGGGTCCCTATATAAGCAAGAAACCGATTGGTGGATGACGATTTTTTGTTTGCGCCAATAAGATCTCTTGCTGCTCTCTATTTATTGCGAGCATATTACAGACTGCTCTCTCCTCACCAAGAGCGCTTCATTTGCTCAATTCTCCGGGATCACGAACCAGAGGATGTATTTCATAGTAGCAACAAAACGGCGAGGCGAAAAGAAACGAGTTCAATGGTCGCACTGTATACATTTGTGTCTTTGTTTAGATGTAATTATCGCAGTGCACATCGGCGACTAGAAAAGCCAGCGAAAATAAACTACTGGGAAGGAGTGAATTCAGCACCGCGGACAGCGCTCGCACTCAGAACACGGGCATTTGGATGCTGGCTGCTCTCAAAGCTTCCCATGCTCGTAGAATGAGAATGAGTTGGATACAGTTCAGCCACGGAAAAGGGCTTCGCGATCTAGCTTTTGACGATGTCTGGACACAATAGGATTGGGAAACCAGAGCCATGCACAAGCCACCTGGATGTCACTATTTGATGTCACGGACTTCAGACTGCGATTTGTCTTTCGCGAATCTTTTTGCGGTCTGGGCTTGCTGTTCATAAGTATCTAGCTGGGAAGCCCTTACCCCAAAAAGCATTTGCGGAAGGCGCATTCACCGACTGATCTGCTGCGTGGATTAAATGCTTGCATTGTTATTGTTACTGTATTTATTTTCTACAAATACTTATTTTTTTTCCCCTAAAAATATGTCATCACTGTATTGCGGTTCAAATGTAAAGCCGAACTTCTCTCCTACTTAAGTCCCCAAAGTCTAAGATCCCTCCCTGTCGAGAATTATCTGGCATCTCCATTGCCAGAATATTTACTCTCGTTAATGCGATTACAAAAAGTCACCCAAACAAAACCACAGTTCCACCAACGAGCCTCCCAGTTTGCACGTGGGAAAACACAGTGGTCCATTCGGGCAAGAGAGAGAAGGGGGTTAGTGTGCCATTCACTTAGTAGCCAAACAATATCGAAATGACCCCACCCTGTTTGCAATAACATATAAGATCTTATAACGCAGTTATAGTTCTACACGGGTTTAAGATTCAAATATCAGCCCATTGACAGAGTCCCAGTGTGTGTGTGTGTAAGAGAACACGTCACTGTAGGTGTCCAAAGACAACAAGTTTTCACCAAACCTCCTCGGTTTCTTTTCTTTCCATCTTTTTATACACACCCTCGTTCCTTCTCAAACTCTCTCTCTCTCTCTCTCTCTCTCTCACACACACACACACACACACACACACAATATTTTGGAAATATGAGACCTCGATGAATTATGACACACCTACGCACACCTAGGATATAGCATGTAGACACATTGGGTGATAAAGATTTTATGCCATGCAGATAAAGTTCCATTGAGAAATTCTCAGCAACCGAGAAGTGACGTGATCCAAGTCACTACAATTTTGAAGTCAGGTCCCCCTAGTACCTCATCAAGTCATTTCCCGTTTTCGGTGACACTCACCTGTCCCCTGTCCTATATGCGAGAGGAAGTGCAAATACAAACGCCCCTATTATAGGCTACAGTATTTGGAAAAGACTCCAGAGTCCCTTAGTGACGACAACCCTAAATTCCTTCAGGTCAGACTAACATTAATTTCTTCTCAACCGTATGTGTTCCCTCACATTATTGCATTATAACAAAGATGCATTCCCTTGATTATATGGTTATGAAATTAGAGCAATTAAAAATGACGTAGGAAAGAGTTCCTCTTGAAATTGGTTATAAAATATATATGAAAACTTTAACTTTATGTTAAATAAAGTTAAAGGCCTGTTTAAGCTTAAAGGCCTGAAAAAGTTGCTCATAAAGAAAATTAGTTCGACGTTATGGTCAAACTTTGCAATGTCGTTAAATCAAAAATCCTCTTTGCTGATAGCTAAACTGTGAAATGCAATAATAAAAGTGTTCGTTTTAACACGTTTTTGAACACGTTTTTTGATTCAATTGATTCATTTGACGCTCACTCGAAAGAGGCGAGCGGAGACTTAAGGCTGATTTACAGGTGCTCGGATGAAAAATATATTAATGCGGATTTAAATGCCCTAATACATTTAAATCATTATATTATATTAAACTGCAATAATTATTGATTAAATTGGGTTAGAACTATTAAAATGTTGTATAAACCATCATCAGGAGGAAGCTCTGATGGCCATCGTGAAAGTGTTTTCTTTAGTCTGCTAAAATAGCATTTTAATTTCTGTTCGTTGAACTTATACCAATAGTTTCAATATGTTCTACTCGATTTCAAGAGATTTCGGAGTTTTCTGCATGATGGGTTAAATTCCAAGTGGTCGAAAAAGTGCAAGAAACTTTTATAAACTAAACCATTTAGCCAGCAATTACTGTTAAGCTTTAAAGTTTACTGGCTAGATTTTTTTCTGACCTATATGACTTTTTGTACTGTCTAAAAGCATTTAATGAAGCGTTTCGTGACGTCCGTGTGTATCGCTTTAGTTCCAAAGACTCCAAAGTGAGTGAAACATATTCTCATGCTCTGCGTATTTAAACCCTTTGTTTAAAGTGCACAAAACGTGTTTGTGTGTGTGTGTGTGTGGACTGAATGGCACGATGCACCTGCGAAGGTCCTCATTTGTTTTTCATCCCTTTTTACTGTCCCCAACTATTTTCAACATCTTGTTCACCAAACGTGCCTTGTATATTTTTCAGAAGCTGCTAAACGGCGCAAACGATCCCACTGCTATTCATGTACAACTTTGTGTTCTTGTATTCGTGCACAGAACAGGACAGAACTTGAGGCATCCATCGTGTCAAGGACGAGGGTGAAATGAACGATCCCAGACGGTGTTGCTCGTGACGTCACCGGCGTCGTAAGTTCATTCTTTCTGTCTCAGCCCTTTGCAAGAGTGGCCTCTGTTCGTGTCACTGTCTGTGAGCGCTTGAAACTGCAGCAGGGACAGGTTTTTTTCTCTCTCTCAGTATTTCAAGGTTTTAACAGTTCAAGTTTTCTCTGTTATTTTTATGTTTTGATCAAGCTGTCGTATTCAGCGGTTTCAGGCCAGTGTAAGATCTTAAGTGCTCCTGTGTCCTTTACAGTTAAACAGTCTGAAAGTCACTAAGGTGGCTGTGGCGCCCTGTATAGTGTGTAACATAACAATTACATATCATTTAATAGTCTTTCTTTTAGTTTAACATGTGAGAATTTTAAGTTTTGATAAAAAAGCATATGAAGACTTTTATTGGTATTTCTTATGGAAAATAAAGCATGATTTATTTTATAGTGAATTGGATCACTGCTCTGTTTTATAGTGTTATATATTTATGCGTATTATACCTTAAAAATTTATTGCTATAACAATTAGGTAGTTTAGGTAGTTAAGTGTTTTTTAAGTACAACAAAAGTACCTAAAAATATTTGGTAGCTTTTGTTTTAGCTCTCAGTGCATGTCGTTACTTATATTAAAGTCGCAGACTTGTATTGAACATCTTAAGTCAAATATTAAGATATTATATTGAGCTGCAAAATATAAAAAATGAATCTACGTATGTGGGAAAAATTATATATGCATTGGCTTAACAAGAGTTATAGTTTTCTGTGGAGTTAAAGATCTTAGTGTGTGACTTTTAGAAGTATTTTATTGCTCATTGCAGGTTAGTTTAAAATAGTGTACAAGGATTCTTTTAGTTCAATGTTGATTAATTGGAAAATATATAAATGTATCATAAAAATATATAGTACGAAAGACCTTGGAAGATAAAATTATCAGATTATCAATATATATTTTTTATGTCTTTCTTTTTTTAAGGAATAAGTGCCACAATATTGTTTGATTTGGTCTTTAAACACTATAAACTTTTTAAACATCCCAGCAGAAATTTCACGACATGATGTTGAGATGCTGACAGGTAACCTGAGACAAAGAGTTTTAACATATTTTAAAAGCAATACTTACAGATTACTGTATTGTAAAATCTTAAATGCTATTTTGTACATTTTCTGTCTATAAGTCATATTTACCAGACAATATTTGATATTTTTTGTGAAGCTAGAGATGGATTGCAACACCTGTTACCATGAGCTTTTTTCATTTAACAGTCTATTTAAATTGCAGATTTAAACACTTATTAAAATAAATATTACATTTCATTACATTAAAATAAATATTGACATTACTTTAATACTGTTATACTTCCAATATCTCATATTTATATTGGGTTTTTTTTTCATACCTGTAGTCTGTGACTTGAGATGCATTCAGATCTCACCAGCACTACACATACTTTTTTTTTAGAGAGATACTTTACTCATGGCTATATATGTTTTTATATGTTTCAACAATCAATTAGCAGAATCAATTCAAACACTATGTTTTATTTTTATAAATTAACTACAGGATTCTTAATTGATTAACGGGGAGCAAAAAACTTGACCCGGTCAATTTTAACTTATTAAAGATGCACATCTCAGAGAAAAGACCCTATTGGTTAGTATTAGATGTTAGATTTAAATTGTGTTTATTTTTTATAAACAAATAATGTGTCTTTTTTATCTTTAAAAAAATTAAAGATAAAAAAAGACACATTATTTGTTTATCTTTATCTTTAAATGGTATCGAGTTCTTTTTAACACTCACAAATTAATGTTAAACTACTAATAACCACAATCTAAATCAGGATATAAACATAAAAACTTAAAAGCATCACAAACAAGTAGTTTACAACTTCCATTATCTATTATGATTAAAAATATAATGTTGCAGTTATTAAACAGCATACTGATTTTTATGTTGTTCGCTTGTTTAACCTTATTTTCCCCCCTCAGCTCATCTCCTCTGGTCTTTCTCTGTGTATTATTTTCCAGTCTGAGGAGGACATGTCATGTCAAAAACATATCCTCACAAATATTTCATTATGATACGCAGATACACCAATACTAGTTAAAGCATTTTGACCTCATTCTTTGACTTTCCTAAATTGTTTGCAAAATGACATATGAGGTGGAGATTTAAATTTTTAACTGTCCTTTGAATCAGTCCACAGGAACAGGATGCCAACATTAGCGTGCCGTAACAACAAATAATACTTAAGGAATGATGCCTGCATGGACTAACAAGAGGGATATTTGCATACGTGGCCCCCCGTCCCTTCTTTCCCTCTTTTCTCATATTCCCTCCATCCATACATGGATGAGTCAGGGAAGGTGTGAGGGATGAGTCAGTTCCGGATGGAATTTTTAGGGAAGGGATGTGTCTGCTTTTTTATAAGAGGGTGGTCCCATCATGTGAACATGGCATGACCTCACACTGGCACAGAAATACCCATTCACGCATTCACTTGGCATTCACTCTGCGTAACCAGTGCAAAAACAGTTCATGCCTGTGTATATATATTACCAGTTAATTCAAGTTTTTAAATGCAATCTGATTTGGTAAAATATATTAATTTAAATGTGAGCTTGAAGCTTTCAGTCACCTAAACAGTGCTAAACAGCAGGTGAAAAAAAAATATTTTAAGCTTACGTCCATTAAAACTGGGCTGTTCTTAAAAATATCTCACTATGATGAACTGCTCTTAGTATTTCACAGCCAGTCATACAGATTTAAATAAAGTGTATTGAAATAAAACTGTGATATAAAAGTGTGTAGGAACTAAGTTTATAAGCTGAAATATAACCTAAGGTTGTAATTTGAACTATGAATGGGAAAAAAAATCTACATACAGAATAATCTAACATCTAAAATAATCAAATATAATATAATCAAATCAACTAAAAGAATACAAAAATAGTCATTATTATGTATTAAATTCAGTACTTTTGATTTCTTTTTTAAATCAACTATTTAAGCATCAATAAAGATTGTATACGCTGTATGTGTGCGTGTGTGTGTGGGTGTATATTTATGTTTGGCTGCATGTCTGGATGTTATTTTGGGGTTTCTTGGTTAATGTTTGTGTCTTTTATCTGTAGAAAATCTGCTGATGATTGGAGGTGTATGCAAAAGTGAGATGTGAAGCAAACTGACTGTGTTCCTCGTGGAAGGAGAGGGACGGCTGACAGGCATGGAAGTTGATGGAGGAAAAAGGAGGGGTTTACAAGGTATCAACCGAAACCTATATAGACCCAAAAACATCTACAGGGAAGCATGGGAGTGTCCCGCACTCAAATGAGTTGTAATGCAAAATGTACTTTCTGTGCCATCACATCCATTCGCACCTTAGACTTTGATAATGAGTGAAACTCAGTGACCGGCAAATCTTGACTGATCAAATTTGTAAATTGAAGGAATAATTTTGCTAAAGTGAATTTGTTACAGAGAATGTTCAAAAATAGTCATTGAGAACATGAAAAGTACTTTAACTGGCAAGAAACAAGGAATGATAAGGAAAGATGCAGAATTAGCTTTTTTGAGAATATATCATAAAATCACCTTCAGAAATGTAAATATAGTCTCTTTGTCAAAAAAAAATTAAGTGAGCAAAACCTTCAAAGTATACATTCCGTCATGTTTTTGCATGCTTGCGTCGCATGCAATCTTCCAAAAGAGTATTGATATTAATGACATGTGTTAAAAGTAAGGTTTTTAAGTGGTTGCTGATCATGTATATAATATTTTAAAAAACAATATAGATGTGACAGGTCAGGTCTGAAAGTACAGGCTCGGACGGCATATAAAATATGACGTATGACGAGGGAAACACAAAAAATTATTCCAGTCTTGCTGACAAAATGGATATAGTTTATATATAAAAATTAACAGCAAGTTTTTTAAACAGTTAATTTAAAAAAGCATTTGAAATTTGTTATTTTTTTCTCAAACTATTAAAACCAGCAATCCAGAAGGGATTTATCAAGAACAGAGCACTGCACAAAACTGTTGACTGAACAAATTAGTTCAAATTAATACAATCTATTTGTTGAAGTGAAAGAAATACATTTTGACCTGTGTATGTATAAATGTCACAGTTTTTAATGATACATCAACTAAACTGACATTAAAAGATGATTAAAAAGCTTAGTATGTATTTTATATGGTATTAAGTTGTTCATCTTTAGTAATACAAAAACCTAAATTAAAAACAAGACAAATATCTTAGTAGAAACTTGTTTTATTCAAATCATATGAAAAGTAATAGAAACCAGTGAACTACTCAGCACAGTCACTCAATTTCACCCTAGACTTTGAGGGTTGCAAAAGTTGTGTGCCCTGTTTTTGGTCTTTTGTGTGTGTGTGTGTGTGTGTGTGTTGTATATGAATTTAAAGACTGAGCAGACTGACGTATAAACACATTAGATGTACAAGCATGCTAACGCAGTGGTACTTGATACACTGGAATATTTTATATGTAATAATAATAATTTTGCTGTGTATCAGGTTTCAGCATAGTTTATCATTAAGTATATGTACAGTCTGAATGATTCTGTAAAGCTTATTGTCATCATTTTGTTTGATTTTATATTGATACAATCTTAAACTTAAAACTTAACCTATTTATATATTGTACCCCTTAAATAGTCTGTATGCATTGAGGGAAATATTGGGGGTCTCAGGAAACACATTTGACCATAATGACGTTGTTTTTATGACCGTCATGAGGAGATTTTCATTGAGCAGGCCAGATCTGTGTGTGTGTGTCTGTGTGTGTGTGTGTGTGTGTGTGTATTCAGTGCCCACAAATAACTGAGATGTGTTGCTTGTGTCATATGTTTGGTTGTACCACACAAAATGCACTGGGAATGTGTGTGCAATTGTCAAAATGCTTTGTGGCTTGTGGATGTGTGTGTAAGATGTCTTATGTGTGTATATATACATCTGTAAGAGAATGTAAAGGCAGATGTGTGTGTTTCATCAGTATATAGATGGAGGTGGAGTGAGTGTACATGACTGTGTATCAGCAAGAATACATAAGAAATGTGTGTGTATGTGTTAGTTTAAAATGTCTGTGTGTGTTTGCAAGTGAAATATGCAAATATACCATGGTAATAGTGACGTGTGCACATTTATGTACTAAAATGAGTGCAAAGGGAATATGTATATGTGTAAGTATTGAAGAATGCATTATTCAATGCATTTATGTGTGTATCAAATATCTTGTGCACATTTATGCATATATATTGTGTAAATGTTCATGAATTCAACAGATAAAGCGAGTGCGTCCAAGTCTATGTGTACATTAAAATGAAAGCATGGTTATGTGTATGTGTCAGTGTCTTGGAATGCTTTGTATATTATTTTAAGGACTGTGTGTGTTTGCTAAACCGAACATTTGAATGTACATTTTAAGTCATGCACAGATATATATGTATACATGAGTGTGTGTGAATGTTCAATAATAAGTATAAAGCATGTTTTTGCTGTTTTTACAGACATTAAGTGTGTGTAGTTTGCGTATGAACAAAAAGTGTGTGTAAGTGTATATCAGAAAGCTTTGTATCATTATCGCAAGGCCTCTGTGTGTGTGTATGGAAAATGTTTTGTGTTAATATGAACGTATGAGTGAGTGTGTGAGTAAAGGGACATGTGCTTGTTTTTTTGTCAACTGTACTAATGATATAAGTTTGTATTTACGCACCTAGAGGAGCGAATATGGATATGTGCGTTTGTGTTGTAAGGCTTTATGGGATTGTTTCAAGGCCCTTAAACCGCTTGTGCGTGAATGCATACATATATGAGTGTGTAAATGCGACTGTGTGTTTGTGTGTGTAAATATGCACAGAATGCTTGTGTGTGATTGTTTGAGCACATGTAGATGGCTGGATATGTGTTTACGTTAGTGAGCACATGGCCGAGAGGTTGTGAAACGTATGCGTGAGCTTTGAGAAAGAGACAGCAGGGCAGACGAGCCAAAGACATTCAGTTATATAGTGCAGCATTGTGTAGATTAATTTAGTTACATTTTAATTCATTACATTTTCTTTTAAATGCAATTTTAAGTTTAAATATATAGTTTTGTAAATATATTTGACGTAAATCTTATATTTATGTGTTTGGTGTGTGTTTAGTAAAAAAACATACATACTTTACAAGTAAATTTTCTACATTTCAGCTTCTTTTATGAAATAAAATGATGCAGAATAATTTTAAAGACTGTCATTTTAATTTTAAAGACTGTCATTTAAACTTTAGGAGTTTAGAGCAGGTTTCCTCTCAAATATTCATTTTGACGAATTATGTATTGTAGATGTTTAAGAAAGAACTAACATAGAATGTTTTAAATCACTGGTCTCTATACAGATGTGATTAATATGAAAAGGTTGTTTAAAATCTAATAAAATCTATGAGATGAACAAGGATGAAGGTAGACATGATACAGGTCTTTGGTGCGTGTGTGCGAGCGTGTGTGTGTGTGTGTGCTGCAGCATGTGTGATATTGTTTTGTGAGCAGAAAAAAAAAATATTGTTAAAGAACAAACCCTAAACAAATATTTATTTTTCTGCAAATGTTTTTAAATCACTGCTGGTGTATAAAATCATAAATCTTGATCTGATTTTGCATCGTTTCTCTTTCAAACCCTGTCTAGCATGGCAAAGGCCTCAGCTGTGAGAATAATGTAAACGTTATAAATGTTGTGTATATTTTATGAATGAGCAGTAGTTATGATAAAAACTTGAAATGTGTTTAAAAAATGTATTTTAGTAAAATATAATGCCATCAATTATTATTATTATTATTTTTAAATTAGGCCTATACATAAGTGATGCATTAAAAATACTAAAAGGTGCTTTATTTTCCTCCCCCATAGGATAAAAATCTGGGATAACGTTACCTTGTATCCTGCGCACAAGACCAACGTCAACCCAACGTCTGTTAGACTGCTGTACACCTGTAAATGGATATACAGCTAGTTGATTACTTTGTAGGACCAACATAACATCGTCAGGTATTTGCAATATCTGTCTGTAAACTACTTGGGTTTAATAAATGAGCCAGGCTGCTTGCGTTGTCACGTGCACAGACGTCTGACACGCATGAGCTCTGGGACGTAAGGAAATATGAAAGTGATGTAGTACGTATTTGAGCTTTAAAAATAATTGTCTTGCACATAAAACCATGTATAGATTTGTTGTAATTATTTACCTTAATAAGTGAAACTGAGATGCGCATGAACGCTTGTGTTGAGTTGTGTTGCTTTAATTCTCAAAGACGTGAAGGCAAACACATACTGATTTAATCTTATTTTCTCTAATTAAATTATAGCCTATAAGTAGCTTCAAATGGATTTGTTGTGACTGTGATAATAAGAACGCGTGCGTAACGCGAGCGTCTGCGTCTGTAGACTTGTGTGAAAATTACAGGCGCGAGTTTCTTTAGCTTCTGTTGCATTATAATTGTTAGGGTTACATATTTGCGAGATCTTGTTTAACATGTTGAATGAACATGTCAGGCGTTTGTCCACTGCACGCTCTGCTGCTGCTGGCGTATCACTCCCAGGGCCCAAAAGAGCTTAGGACTCAAATAATGATGGGTTTTTATTAGTTCTTTCGCTAAATATGCTTATTATATCGTATATATGTAAAAAGGTTTCATAATTTGTGTTTAGGGAGCATTTTGAACACAGTAAATGTCAATTATGACTTGTTGGTGTTATCAAAGGGGCAAATGGGTTGTGTCCTGCAGAAAGTGGGGGAAATAAATGTTTAAATTAAAAAATAAAGATTATAGGCTTCGAGTTATTCTTAAAATGTCTGTGGTAGATCAGTGAGTGTCGAGGACTGAAAGCTGGAATATATCATGTGTTGGGCTATGTGAGAGGAAACGTGTGTGTGTATGTTTGTGTGTGTGTGTGTGTGTGTGTGTGTGTGTGTGTGTGAGTGTGTGTGTGTTAGAAGAACGAGACAGAGAGAGAGAGAGAGTCTGATATCGAAATTGTATTTTTTAAGGTTTGTCTAACCAAAATATAGTTAAGTAAAATATATAGAATTTGCATCAGTTATGTTTTGTAGAATAATAATAAATAAAAAACTGATAATGCACTATGTAGCCTATTGGATTGCTTGTGCCTTTCTTGACTTTTATTTGTATTGCTTCATAATTATAGTATTTTCTGCTTTGCTGTTACTGTATATCATTCAACCCAAATGTGCTTAACAGTGTGAGCTGAATTTAGTAAAATGAGTCAAGTGTGTTTGCTTCAGTGTGGATGACATAAGAGTTCTGCATTTCTGAGTATTTGAATGCCATTTCTGTATAGTGTGCAGAGACAAATATACTGCCTTAACTGTTCGACCCGGACTATCTGTTTTGCTATTTCATTACATGAAACCATCTGTACATGTGGTGTGAGAAATATATGATGTGAATATGTTGCAAAATCTAAAAGCTTTTGTTGTCCACGTGACAAAGTTATGAATCACGTATTGTGTAATGAAACTTTGCTTTCTGTATTCTCATGTCAGAGAAAATAAAAATTTTTGAGTTATTTTAGAGTCTGCCTGCTTAATTGTCTGTTTTTAAGTGTGGAGAAAACTGGAAAATCAACACTACTATGTGACAAACTGAAAACGTTTGTGTGTTTTTAGAGCCTGTCCGATATAAAAAGAAAAGAAAAAGAAAGTCAAATGTAGCGTAAGGGGGCAATACATAAAGAAAGGTTTCCACAACCAGAGTATCTTACAATTAAAAGTACAGACATTAAAATGTTTTTCTTTACGGCGCCAATGCTTTTTTCTACTAAACAGCATGTGATTTACATGCTACATGTGTCATTGGAATTATTCACGTATCGGTGGGCTTATATTTTAGGTTATATTTCGGGTCGATAGTGAACCGAATGGCGACAGTAGACAAGGATGTGTTGGAGGGATCCGGTGTGTAGCAGTCTGACTAAATGTCAAACTGACAAGGTTTGACATTCTTGGACGCGAGTTTCGCCGCTTACAACACTAGTGCATGCATGTGTAAGTCGATAAAAATGTGTTTCACAACTGTTTACACTGTATTTTCACAGGTTGCTCAGCTGCATATCTACTACGTGCCTATGTGTTTACATAACCATCCTCTATTCCACGTGACTCGCGCCGAGAGTTCTCGCGATGTTTCGGCGCAGCGCTGTGTGGTGATTGTAGTTTCATGTGCAGGAGGTTCAACATTTGAATGAATAGAAATAATAAGCTTGTCTACATTATAAAATAAGGCTATTTATTTTTTTAATAATACCACAATGAATCAGGTGAACATCAGAACAAAAACAAACAAACAAATATATGTGGGGATACAGTAACAATTACAAGGTAGCCTAATTAAATATACAAACATTTTACAATCATAAAAAATGGCAATTTATTCATTATTTTTAATAATATTGGATGTTTTTAGGGCTTTTTTATTGGAGGAGATTCTTTGAAGTGATGAGTAAAGCAAAAATAAATCATAAGTGAATATTTTACAATTATCACATGTTACTAGAACTGGAGGATCATTATTTGCGTTTAAGTTTTACATTACATAACTTTATATTTTTCGCATTATTTTAAATTATTGCTCTTATCACAATAAAACAGTTTTATTGTACTATTATAAAAACATCTCGGTTACGTATGTAACCTTGGTTCCCTGAATAGGGAACGAGATGCTGCGGTGACGTCACCACGTATGGGAACACCTCTGGTGTGACGAATGTCTGAAGCCCTATACCATCCCGCCAATCCTATTGGCCAAATGGCGCATAGCACCACCCTGCGCATGCGCACGCATGATATACCTGGGTGCAGCGCGCCATTTCGCTCAGATTTCATGACTGAAGATGAAGAGTTATCAAGGTACGGAACGGCCAGAACCGCAGCATCTCGTTCCCTATTCAGGGAACCAAGGTTACATACGTAACCGAGATGTTCCCTATCATAGGTCACTTCGATGCTGCGGTGACGTCACCACGTATGGGAACGATATACCAAAACGCCTGACGTACCTGATAACTGAGATCCGAGGAAGCAACTGCTCAAGCGGAGAGAACCCGGGAGCCAGGGGCCATCCTCACATCCAGACTGTAGGACTTGATAAAAGTGCTCGGTGAGGACCATCCTGCCGCAGCACAGATATCATCCATAGAACAGCCACTGAGAAAAGCTTGAGAAGAAGCTACAGCTCGAGTGGAATGAGCCTTAACCCCTAAAGGCGAAGCGAGTCCGCGCGCCTCATAGGCCAAAGAAATTGCCTCCACCAGCCAATGGGACATGCGCTGCTTTGTAACTGCATGGCCCTTACTTTTATGTCCAAAGCAGACAAACAGCTGGTCAGATCCACGCCAAGGGGCCGTGCGATCCACATAAGTCTTTAAAGCTCTCACAGGGCAAAGACTTAGATCTCCAGACCCGGCCTCAGCAGGTGAAAAAGCTTCCAGGACCACTTGCTGAAAGCGAAAAGGGTTAGATGCGACCTTAGGAACATAGTTAGGCCTGGGCCGCAGCAGCACCTTCACAGAGCCTGGTGCAAATTCCATGCATGAGGGTGAAACAGAAAGAGCCTGTAAATCCCCAACTCTCTTGAGGGAGGATAAAGCCATGAGAAGAAGTGTCTTCAGTGTCAGGATTTTATCTGAGACGGTCTCCAAGGGCTCAAACGGATGCCCTGATAAACCTAACAACACAATGGATAAATCCCATGAAGGAACTCGCACAGGGCGGAAAGGCCTCAGCCGTCGCGCACCCTGTATGAAACGAGAAACTAATGGATGACGCCCCACAGAGGCACCGCCTATGTATTCGTGGTAAGCTGAAATGGCTGCCACGTAAACCTTTAAAGTGGCTGGTGTAACGCCATCCGAGAAACGCTCCTGGAGGAACTCCAGCACTGAAGCCACTGGGCAGTAAACTGGATCCACATTATGATTGCCACACCAGGCTGTAAACAGTCTCCACTTGAAAGCATATAAGCGTCTCGTAGAAGCTGCTCTAGAACTCAATATAGTCTCAGTAGTTTCAACAGAAAGACCGGGACATACTAATGCACTCCGCTCAATGGCCACGCCCACAGTTTCCACAGATCTGGCCTCGGGTGCCAAATCAGCCCCTGTGCTTGTGATAATAAATCCTGTCTGATGGGAATCTCCCACGGAGAGCCCGCTAGCAGACTGATCAGATCCGCAAACCACGGCTGCGTGTGCCATCGCGGAGCCACCAGCAGCAGCTGTTCCACTCTGTCCCGGCGTAATCTGCATAATACCGCTGGGATCAAACGAATCGGAGGAAAAGCATACAGACTGGTCCTGGGCCAGCTGTGAGCTAACGCATCCACGCCCAGGGGCGATGGGGAGCGTAGGGAGAACCATAGCGGGCAATGCGTAGTCATGCTCGATGCAAATAAATCCACTTTCGCTTTGCCGAATATCCGCCATAAAAGATCCACCGTCTGGGGGTGTAATCGCCATTCTCCCTGTTCCAGAGCCTGTCTGGATAGCAGGTCCGCTCCGAAATTCAATCGTCCGGGGACATGAATGGCCCGGATCGAGAGAAACTTGTCCCGAGACCACAGAAGAACACGCCTCGCCAGCCTGCACAGGGGGCGAGAGCGTAATCCTCCTTGATGGTTCAGATAAGACACAACCGCTGTGTTGTCTGATCTGAGCAGCACATGACGGCCGATCAGCAGATCCGCGAAATACTGGAGAGCCAGAAAAACTGCCAGTAATTCCAGTCTGTTTATATGCCAGCCGCGCTGAGCCGCTGTCCACACTCCGTGGGCTGGTCGCCCTCGACACACAGCTCCCCAACCAGTCAAAGACGCGTCCGTCGTGACAGTCTCTCGGAAAGCATAAATTCCCAATCGAACTCCAGACAGGAGAAATTCGGTTGACATCCAAATTTTTAGCGACATCACACACCGCCGTGTCACCGAAATCGTGCGATGCGGGAGACAACGGGGTGAAATATTCCGCCTTTTCGTCCACCACTGAAAGGGGCGCATTTGAAGCAATCCCAGACGAATCACGGGGGATGCTGCTGCCATTAGACCCAAGAGCCTGAGGCACAATCTCACTGTCACCGTGCGACCCGCTTTGAAGTGCCGCACGCATGACGCAATCGACTGAGCGCGCGGGAGAGAAAGCTTCGCTGTCATCGCGCGAGAGTCCAGATCTATTCCAAGAAAAGTTATCCGTTGAGAGGGAGTTAAAACACTCTTCTTGAAATTTGTTCGTAAGCCCAGGCTGTTTAAATGATTCAGCACAAGATCTCGGTGAGAGTGTGCTTGAGTCCGCGATTGCGCTAGCACCAGCCAATCGTCCAAATAATTCAACACACGAACGCCCTGGAGCCGCAACGGGGCCAGAGCTGCGTCCATGCATTTTGAGAAAGTACGGGGCGCTAAAGCCAAGCCAAAGGGAAGAACGCGGTACTGATACGCTTTGCCCTCTAAAGCGAATCTGAGGAACTTCCTGTGTCTCTTGACGATCTGAATATGGAAATACGCATCCTTCAGATCGATCGTAATAAACCAATCGCTTGGTCGGATCTGAGACAGAATAGATTTCACCGTCAACATCTTGAATTTGCTCGGTCTGAGTGCAAGATTCAGACGGCGTAAATCCAGAATGGGTCGTAACCCGCCGTCTTTTTTCGGTACCACGAAATAACGGCTGTAAAAACCTGTCTCCATCTGAGAGGGGTGTACTTCTTCTATAGCCCCTTTGCTCAGCAGAGCTGACATTTCTTGTCGCAGCACCGCCATTTCCGTAGACTTCACCGTAGTGGGAAGAATTCCGCGGAAAGGAGGCGGGCCTTTCCGAAACTGAATGGTGTATCCGTGACAAACCGTGCGTAACACCCATTGAGGAATGCCGGGCAAGCGTTCCCACGCGGCCCGAAACAATATTAGCGGTTTCAAAACTTCCGCTCCCTGCAACGCCGTCATACGCGTTAAAACGACCGGACACGAAAAACCCGTGGTGTTCGTGCACCGGGGAAGCGTATGCGCCAGAGTCGTTGCGTTCCGTTGAGTATAATCCTGAAACGTGTCCACGGCAGGAATTAGGCCAACAGATGGAACATCGGGCTCTGCCGCTAGCGAAAAAGCGGCGGCTGTGCGAGCCGTCATAAACGGGCCGTTTGTGCAGGGTCCTTGAGTCGTCCCTCGAACTCCAAAAGCAGGATTGCGCAGAGTGTCTGAGGAAGCGTCTATTATTACAGCTCGATCCAATGTTGCTCGAGGCGCTGTTAGCGGCGAGACAATCAATGTTTGAGCATGGGGACTGCAATGAGAGTGTGGGATGCGCGAAAGCGGTCCGACAGCGCTCTCTAGCGGAGGGCACAGTCCCTGGCAAGCAGCAAAAAGATCAGGAGCTGCTATTCGGCACCCGAGAACGAGAGGCTTTAGCCGTCGAGGTCAGGTTCAATCGCTTACGTTGACGCTGGTGCGCCGGAGGAAAAACCCTAGGGCCCCAGTCCTTACGAGGAGGCGCCATGGGTGTGGGTTCCTCTCGAGAGGCTGCTCGCTGGCGGTGAGAGGAGGTTGAGCGAGAACGCGCGGGCGCTTGTCGGCGTTCGACCTCCCTGGGTCTGCGGGGAATCAGCTGGCGGAAAGCGGCTGATTGCTGTTTCGCTGCCCTGAACTTCTCCACTACTGACGTGACAGCCTCACCGAACAATCCATCCCTGGAGACAGGGGCATCCATAAGGAAAGATTTATCCTTCTCCTTAATATCGGTGAGATTAAGCCAGAGGTGGCGCTCAACCGAAATCAAACCGGCCATAGTACGGCCCACTGCACGAGCGGTATGCTTGGTAGCGCGTAGCGCCAAATCCGTAGCTCTACGCAGTTCTTTAACTGCCTCCGGTGTGATGCCCTCACCTTCATCCAATTCCTTCAATAACTCCGCTTGGTAGGCCTGAAGGACCGCCATAGAGTGGAGCGACGCAGCCGCCTGACCAGCCGCCATGTAGGATTTACCCACCAAACTAGACGTGACTCGACACGCCTTCGAAGGAAGAAGGGGGCGAGACTTCCAAGCCGCGGCCGAACTAGGCGCAAGGTGTTCGGCGAGAGTCTCTTCCACCGGGGGCATCATAGTATAGCCATGGTTCGCCATATCAGAAACGGTGGCGAAATCCGCGGCCGCGGCGTTAGTAATCCGCGCCGAAAACGGCTGTTTCCAGGACCTCGAAACCTCCTGGTGGAGGTCCGGGAAAAAAGGCAAAGGCCTCCGGGGCTGTGTAGGTGTCCGACTGGTTAGAAAACGGTCGTCCAGCTTGGAAGAAGGTTGGGCCTCGGCCTTGTCAACCTCCCAGTCTAGCCCCAATTTACCCACCGCACGAGAAACCACATCCAACAGCTCACTGTAGGAGGGGGAAACACGCCTCTCCTGTCCGCTAGGAGGGAGAGGGCTAGTGTCAGTCGCGAAGTCCTCAGACCCCGAGGCCGCGGTGGATAAAACATCGTCGTCATAGCGTCCACAACCGAAGGAGATGGCGGCGCATGCCTCCGGTGTGGGAAGTAAATCCTCATTAGAGAAGACGACGGGCTCAGTATAAGTTTTATTCTGCAGCAGGGTAGGGGAGAGCGAGCGATGTGGAGAATATTCCAGCGCTGCGCTGTCCACAAAATCCATGTCGCACGTGTCACCCCAGGCCCTCGCCTCGTGCGGTGCCTCGGCAGTCGCAGAGGTGACCTGACGGGGGTTAGACTCGAGGGCGACATTAGAGAATACTTCCACCCTGGAGCGCAGTACTCTGAGCCGCAGGCCATCACAATGGGGACAGGAAGAAAGGCCGCTAAGCGCCGCCTGTGCGTGATGTAAACCAAGACATACTACGCACCTGTCATGAGTGTCCCCCGCCGTGATGTACCTGGTACATGGCTCCTTACATTTTCGAAAACTCATCGCGTCCGCGAAGAGGAGTTAACACTGCTCGAAGAGATCGCTGGAGAACGCGAGACGATAGGGCACAGATGATTCGCTATTCCTGAAGGAATGAAATCTGAGCGAAATGGCGCGCTGCACCCAGGTATATCATGCGTGCGCATGCGCAGGGTGGTGCTATGCGCCATTTGGCCAATAGGATTGGCGGGATGGTATAGGGCTTCAGACATTCGTCACACCAGAGGTGTTCCCATACGTGGTGACGTCACCGCAGCATCGAAGTGACCTATGATAGGGAACACTTAGTTCCCAACACACACTGAAGCAATAGCCTACTGTTAAATATGACACTAAATTAATATAATGTGACGTGGATGTGTGATGTGTATGTGATGTATGGTTCTTTATGTCTCTATGTACACTCTAAAAACGGCTGGGTTATTTTTTTACCCAAAATGCTGGGTTGAGTCTGTAGGGTCATTTTGTTGGGTTATTTAATTTCTTTTTAAACACTTTTGGGTAGTTTCAATTTAACAGGTGTTGGGTTAAACCTGCTGGGTTGCGTCGCTGGGTTGTTTCAGGCCAGCCCTGGGTTATTTAACGCGCCTTGAAGATGTTTGAATCGCTCCCCAACTGTCATTTTGGAAGAACAACGGGGCAAAGCCACGGCGTTCAACTGTTTTAAGGTAAGTTTATTTAATGTTTTCATTAATAATTATTTTAAATTGGCAGAATTATAACTTTTTTTTGCGGCAACAATACTGTTAAACGTCTACAGGCCAACATTATTTACGTTAAATGATGAACTGTTTAACGTACGTTACCTCAAACGGCCAACCTACGTGACTCGCATAATCGTGTTAAGGTATCTGAGACGACAGATTAATAGTTTTATTAAGTTTCAGACAGTGACGGATGGCTGAAATATGCGAATACCTGTGAAAATAGAGGAAAAAGTCGTTTCTGACACTGAAAAGCGAATTTAACATTTAAGTGAGTCAAATGAGTTCAAAAAGTGAATACGACTTTCTGCTCTAATGTAAACGCCTGCAGTTGTCCATATCGACATGTAAATCATACAAATTACGTACAATATAGTCGGACTGCAGGTCTAAAAGAACCGACGATCCAGTTCAAATAAACCGGTTCAGTAATTCTCGAACAAATTTCCCGGAAAAGAATCGACGTCTCAGGGCATTTCAAAGTGCGCGCACGCACAGCTATTGACTTAGGACGAGTTAGTGAGGTGTTTTGATGCTTTTGTGGTTTATAAAGTCTTTTTACATACAAATTATAATTCAAAATGTGTTTTTTCCTGTCAGAAAAGCACATGGATACATTTGTGAGAGAATAACTCGTCGAGTGCAGTCTGATTGATGCATCTAACGGTAAGTTCGTGTTTATTATACATTTTACATAATTACTTGTCTGTTATAATCAACTAACGTTAACCCTCACGTAACTTAAACGCACATATATTTGTATTTCGTGCTATAGTTAAAGCTAACTTTGTGTTCAGAATGTACCTAATTTAGCAGCGTAAACATCATATTATACCTATTTTCCAGCTCGTGTTTTTGACTTGTCCTTATCACTTTGGTACATCTATAAGTGTTTATATATGGACTGTTTTAAAGCTGCGGGGTAACCCCGTACCTGCGTGACTTGTCATAGAAATGTCTGTGTGCGCGCATGCAGTGTGATCTCCCTTATCTGTGCCAGTGACTGTGTGTGTTTGATATAGCCAGCATATTAACATAAAACTGTGATTTATAATAACTGGAACATCCCATTGATTAGACAGTTTGAAAGCACACCTTTCAGCCAATCACTATATCATATTCTGCTTAGATATAACAATTTTTTTTTATTTTTTATTTTTTTACTTTATTTTAAAGGTTGGAACAAACATGGAATTCCTTAACCGAGCCACAAGTCCACAAAACCCCATCCAATTGTCATGGCGATTTAAAAATGCCAGCAGATCTCTCAGGAATTGATCATAATCAATGGACAGGTAAGGATATTCTGGACTATTTTCCAAATAAATTGCAAATTGTATATTTAATTGCATTTTTCCACATGTGGACGCATACATTGTGACATAGTCCAAACGCAATTGAAAAGCATTTGAATTACAGATGCTTTACACAGAAAGCTGTCAATTTGTGTCAAGCGTGGGACTATACTATGGGGCATGTTTTTTATCGGGATATATTCTGTAGTTTTTACCCCAAATCTCTCACTGTTTGCACTCTGATGCAAGTCAGCAAAACAACATTGCCGTTCTACTCTTATTTACCTATTTGCATCTTACCCTATATTTTATACCTATTAATGGTGAATATTGACCAATAGTACCATGTGGCTCTAACTGTTAGCAGGGGATAGTAGTTGCATTTGGGGTAAAAATGACAGAATTATTTATTGTGTGAGGTGCCAAGAATATAGAAAGATCCGGGTTGCACTGTCTGTTCTTTAACACGCATCTCTCGGAGCGGCAGCAGCCTTTAGTAGTGCCTTAACCTCCATTGTTTAAAGCATTTGGCACAATTGTCCTTGAGTGACATCACCTCCCAATACAAACACTCTCCATAGTATGGTCCCACCTCTGACAAAAATTGACAGTTTTCCATGTGAGGCTAAAGTAAATTGCTAAAGTAATTGCGATTCCCTTTGAGTTTTTGGCAGGTAACGTGCAACACAGTGAAAAAACAGACATGGTAATTAGTAACACCTCATGTACTTGTTCTTATGTTGCATCTATGCTAACATTAGTCTGTATCTCTCTTATTCTGAGGTCACCGTAGCCATCCGTATCCAGTACACATCCAGATCAGATGGTGGATCAGCACCTAGAAAGGACCTCTACATCCCTGAAAGACAGCGGAGACCAGGACAACTAGAGCCCCAGATACAGATCCCCTGTAAAGACCTGGTCTCAGATGACCACCAGGACAAGACCACAGGAAACAGATGATTCTTCTGCACAATCTGACTTTGCTGCAGCCTGGAATTGAACTGCTGGTTTCGTCTGGTCAGAGAAGAACTGGCCCCTCAACTGAGCCTGGTTTCTCCCAAGGTTTTTTTCTCCATTCTGTCACCGATGGAGTTTTGGTTCCTTGTTTTTCTTTAGTTGGGGACAATTAATATCAAGCCATATCATCGACTTGATCGCACAGAGGGACGATACATCACTGAATCAATGACGAATTGACTTTAACTGAAAACTGAGTGTTGACTGTTGTCCCTTTGCATTATTACACACTATTTTCCTATTTAATACTGTAAAGCTGCTATGATGCAGTATTTGATCAATATGAGAGGCTTATTACTCATAATAAATGGAAAATACAGCTGCAAACGGACTTTGCTTTTCCATTTGAAATTTGGCAGTCACTGTGCATTCATGAAAACTGAAAAGGTAATTTTTGTTCGTTCTTTCTGAAAGTGTTTTTGTTCAAGATTTGCAATTGTGTTTGGATTTTGTCACAATTTGTCACATGTGGAAAACGCAATTGAAAACATAATTTGCAATTCCTTTTGAAAATTGTCCTTCCGTTGACAGGCTCTAAAGCAGAGTACACTGCTCTCAGGTGTACAGTAGATCTTTGAATTTTCATTTTTGGGTGAACTATATATGTTGAACTACCCTAAGCAGTGCACATCTACCTACATAGGAGTCTTTATATACTTGATATAAATTTAAGGACATCTTTAAATTATTTTACATTTAAATTTAAAGAATGTTAATTGTCAATGTCATTTCACTGTGTATTTAAATAGCTAAACATGTCAAAATGTAATAGTTAAACAGCTAGACAGGTCATTTAGAAATAATTTTCTTATTTATTTCAACTGTAATTCTGTGATTTTTTTTTTTTTTTTTTGCTGGAAACAAAAAAAGGGAAAATTCCATGTTGTTTGTCATTGGTACACATTTTTGAATATCAGATGGCATTAAAAATATTTTTTAACAGTCTAAATAACCTGTATTCTTCATTATTTATTAATCCATGATTGCTTTGTTAAGCAAAAGTGAAATTATGAGAATAACCCAGCAAGAATAACCCAGAATCATAAAAATGCAAACCCACAAATGGTAAAAATGACTCTAACTTGGGTTTTCTAAATAACCCAGCATGCTGGGTTAAAATGTGTAAACCAGCATGCTGGGTTACTTTAACCCAGCACGTGTTCTGTCCAATATTTACCCAGTGCTGGGTTGCCAATTGGGTTATTTTTAACCCAGCCATTTTAAGAGTGTATGTATATGTAAAAAAATTATATTTATACAATGTTTTTGCAATATTCAAAATACATTTATGTTTCGTGTGCTTGTGTGTCTGTGCGTGTCTTACACTGGAAAAACGAACCGAATATGTGTTTGTGCGTTTTTTAATTCACGAAAGTTTTGTGTGCTTTTGAAAACGGGGCCGTGGTCAGGAAAATGCGAAATTGAGTCATACATGTGCATATCGAAATAAAATGCAGCAAATAAGCTTGCCCGTCTTTTTTCCTCCCAAAGTGTGACTCATTGATGTTACAGCGGAGGTGAATGAATGTGACTGGCGTTCATGTAGACCAATAGTCTCCCAGTGACTGCTCAGAAGGGGCGGGACAACAGGAGACCGCGTGGCCAATGAGCAACAAACTTCATTCATAAAATAGTGTGGGGGTGATCGTTGGAATCGTGGGTTTGGAGGTTTCGTAACCCTGACTGAAACAGAAAAACCAGTTCTGAATCACAACCAATGACATTATTTGAATGGAGGTTATCGTAATGTTGGTCCAATCGCTTCTCACTCAGAAGATTTTCGACCCGCCCCACTGAAACGGGCAACCGAATGAATGAGAATGGGCTCTTTGTGATTGACGCGCGAACTAGCCAATGAACGGTAGGTTTTGATTGACGGACTCGAGTTTCGGCCAATCAACAATGGACGTGGGATCGCACAGGCGGCAGTGGAGTATGTGGGAGGTGTGCACCTAAATCTGGATAGACTAGTATGTTAGAGGAGTTGTAGGGGTGTGATGCCAGAACCTGCTTATAAAGGGGCGCACACATTGAAGCTTTAAAGCAGTACATAACGACTTATTTTGCAGGCCATTCACCACGCACAGCCAGCCGTAGACATGGAGTCGTTTAACGTGGTGGAGATGCTAAAGCCTGCCGAGAGAGCGCTCTTCTGGGTCGGTGCACTTATCACGGCCTTGCTGGCGCTGTGGCTGCTGTACAAGATCATCACTGGCTTCAGGATATGGGTGCTGGGAAACGGGGATCTACTCTCTCCCAAATTGGGAAAATGGGCAGGTAAGTTGAACGACAGGCTGGGAATGAGATACATGGGTGAGATAAATGTAATGCGCATTTGGCGCATCCTTAAACTAAATAAAGATGAACTTCATGAATTTGGTAGGGACCTAAAAAAATCAACTTTTTTGCGCATCAGATGTAATTTAACACATTTTTGTTATCGTTTACTGAGTCCTAATGCTTGTATCACTCACATAAATGAATAATCGTTAAGAAAAGATCAGATCAGCAGACTAATTGAGGCATTCGTATTTTATGCTTATGGTCAACAGAGGCGACGTGTGTCTCAGGTTGACTGATTGCGCCATACATTCATATGTTATGCGCAGATGTCACTCTTGAGTCATTCAGGTATGTCAGCCTTTCGACATCTTTAAAAACGACTAATTGGATTTTAAAATAGACCAATTGAGTGATGCATATAGCTGCTTACAAAATCATTGTCAAATTTAATGTTTTATTTAAAACGCATACTTTGTACTATACAACCAGTACAACCAAGACATCTGTTAATATTTTTTTCGCATTTCAAGTTTTTCCTGAATCGTCTGTGCCTGGCCTGACCCAGTTATCCAGTTTACCGGCTGCGCTTGCCAATGTGTGACCCGACAAATGCGCTTTTCCACGTCGCTTTGACAGTTTCGTGGGTAAAATGCGGCTTAATCTTTCAGCAGATGCCTTTGTGGCCGGTGTTGTCCGCTTCATCTTTTCACTGGGGCACTGAGGTTGGTTTTGGCAACATGACGCAGTTTAAAACCCCAATCTTAATTATAATGCGGGTCCATACCACGTGCGGCATGTGAGGGGAGACTTGTGTGTGTTGCTTAAATGTACAAAGGGCGTGAGGTACAGCGCAAAGAATTTCTCCTGACGCAGTGGCACTTTCAAATGCTGTTAAAGATTTTGAAATGGCTCATCATGCCAGTCTTTCATAGCTTAGGATGATGCCTATAGACAGCAGGTGCACCAGCGTTCAACGCCCTTAGCGGTCAGCTTGGGTAGTGCACATGCAAACGATTTGAGGGTCGCGGTATCTTCTGTAGTGAGTGCTATGATTCATTTCATCCCTTTTCCCCCGCTTCCCCATCGAATGACATTAGCTGAACAGTACGTCTTGCAAAAACATGGGTTGGAAGGCATCACCGCTTAAAAGTTTTAAACCGACAACCCATTAGGTTTTTGGGTTCATCTCACCTGTTAATAAAATAAAATGTCAGTCCATAAAGAAACAGTTATATTGTGAGTAAACGCAACCATTATTTTATTAAAGCCATGTTTGCTAACCGATATGCCTCATTCAGTCAGTTTGATCATCTGTGAGGAATGTAGTTTCCTGTTGAATGTGTGTCAAAGGTGACAATCTTTACTACATTTAACAACATATTATCGATTAAACACTATTTAAGAACAAATTAACTTGAAAAGTGGAAAATCCAATTATAGATTTTTTTTATTTCTATATATTTTTGTGCATATAGACTTTTGCACTGGGACATTGTTTTCAAAGACCGTTAAAACATTTTTACCAACCTATTCTTATTACATTTAATATATACTGCTATTTTACTTGAACATTTATTTTGTACAATTTTATACAAACACACACACCACATATAATTGTAACTATTCACAAACCTGTGTGTGTGTGTGTGTGTATATATATATATATATATATATATATATATATATATATATATATATATATATATATATATATATATATATATATATATACACACACCTCGATCTCCTCAATTAACCCTAAATGATCAAATACAGGTATAACCACAATTCAAATTTGGGGAAATTTTGGAGTGAAATATGACCTGCACATTTTACCACTAGGTTTCGCAAGAATTGCCCCTATGCTCCTTAGGCACCACCACTCCCTTTCACATTTTGCTTTCCTTCGTACATTCTGCCAGTGTGACGTCAAAAATGGAGGTGAAGAATGCCACTCCCTGAAACTAAAAAAGCAGGGTACCAGTTGGACTCGTTCAGTTTAATCTGTGCTGTCGCTCACAGGTTGGAGGTGACTAAGTGGAGTCGGGAGGGGGGAAACTAGTTCCTCTTCCTGCCAATCCAGAAGCACAGGTCTTGTTGGTTCCTTGACACGTTTGCAGTTTCCCTCACCTCTTCACCTTCGTCTTACAGACTTGTTCAAGTGCGTGTTGATGTTATGATATCACGTTATAAGATGTTTTTATTTATTAATTTTTTTATAAAGGTATAATGTGCTGACTTTGCAGTACCTTGAAGGTGAGTCATAAAGAGGAATGTATGAGCAAGAACCAAGAAGAAAGGCCCTGTGGTGTGTTCCTGTAGCAACCAGGCATTCCTCACCAGTCGCTTACTGGAGACCCCTGGTGTCTGTCTTGGGAAATGCTCTGCTATGGTTAAGGTTGTAAACCAGAGGTTTAGTTATTGTGCATGATGTTCTTGCAGCTGTAGAAGCACAGGCTTTTCTTAGACCATTGTTATTAGTCAGATGTGGCCTCTCTCTCTCTCTTTCTCTCTCTTCACTATTTGCATTATTAAATTATACATATTACAGAGGAAACCCAGGCAACATTCTTTTATAAGGAATCACAGATGTGTTAATGAACGGTAGAACTATTAAACCTCAAATTAATTCAGTGACATTAGACAGTAAACCTCAGGTTCATTATCAGACTCATTCTGATCAATAATACATGTATGAATGTCACATTTTACCTCAAATTTAAAAGCAAATGCATATTTTGCATTAAAGCTGCAGTAGGTAACTTTTGTAAAAATATATTTTTTTTACATATTTGTTAAACCTGTCATTATGTCCTGACAGTAGAATATGAGACGGATAATCTGTGAAATAATCAAGCTCCTCTGGCTCCTCCCAGTGGTCCTGTTGCCATATGCAGTTCCTGACCGCTCCCGGTAAGAAACAACCAATCAGAGCTGCGGTCCGTAACTTTGTTTGTGTTCAAAATGTAGAAAAATGTATATAATAAGCGAGTACACCATGAATCTATTTTCCAAACCGTGTTTTTAGCTTGTCCTGAATCACTAGGGTGCACCTATAATAAGTGTTTATATTCAGACTATTTTAGATTGCTTTGGGGGTACCGCAGCAGAGTAACCCAGTACCTTTGTGATTCTTCATAGACATAAACAGAGAGAAGTAGTTCTGGCTACGATGTTCTTCCACAAGACGCAAGCAGTTCTGTTTATTAACCGCTAGAGCGTCAAAAGTTACCTACTGCAGCTTTAAGGACATTGTTTATTTTAGGACAATTAAGATTTGCTATGCATTATGACACTACAACAATTAAGCACATTTCCCAAAATTTTTATTACAGTAATGCTTTAATAATAATAATAATAATAATAATAATAATGTTTTTTGTGTAAATAATAAAAGATCTATTCACTTGGGATTCTCATCCTCATGCTACAATTTTAGTGCATGAATATGTAATTTCAATCCAGTAAGAAGGCAAGAACATTTATTAAAGGGGGGTTGAAATGCTATTTCATGCATACTGAGTTTTTTACACTGTTAATGAGTTGGATTCCCATGCTAAACATGGACAAAGTTTCAAAAATTAAGTTGTACGTTTGAAGGAGTATTTTTGTTCCCAAAATACTCCTTCCGGTTCGTCACAAGTTTCGGAAAGTTTTTTTCGAGTATGGGTCTTGTGTGACGTTAGATGGAGCGGAATTTCCTTATATGGGTCCTAAGGGCACTTCTGCCGGAAGAGCGCGCGCTCCCTTATAGCAGAGCAGAGACATTTCACTGATCAGAGTGAGAGCGTCGCGAAAAGTCAACACAACCCTGCACAGATTACAAAAAAAAAAAAAAAACAGCATTAAGGGACCAGTGGATGGAGTTTATTTTTACAGAGCATCAACGGAGTTGTGCAAGTGTTTTTGTTTGTTCCCTGCATTTCGAAGATGCTTGTTTTACAAACAAGGTCCAGTTTGACGCCGGATTTGCACATCGTTTATTTCTTAAGGATGATGCAATCCAAACGAAAAAGGGTCACAATCGTGTGTTGGAACCGCAGGCGGTGAGTAAAACTCTTTCAAATATCTCTGCCTCCTTGTTAGTGCGTCCCCTCCCATGCCGGAGACCTGGGTTCGAGCCCCGGAGCGAGTCGTTGCTGCTGCTGCTCTCGTTCAGTTTCAGCCTCTGGATCTGATTCTGGATCATAAATAAACGGCTGAATCTGACTGTAAACTATGGTTTGTTTTGGATGATGGTTTTTCCCTCACGGTAATGTCACAGACGCTCTCAACATAAAAGCCTATTTGCGCTCGTGATTCTTTAGCTCCGCCCACACGCCACGCCTCCAGCTGGTCGTGTTTTTCCGGGAAAAATCGGTACAGACTATATTTCTCTTATGAATATAATAAAACTAAAGACTTTTTGGAGTTATGAAGGATGCAGTACTACTCTATAGGTACTCAAGATTAACAGGATATTGAGTGAAAACGAGCATTTCACCCCCCCTTTAAATGTGTATATTTTAGTTTCAATTTAAAATCTAGAATGTTATTTTCATTTGTGTGTTATATAAATATAAATTGTTCACACACTCATGCTTATTTTATATTTTCAACCCCTTTGCTCACATTATCTTGATTCTTTTTTTTTTTTTATAGAAAAGCTTTTTAAGAAGCAAAATGAGATTATGTATCTTATTTTTTTTAATTTAGTGGTGAAGTATGACTTAGCCGTGTTCTTGACAGGATTCGTCATATTCCAGCTTTCAGAACACTTTGAATGTTGAGGAAAAGAATTCCATCCAATTCCTCAACACCACATTAGGAAACCACTCTCTTTTCAAGTCCATCATTGTCTATAGGCCTATGGTTGAGTTTCGTCTGCAGTTTGTGACTGGTGCAGTGTACTGTGAAAACGAGGCAGGTTGGCCTTTCTCTCAGCCGAGTTGTGATGCTGACCAAGCAACACGAGGAAGCCAGAATTACAGCTTCATCACCCCCCACCCTTCCCCATCTCTCTTGTCCTCCAATGGCTCACTTCACCCTTCTTCAGAACACTAAATGTGTTTGAGAATCACAGTTATGTAACAGAGCCGCAGTCATTCATGGGGATGGGGGCGATTGTGTCACACAAACTTGCTTTGGCATTTAAATCGAGGAGTTTTCTTGATTGAAAACCACTATGGCCTAGGCCTTTCTCAGTCCGGGTGAAACTTAGCAGCATGTTGACTTGTTACAATACAGCTAACGCTCAACATTCTTATTCATTTTGCATGTGAACGCACAAGTTTGTGAATAGCAGCGTTAGCCCATTCATGCTAGCTAAAATAGGACAATGTGAATGAAACTATTCCCAGGTGCATGTGAGAGAGTGAATGCAGCTTGTGAATGTGTGAACTCTTGTGCACCGCCAGTGAACGATGAGTGTGACTGGCTCTGGTCTTCAGGTGAGGTGTTTGAAAGGGGCTTCAAAGGGAACACTGCCGTTCATGTGACTAACACGCTTGTTGCCACGTGCTGGAACCGAGGATGCTGGGTAAAACTGCTACCCCTCTGTCTATCGCTATCTCCATTCTCCATCTCTTGCTCATCCCCCCCTGTCTCCCTCTCTTCTCCCCCCTCCCAAATCTGTTTGTTCGCTCTCTGCGAGCCCCCACCCTCACTGTTCTCTTCTCTGTCACGACTCGGCTCCATTAATTTATTTATTTCCTGGAAAAGGAAATCTTCCATCTGGCGTTTAACGTTACACTTACAAGTCACATCTCATTCCGACCTGCTATCGCGCGCGGCAAGTAGCATATCTCTTTGACCAAAATTATAATTTGGTCGCAACCAGAGAATTTGCACTCATTTTAACCGTTTAGATGACATTGTCCTGTTTTATTTATTTATTTTTATTTTGCAATGCGCTAATATCAAGCACAGTGTGCGCCTTGCAAAAAATGTGGAAGGCCTGTGGTATGTTTCATTGCATCTATTTGACCAAAAAAAAAAAATTAACCAAAAATGGCACAATTAACACGATTTTTTTAACCGTTTAGATACCATTTCCGTTCTTTTAAATTATTTTATTTATTTATTTTTTACAATGTGCTATCAAGCATAATACTTGCAAAAAAGTCTACGTCTCAATTGCTATTTTAATTTTCTACCAAAAAAAAAAAAATTATAATAATACTAATACTATTTGCACTCATTTTAACCGTTTAATCATGTTTTAGTGTGTGTGTGTGGTTTTTTTTTTATGTTTTTTTTAATGTTAATATGAATAAGACACTCTTCCCCTACAGTACTTTTACCTCAGTGGTCCGTGACAGTTGTTACTTTTGCACAAATTTAACGGCAGTGCGTTTTCTCGCTTTGGGAAAAAGCATCTACCTCCGCACCAGCGCCCAAAAATATACCAGCGCAATGTTTAAATTTTTTGAATTATTTCTGCCCTTTTCTGTTCTAATTCATTTTTGCAAGGAGGAGACGGTCGAGAGGAGAGCTATTGGTTTTTTTTCTCTCTCTCTGTTTTTGGAAAGCATGTGACTTTTTGCTGCTATTTCTGATATTGCACCCACTCACCCCCACATCTTTTTTTTTTTTTTCCTTCAATCCACCTTTATCGAGTACAGATGCTATTTTGGGTGCTGAATTGCTCTGGTGTGTAGTTTTTCCTGCTGGCCATGTGACTGGCTTGTGCTATTTAAAGCATGTTGCTGCTTTGGGGGGAGTGGGCGGAGGTGTTCGCGTTCTGCAGTGCTACCGAGCCAAGAACGGGAACGGTTCATTCATGGAGGGAGAGAGAGATGCGACAGATTGCGTACAGTAGCGGTCTGAATGTGGACGGCCTAATCATCCCCCTTTTTTAATCACGCTACACTGGCCTCCGATGTTTTCCTTCACGATCGTCCTCCGCTGCAAGCATTAAGTCCCTGTTCCATAAGAACCGGTCACCTTTTTTTCCCCCCTCGAGGGCTCTACAATGAGCTGGGTTGCTGGGGGATGCAGAGAGAGATTGAGGGTGAGCGGGCAGCATCTTGTTGGTATTCAAGAGCTGCGGCTGTTCCAGACGAGGCAGCTATTTTTACTCATTCGGCTGCTTTTTTTAGCGCTGGAATATAGAGTCGGATGAGGGCCTGTGTGGCTACTTATTTCTGAACGTACAAGAGCACGACTGCTCGTGCCATCTCGTTTGCAAAGGGTGCTCTTCTGGGCCTATTTTTATGCATTTATTTTTAAGCTTGCAAATAATGTTCATGCTAACAAAATACTCATGCTCAGGGAAGTGTCAAGCATCAGTGGCTTTCAGAATGTAGCCACATGAATGCATCTTCATGGTTTGTCACAATTAGTGACAAGTGTTTTTCTGTGGGATAGTCTTGGGTTAAAATCATCCCCTGAATGCTCCTCGGATATCTAGGTAATCTAGATGTTGATTAGTCTTGGATTTTGTGTCAGGTTTTTGTCCGGCCACATCTTTTCTGAAATGCAACCCCAGTTTTAGTCACCTTTTGCTTTTTGAATGCTCCTATGTTGGAGGAATGTTTCTTAAAATGCTTGTAAGAGCAGAATTTACATTTGTGTTCTTTGACTAAAATTCTATGTTTTTCTAAAAACTAAGGAAGTACAATGTTTTTGATGTCCGTAATATGAGTTTTGTCCTTCCACCATATCCTCACAAGCTCTTCGCTGTTATTCAGGGGATAGTTCATTCTTTGGATGAGTTTGAAAAGGAGGTTGTGAATCACTTTCTTTTGTTCCTTCTCTCTTTCGATCCAGTGCTCTCGCTCCCGTTGTCATGCTCTCTCTTACTTTCCACCCATATCTGACTTTGCGCAGTCTCCCATTACCCCCCCCCCCCCCCGTTTCTATTTTTAGCAGCACCCAGGATCCCTCCTCACCCCTCCTGTGCAGTCGTGCTCTACAGACGTCATCACCCCCCCCCCTCCACACACACACACACACACACACACACACACACACACACACACACACACACACACACACACACACACACACAGTCTCCCCCACAGCCCTGTTCTTGCGAATGACCACTGCCTATGCCACACTTTGATCAGCCATCACACATTGTGTCTTAATCCTTGCCTTTTCTGTTCCTGTGCATGTTTGTAAAACAAGAGCCTCATAGGACATTAAGATGGGCCTATGAGTGTTGTCGTGTTTGAGTTCATTAGCAATATTTTGTAATCCATATCTGGTCAGACTACAAGCTGTTTTTAAGTCAAAGGGAAGTACTGTTGATGAAAAAGAAAAATTCTTGTTATTGGAAAATTAATTATAAAATCAATAAAAACAATTCTGAGTTCTGTGTGGAATTTATGGTTGCAAAAAAAAAAAAAAAAAACATATTGTGGCTTTTAAAGAATAGTCATAAATGTGAAGCGTGACCTTCTGTGCCGCTAGCATAACTAAATGGAATGAGGAGCATGACTATTTTCAAACATCTCATGGCCACGCCCTCAACTAACATCATTGGTTGAGCCAGTGTTGTTGGTCAGAATTGTTGAATGCAAATAAAAATGCCTTTGAGTCACAATGTTTACACCTTTTATTTGAAATGGCTAATTTTCTAAAAGCCAATGTGTCATTTGCAGTGTTGGGGTTGTTGTGATTATCAAACAACAATTTTATTTTTTTTGGACATCAGCCTAGAATTGACATTTCTATTATTGCCCTCACTTATAAGGCAAAGTATATTTTAACCCCCCAAAAAATTACACTGTAGTCTGATAAAAAAGTGAAAGTGACGTGACATACAGCCAAGTATGGTGACCCATACTCTGAATTCATGCTCTCCTTTTAACCCATTCAGCAGTGAACACACACACACACACTCGGAGCAGAGGGCAGCCATTTATGCCGCGGCACCTGGGGAGCAGTTGGGGGTTCGCTGCCGTGGTATTGAGGGTGGAGAGAGAACTGTACATGCACTCCCCCCACCTACAATTCCTGCCAGCCCGAGACTCAAGATTGAACTGATAGCTCCGCACATCTTGTTGAGCCAGTGTTGGCATGTTGCGCTGGTTGGGATTCTCAAACAAGTTTTGAAAATGTCAGTGCTACACTTTTAGGGAAATCAACCTACAAATTTCTACTTGGAACAATTTTTACATATTACCGTATTTTTCGGACTATAAGTTGCACCTGAGTATAAGTCGCATCAGTCCAAAAATACGTCATGATGAGGAAAAAAACATATATATAAGTCGCACTGGACTATAAGTCGCATTTATTTAGAAGCAAGAACGAGAGAAAACATTACCATCTACAGCCGCAAGAGGGCGCTCTATGTCTTCAGTGTAGACTACAGGAGCACAGAGCAGCACAGAGCGCCCTCTCACGGCTGTAGACGGTAATGTTTTCTCTTGGTTCATGTTTCTTAGTTCATTTCTCTTGGTTCATGTCAAATTAATTTTGATAAGTCGCACCTGACTGTAAGTCGCAGGACCAGCCAAACTATGAAAAAAAGTGCAACTTATAGTCCAGAAAATACAGTAAGCTAAAAATATAATGATATTTTAACAAATTAAAATGACACCCTTCAATTTTATCGTCACTTAGATGGCAGTTTACAGGTGTAGGATTGTTTTAATTTGAACCTGGTCTATCCGAGTACCTTTTTGCTAGCTTTTTGACATTTATTTTTGAAATTTTTCTTTCTGTGTGTGTGTGAGTAACATTAGTTATTAAGATGCCGCAAACACTGATCCCGTCTTTATCTTTCTCCTTTTACCAGTTGTGACGGGAGCCACGGATGGGATTGGGAAATCCTATGCGGAGGAGGTAAGGGTTCCTCTTCTTATTTATCTCTTAGCTCCACGGAAAGCACAGTGACTCATCACAAGACAGAGGTTTCACTCTGAGGCCATGAGAAGGAGGGTGACTAGAAGACTGCTTGTACAAAAAGACCTGTTACCTCACATAACTCGTACAGTTAAAAGCCGTTCTTTTATGTCACTGCCAACTCCCAAAGTTAACATTCAGCTTCATCTTTGGCTTTTTCCGTTAAAATTGTGAAAAAATATGTAACGATACAAACTCCCTAATCATCGGGAAGGAGGAGGCGGGAACCGGCGCACAATCAAAATACTTTAATAATTCAAAAATAAACAAAACAGCGCGTCAGCCCCTCACGGTGACTGACGCGCACAAATAAAAAGCAAACACATAAAATAACGTCCCAGGCCTGGTCCTCTCTCGTCCTTCACTATAGTCGATCCAGTTTTATATCCTTCCATCTCCTACGTGGGACTCGATACTGGCAGTGGGGCGCAGGTGTAGCTCATCTCCAATCACTACACCTGGCCTCACTCCTCGTTCCCACGCCTCTCGGCCCCGCCCCACTCGCCACATACCCCCATCGCCCCTCGCAGGCCGGGGGGTACCCTCGAGACTGCGCTCTACTCCCCCCCCCCCCTTCCCTCCGGGGGGAACGCTCACGGGGACCTGCAGGAACCTGGGGGTAGGACAGACGAGGCGAGAGAAAAGGAGATGGAAGGAGGAGCGACAGGGACGAGAGAGGGGAGAGAGAAAAAAAAAAAAAAAAAAATCTGGTTCCCAGACGCACTGCTGCTCGGCCCTCCACCGGCTGGGTGATCTCCTCCGCGGTGCCCGGCGGTGGCACTGGACGGCCCTCGGCGGACGGCACGACACTCCTCCGCCGCCCGGTGGACGGCGACGGCTCCTCCGATTTTGGGCAGCGGCAGGAGTCCCCCGTTCCCTGCCCCTCCGGATTCCGTCACGGAGGCGGCAGGCTCCGGCCCCCTGGCGAACGGCGCCGTCTCCTCCGCTCCCTCACGGACGGCAGCCGCCCCTCCATATCGTGGGCGGTCGGCAGCGAGCTCGCCCGTCCCCGGCAACTCGCTCCAGCCCACCGCCTCGAGCGTCCCTGGCGGCACATACCTCGCCTGCTCGAGGGCACCGCAGATTCACCACAGCGGCGAGGGATCTTCAGCAGCGCGTCCCTCCTTCTCCCGGGCTTCGGCACCACTGTAACGCTACAAACTCCCTAATCATCGGGAAGGAGGAGGCGGGAACCGGCGCACAATCAAAATACTTTAATAATTCAAAAATAAACAAAACAACGCGTCAGCCCCTCACGGCGACTGACGCGCACAAATAAAAAGCAAACACATAAAATAATGTCCCAGGCCTGGTCCTCTCTCGTCCTTCACTATAGTCGATCCAGTTTTATATCCTTCCATCTCCTACGTGGGACTCGATACCAGCGGTGGGGCGCAGGTGCAGCTCATCTCCAATCACTACACCTGGCCTCACTCCTCGTTCCCACGCCTCTCGGCCCCGCCCCCCTCGCCACAAAATAATTACTGTTTTCAAACAGGTTTCCCCCTTAGACACTCCTATTGTTTGTTGTTGGTCAAACAAATAGCCCCGCCCCTAAACACACACTATTGGTTGAGCCACTGTTGCTATGCTGGTCAGAATTCAGAAAAAGTTTTGAAAAATGGCACAATGTTTACACTTTTCTTCTAGCTTGATTCTAGTTATTTTTACATATTAACCTTAAGAGAGACTATCTTAACAAAAAATAACAGACTTATTAAGTTTTGTCATAGCTCATTGTCTGTCAAATATTATATTGTAATATTTCCTCCTCTCATACAGTTGAAATCATGTCAATTCATGTTTAGTTTTAGAATTTCTAGGAAAAAATGAGTCAAATGTTCTATTTTAAATTCTAACAGTAACTCAAGTATGCTTCTTTTTTTTTTACCATGAAAATAGCCAAAGAATATGACCTGGACCACTTTTAGGAAAATTTTTCATGGAAATTATCAACACAAATGTTTTGCATTGTTTTTCTTTGTCCTAAATAAGGTGATTCAAACTATCTTCTGTCTTCTAGCTTGCTCGACGAGGATTCTCCATGATGCTCATCAGCCGTTCCCAGGAGAAGCTTGACGACGTGGCAAATTCTCTCGGTCAGTGTTAGGCCATCTGTGTGTTAGCAAACCGCAGTACTCCTCTCTGTGAATGACAGACAGTCCTCCTGATGTTAATGAAATAGGGTTTATTTTTAGCCCTGGCCTGAGAGGCAGAGTGGGGGCCTGGTTCACTGACTGGGCAGAGAGCTGATGCAGGCTGGCAGGAGTGCACAGTCAAAGGTCAACGCCGAGCTCCAGGAGTCATGCACAAAACTTCTCAGAATGGGGCCGAAACACTGTTTGCCTTTCCTTTTCCAGTAAATGTGAATTCTTTAGATGCTAGATAATTTTGCTAAGATCATGTGCATGTACATAACATGAAGATTCTTCTGTTACTGGTCTCCTAAGTGCTGAATGGCCATTGGCCAAGTGCTGAAACATCCACTGTTAGACCATTAAGACGGGTGAAGTTCGCAATGCCACAATCATTCACACATAATGCAATAATAATTATTGTTATTATTTTTGTTTTCTCCCCTTCCTTTGAGGTTTTTAGGGTTTTTATGCCTTTTTTGTTTATCGTTAAATTGCATTTATTTTTGGTATAAATGAAGTGTGACCGGCCATGATATTGTGAATGGGAGTTGTCTTGTTCTGATTTGGCCTCATTGTGTGCCCTGAATAATGAAGTAACAATGCCTTGATGGAGATTCTTAACCCGCCCATGATCAGCTCTTGAAAGCACCCGTTCCACTCAAACACCCTGTCAGGAATCATATGAGCTCCATGTGGATGCAGACAGTTGTTTATATTAGTATAAAATGTTATTATAATCAACTTTTAAAGCTGTCTTAAATGCCAGCGCTTAACTGGTGAGGTTGGAAGGGGAGAAATCCCAGTCTGCCCGTTCCTCAGTCGTGCTGGCAACAAAGAATGGGTGGGAGTGGTGAGGTTATGGCTAGTCACGAACCAGAATGTAATTTACCAAATCTGGTTCTCAAATCTCACATTTGCATCGATCATTTTCCATTTGGGGTGTTAGAAGTCACAGAGAGCAGCATTCAACAAGCCCCCTGAACAAAAAAAAAAAGAAAAATAGCTCATTTATGTGTTCTTGATCTTAAAATAACCCTTCGATATATAAAACCTTCCCTTCTCGCTGCGAGACCTGAGAGGAATTTTCCTCTCATAACTCACTGGAACAGTGTTTAGACAAATGAGCCTTTGGACAATAAATTCTAATTGCTGCAGGCACATCAAACAAGCAGAAGAGGGGAGGGGAGGGGAGGTGTAGGAAGTTCCTCTGACAGCCTTTCTTTGGTACACAGCGCCTCCTGCTGGCCAGAAATCTGTGTTTTGGTGCAATGGGCAAAGTCCCAGAGAAGTTATTTTTAGAACAGCAGCAATAGCAGGGATGCCTGCTCTTGGACAGAGTTCTCCAATGCCAGTATTAGGCCTGCAGCTGAAACGATGACCCTTTCAGCAGTTTTCATGGGGTTTTGCATCGTTTCTTTGCATTAAGAATATTTTATGTCTTTTAATTACAGAACGCAAATATAAAGTGGAAACAAAAACCATCGCAGTGGACTACAGTCATGATGATATCTATCCTAAAATCGAAAAGGGTCTCGCTGGACTGGAGATTGGAGTCCTTGGTAAGTTTTTTTACTTTGAAAGCAAAACTTAAATTTGTCTTGAAGCTGACATGTGCACAACTTTCATTCTCAATTCCCTATCTGTGTTGCTTTTAAACCTTTTATTTGGCCTCCTCTTCTCAAAGCTTTTTGTTGTTGTTGTTTTTTTCCACCTGAAATCATGATTGAGTTTTTTTTTTTTTTTTTTTTTAAGTTTAGAGCTCACGTCTCATTCCTGATTCCTTATCTCCACCTATTGGGGATATTTAGAACATGCATACTGTATTTCAGGTACCCAATCTGAATCCTATTCAACCACATCTGATTCTATTTTTCTCTCTTGATTCATAGTGAACAATGTGGGTATCTCATATTCGTACCCTGAATTCTTCCTCCACATCCCTGATTTGGAAAACGTGAGTAACTTCTCTTTCTGAGAATGAAGGTTTAATTAGTAGTAGCCATTCGTTAAAATCGTTAAATCGAAATATTCACCTTTTAATTTGTTTTCACAGTTCATCACCACCATGATCAATGTCAACATCACCTCAGTGTGCCAAGTAAGTAGACAAAAAACCTATTGATCTGTTGAACAGTTTCGGAATTCTTAATTTAAAAAATTCAAATTCAAAAATTTTAAAGTACTGCAACGTGACCGCTTTGATGTACTCCTCCTACTGTTGTACATCTCCACCAACGCTCCCTGTGTTCACCACCCACGCATTCTCTCGCTCTCTCTCTCTCTCTCTCTCTCTCTCTGTCTCTCTCTCTCTCTCTCTCTCTAATGCAGGAGTAATATATTAGTGTTTCAGATTTTTATATTGTCTCAAGTCATTTGTGGAGCATGTGAGAACGTTTCTTTTTTTTTCTCTCTCTCTCTCTCTCTCTCTCTCTCCCCAGATGACTCGTCTGGTGCTGCCCAGAATGGAGGCAAGGTAAGTCCTGGTGTTTGATATGAAAATTCCTAAAACAGCCGCTGTCACTAAAAAAGGAATTCAGTACAGCTTTTAAAAATGGGGGTTTTGCCCTCCTGAGTATTGTTCCCCTTCTGTTCCCCCCAATGTTTGTGTGAAATTGAAAAGTAACCATGCACTGATCCCATTGGCTGCTGCTGAGTCACATGCAACTCTAGGGCCAATAATTGAGCTGGGTAAAGTTTGTACAAATAGGTCCATCCTTCTGCTCTCCCCAGCACTCTTCTGCAGCTGCAGGGGTACTGCATGAGAAAGCTGGTGCCATGGCAACACACATGGCGACCATCATTAGATGTGTGTTGAAATGAAGTACGATGGGTGACTGCAGCGTTCAGGTTTCCACACCTGGAAATACACCCTATTTGATGTCAGTGTCACATGTGATTAGTTGAATAAAGCTTGCTTATTCATTGCAGAGCTAAGGGTGTGATCCTCAATATCTCCTCTGCCAGTGGCATGTTCCCCGTCCCAATGCTGACCATCTACTCCTCCACCAAGGCCAGTATCTTCACAACATTCTTCAGAGAGATCAGTGCTCATAATTGTTTCAAAGTTGTTTATATCAAACAATCTAAAGTTAAATTGGTCAGACCATTGTTTTAAAATGTAATAAATTTATTTATTTTTCCCAGTCCATATTGGATATTTAATATTTTATTTATTTGTGTGTGTGTGTGTGTATATATATATATATATATATATATATATATATATATATATATATATATATATATATATATATATATATATATATATATATATATATATATATATATATATATATATATATATATATGATACATACAAAGATATGTATATCTTTGTATGTATAAGTGTAATGCAAATTTACAATTTCCTTATGTATAATTTAGGGAGGTAATTGAATGTCTGTAAGTGACATATTGTGGTAGTTTTATTCTATGACTAGTAGTTTTATTCTTAGTTTTTTTTTTTTTTTTTAGAAAAGCCTTTCTAGGAGCCTGAGATACAAATTAGCTTTTGCTCTACTCTCTGTGTGCAATGGATATTTTCCAGTTTTGAATGGGAAAATGTTTATTTTGTACTGTCCTTATACAAATAAACTTATAAATAAAAATATATATACAGTAATGTAGAGATGCCTTAATTCACTGGTTGCAATTAGAAATGATAGGTTTTAGTTTGGTTTTAATTTCTTGAGGTTTTGATTTTTACTTGTCATCTTTCTACAGGCCTTTGTGGACTTCTTCTCACGTGGACTTCAATCAGAGTACAAGTGCAAAGGAATCATTATCCAGGTAAGAGAACCAAGCATTAAATTAGAATTTTATTATTAATATTACTATTGTTTTTTTTTGTTTGTTTGTTTTTTTTGTAAAGTCTCTTAAGGTTTTTGTTTAGACCTATCAGATATGAATAGTAAAGATCCAGCCAGCCTAAAGTGCCTCTTTAGTGAATTACATCAAATCTCTCTGTCCCTACCAGAGTGTGTTGCCTTTCTTTGTGGCTACCAAGATGACTAAGATCAGGAACCCCACCCTGGACAAGCCCACCCCTGAACGCTACGTAGCTGCTGAACTGACCACCGTGGGACTGCAAGACCAGACCAACGGCTATTTCCCTCACGCCGTCATGGTACGACACCCTGAATGTCTCATCTAGTGGTGTTTTACACATTCAGTGACCATGTTGTCACCCTAAACTTCTTTCTTATATCGGTGTCCCACAGGGCTGGGTGATCGAGGTTCTGGCCCCCATCAAGCTGGTCCTCTACCTGGGCCTGCGCATGAACAAAGCCCAGCGCGGCGGATACCTCAGGAGGAGAAAGCTGCGATAGATTGAAGATAACGTGTGATGGAAACCGAACTGGATGAGATGTTTTACAGAACATGTGCTGAGATTTGAGATTCACTGGAGTCATTTTGGATCTCACGTCTTTGAAGTGCTTCGTCTTACTTAATTTTTCTTTTTTGTGTGTGTGTTAAATGTTGTGTGTTTTGGATCTCTTTGGATAAATATCTGGACATACTCACGTTCCACAATGACTCATTATTATTGACTTGTTGCTGGTTGCCAGAAATGGAGACTAATCTTCTTTATATGGTGAAAGAAGTGCGTGGAGGGTTTTGTGGCCACTGCTGTTGTAAGCAGAGGGTTATTTATATGGTGATGGTGTTTTATATTTAATTACTAATTAATTATGCATTTTCTTTTTATCTGGAACTATCTGTTTGCACTCTTGTTAGCTGCCAATAACTAGTTTGCATTCGTGCCTTAGACCTTCTGATGAGTGATAAATGGGTGCTGGCCTTTCTTATCATTAATTTAACATATTTAGCAAATCTATGGTGAATGTTTTTTTTTTTATCTTGTACTGTATCAATATAAAACCAAAGGTCTGATTTAAGTACATTTTTGTACATTTGCTTTTTCAGGCTGTAAGTTTACATGCCAGATTTGGTTTATTTAAAACCTGTGCCTTTTTATAGTCGTATAATCTAGGTCACGTTTATTGAAAAGGAGATCTAAAGCACGTTTACATGATTTTCTCCACTGAAGACTCAAAGGTGTGGTGGAATGTCACCTGTTTGTCTTGAGTTTCATCCAGAGGTGGATTTGAGGAATACCTCCATAGCTTGGATCTCCGTGTGATTATTTACGGGCCAGTGCCAGTCAAGCTAAAACATCCAGGTGCTTAAACCTCTTTACTTGCCTCTGGTTTAAAGCTTGAATGTTATCCTTCCAGACGTGTTGAAGAGTGGAACAAAATGCGCTGCTTTACTGATGCGTGACGATCTGAAATCTTGTTTAATAAAAACGATTTCTGTATTGGTTTTTGTACTTTGTCTTTTTTAATAAATTTTATGACTCTATTACGGCTTTGTGTCTTTTGTTGGATTTAGATTTTAAATGTCACAAAGTGATAGATAAAATGTTTGGCCTTAATTCAGCACTGATTTAGATTCGAGGGGTTCTGATCCTTTTTTAGTACTCCAACAAGGAAGAAATATATAGATGCATGCTATGTTATTCTTTAAACAGTACATGATTTAACATTTTACTACACTGAAAAACATAATTCTGAATTAAATGTTCTCTTGAATGGAACAAATGTATGGATGTAAATGATGTGCAACAGATTTGCATATGATAATACAATTACACAATAAAGCTCCAACGTTTAAAGCTTTGCCAAGTGTTATAAAGTCATTTTATAATTTTTAAAAAATTAAATAATCTAGCATTTTGGTCTAGAGTAGAAATTATCTATCCTCATTTAATAGCAAAGCTGATGTAAGCGTCATTGAACAATATATATATATTTTATGAGGTATTTAACTTGACAAGTGCCTAATATACAATTTAAGATAAAGCAAATTTATAGTAAGTAGATTATAGTAGATCTAAAGAAACTAGTTTCTAAATAATTTCAGTTGTAATACTGGAAACTACTAGAAGTAGGCCTATGTAGGAGCATACGATATGTAGTACACCTTAAACAAATATAAAGCATTGTATTATACACATATTTTATGCATATTATAAACATGTTCATATTAATACAGCAGTGTACTTCCAGAAGAAGGGGGTAGGAACCGTGTTGGTTTTCACCGTGTCATTGTAGGAACACGGACAGGTTTCGCCGAACACCAGAACAGATTGTGTTTCTTCAACGCTCTGAAGAATGAGATAAATTTAATTGAAACTACTGAGTGTAAGTATTGTTTAGGTTGTTCATTTCTGGGACAACGCTGACAGGTTATTTAAAATTGACTGGAAATTTAAAAACAGTGTGTCAGTCTGTGCGAGGTGTGCAAATTTTAGTATACAAGATGGTATAATAAGTCTGTTAACATCAAACATAGCTTATGCGTTTTATAATATAGTTCTCTGTGCTCATCATATATACTTTTAGTTTATATACTTTCAGTTTTATAAACTGACCTACAGGCACATTCCAGCATGAAAGCTTTAACCTTTAATGAGTGATTTACTGAAATTACCTGAAGATGGCAGTAAATATCTTCTGTAGTCAATTGCAAGACTTGGAAAAAATAAATACATCATGTCCTTCTAAGGTACTAAAGCCCACTGACATCATGTTTTCTGTCTTGTCAGATAAGTTTTGAGTTTTTAATGAGTGATAAAAGGCAGCGAGCTAGAGTTCAGGGCTCCTGGGCCAAACCTCTTCAGAAACCACAACAGCCAAGCGGTATGCCATCTATCTCCTCTTATAACTGTACAGCATAGGTTAAAGATGTCTAAAAAAAAAAAAAACTGCATTTTGTTGACATATTATTCAACAGCTTGGCTTGATTGAAATAACAAACAATGGTTTTCAGGTCTGCAAAAGTCATGATGATGAATAAAATTTTGAAAAGAACAGTGATTGAATAAACGATTTGTGTTTTTAAGATTTTTACCATAAATTCGGGGAGAAATCAGGCAATATAGGTGTAGAACAGTGTATCAATGTATTGTTTGCATGTATTGTTTCAGCTCAGCATGTCCCGTCGGCAGCAGGATCGTGGAAATCTGCACCGCGATCATTTGAGTTCCATCGGCCAGCAGACGTGAGAGCTATTCTGTGGCTTTTTTATGCTGTTTTCTTGGACAGTTTGTCAAATCTGAGTTTTTCTGATATATTCTGTATTTCTTTTTCAGCCCATCAGAGAGATTCCTGTGGAGAAAGTGATCGAGTGTGTGACTCAGTCCCAGACACTATCAAGCAATACAACCTGCTGACTGACACTCCGTCTATATCTAGTGTGTTGTTTTCTTCTCTTTCTCAGAAATGCTGGTGACTATGAGATTAGTCAAGGGCCTACTGGTGTGTCCAGGTAACAATGCTCATATTTAAAGTGGCCTTAACTAAAATAAATTACTTTCCGAAGACATCTTCCTGCATTTAAGTAATTGTGTCCTTTACTTCTGTCCAGACTGCGACTCATTCCAGGGTTTCTACCACAGGAGGAAGCTGACTGGATGTTTAGCAAGCTGCTCGCTGAACTGCCATGGTCACAAAAGACCAATTATAGGATGATGGGTGAGTTGCATGTTGAGGTAATGTAAACTGAAGGGGAAAAAATGTCTTTTAACCTCCTAGTGAACTGGAGCTAAAGGCCCAATCCCAATTCTGTTTTATACCCCTTCATCTAAAATATTCCCCTAAGAAATGAGAATCCACTGCTACACTGTAACACGTCATCACTTGATCCTATGTTAAAGGAGATTAACTGTTTTTTACCACAATATACCAAGATGCTGACATTGTATGGTGTCAATTATTAGGGTGTTTTATATATATATATATATATATATATATATATATATATATATATATATATAATGTATATACTGTATATACAATGACATATTGTAAGCCTGATTTATAAAATGTGATATAAAACACACACGTATATATCGTTTGTGTGTTTTGTTTTGTATCATATTTTATAAATCAGGCTTACAATATACATGTTAGTGGAGTTACTGATATTGATATTTCCAAAAATATTATGATGTTTTGATTGCAATGTTAAACTTTAAGATATCTATTAGCTCATGAGTATAACACTATAATAGACTACTTGCGTAATCTATAATAGAAATATCAGTTGTCACTCTGTATCTCCTAATAATGTCTTAGTAAGATGATATTTAAATGATGATTGGAGAGCTGAACAAATAAATGTTTCTCAAGAGCATGATGAATCAATATGATATTCACATTTCAACAAGACTTTTCTACAAATTGATGGATAATCAAATAAAAGTTAATTCAAACTAGTAAGGGTTTGTCTTGAAATATTATTAACAATATTAAAGTTGTTCTTATGTTGACTTCATAAAGACCATTAAAGATTTCACAGCAAAATGACACGTGAACCGTTAACTGAAGGGGGACATTGTTTCAATTATACTAAAATGCTTTTTATTTGATTAAAAATTTTATTCTACTAAATATATAAATCAGATCTAGTAGATTGTGTCCAGCAGGCTTTTCAAGTTTTAATTATGTTCCTTTATCCAGTATGATACAGTAGGCTTAATAGGGTTAAAAAAGTGTCGTGCACAAGTAAAATGTAAAAAAAAAATATATATTGTAGGTCTTTGCACTAATATTTTTCATGTAACTTTCACACATGGAATTAAGTAAAACCCACCCAACTATGTCAAGTAAAATTTAAAAAGTGAACAAGTGCATCAATTAATTTTATTTCACCTTTAAGGCAAGTGTTTACACAAAAGTAAGTATATTTTTAGTTTGTCACTGCAGTTCTATTACCACAGCTATGTTCATTGAATGAAGCAATGAAGACCTTAGTCATCATAAACAGATTGAATAAATATATTCATCAGCAGTCATCATAAAGGACCCATGCAGTTTCAGTTAATGCATCTAAAATGATTCATGTACTATAGTCCCAACAAAAAATAAATTAAACTTCTGATTTACATATTTTTAGTGGACAGAAATCAATTAAATTTGTTCTTTTTATTGAAGTAAATTGAACCAGCAGCAAAAACATTATTTTTCAGTAGCATATGATCATATGTTGAGCCTTGGTGCTAATGTGGGAAAACAGGTTCTAATCTGACCAAAGCAGAAGAATCAAAATAAGCATGCTTTTACGCACATGATGAAATTTTGCGTCTGTCCCACTCACTTGTTCACAAAGTGCTCTTTCCACAATGACTCACATTTTCCAGGCCTTCTTGATCAGTAAATTGGCAGGAATGCCACTGCCTCCAGTTTCTCTCGTCTGTTTACCTTCTCCAAGACCGACATCATTTGAAAAAGTCCCAAATATACCAAATGTTTAAACAGTTGCTTTGGACCAAGAGCAGTTCACGTTTGACGGTGACTGATCGAGATCGTTTTTGGCAAATGTTCTGGTTCCGTGAGCTATCAGGCGGTTTGTCGTGGAGAGATGTGCTATTAGTTTTTAAGCATTTTGAAATATGATTTTATACCTTCCAGAGTATAAAAAAAAATCTGATTGTGGTAAATTACCACCCAGAACACTCTAGAAAACACATAATTTAGCCAAACATTTGTTTGTGCTTCAGAAAATATAAAATCTACTTTTATTAGTAAATTATCATTAAGCCAAGTATAATTTATTTATAAAGCACTTTGTACAAAACTGATTGTTTCAAAGCAGCTTCACAGAAATAGGAATATGTTGGAAAATTCCTCAGTTGTGGAATTAATTCAGTTTCCGTTTGTATAGCTGCTCTACAGAAGACAATAGTTTCATTATCCAGCACAATTCAGTTTAAGTCTTCTTCTCATCTGATAGTATTAGTGGAGTCATTATCGGTAATATTACTGAATATTAACTTGATATTACTTAATAGGGATGGTTTACCCAAAAATGAAACCAAGCTGTTTCTGGTCCCCATTGACTTCTCCATATTCTCCATACTATGGAAGCCAATGGCTACCGTCAACTGTTTGGTTATAGCAACACTCTTCAAAATATCTTCTTTTGTGCTCAACAGAAGAAACTAACTCCTTTAAAGGGGGTTGAAATGCTATTTCATGCATACTGAGTTTTTTAGACTGTTAAAGAGTTGGATTCCCATGCTAAACATGGACAAAGTTTCAAAAATTAAGTTGTACTTCCGGTTTGTCACAAGTTTCGGAAAGTTTTTTTCGAGTATGGCTCTGTGTGATGTTAGATGGAGCGGAATTTCCTTATATGGGTCCTGAGGGCACGTCTGCCGGAAGAGCGCGCGCTCCCGTAGAGTAGAGCACTGAGAGCAGAGACATTCACTGATCAGAGCGAGAGCGTCGCGAAATGTCACAAAAGAAGTGTGTTTTTGGTTGCCTGGGCAAGACAACCCTGCACAGATTACCCAAAAAAAAAAAAACAGCATTAAGGGACCAGTGGATGGAGTTTATTTTTACAGAGCATCAACGGAGTTGTGCAAGTGTTTTTGTTTGTTCCCTGCATTTTGAAGATGCTTGTTTTACAAACAAGGCCCAGTTTGACGACGGATTTGCACTTCGTTTATTTCTTAAGGATAATGCAGTCCCAACGAAAAAGGGTCACGATCGTGTGTTGGAACCGCAGGCGGTGAGTAAAACTGCTTCAAATATCTCTGTGTTGTTAACTTAGCTATCGGCGCGTAAGCACATCAAGTAAACAACATGCGATGTTGTCATCAAACTGCACTTTCCACATGTACAGCTTAAAAAAAAAAAAAAAAAAAAAAAAAGACGACATAAAGTGGAACTTAGTCATTTTCAAAAACCGCTAAGCAAATATATACAGTTTCAGTACATAGACACATAGAGACGCTGTTGTTGATGCTGCTCTTGTTAAATTTCAGCCTCTGGATCTGATTCTGGATCATAAATATACGCTGAATCTGACTGTTAGCCATGGTTTGTTTTGGATGGTTTTTTCCTCACGGTAATGTCACAACTTCCAAACGCTCTCAACACAAAAGCTTACTCGCGCTCGTGATTCTTTAGCTCCGCCCACACGTCACGCCTCCAGCCGGTCGTGTTTTTCCGGGAAAAATCGCTACAGACTATCTTTCTCTTATGAATATAATAAAACTAAAGACTTTTTGGAGTTATGAAGGATGCAGTACTACTCTATAGGTACTCAAGATTAACAGGATATTGAGTGAAAACGAGCATTTCACCCCCACTTTAATTTAAATAGACATTAGGCAGAATTGAAAGTAGAAATAGCTGAACATGCTTCATATTCAGTATGTTTTGCACTTCAGGTGATGCATATGAGGAACCCAGGCTCACTTGTTGGTATGGAGAGCTCCCGTATACATATTCACGTTCCGCTATGCAACCCAATGCTCAGGTATATCACTATTTCATACTGCATGTGAGCAAACAAAGTGAAATCTAGCAATATATTAAGTAAAGCATCTATTTCTGTATTTTTCTCCTATTACAGTGGCATCCAGTTCTCACCACGTTACGTCTGGCCATTGAGCAGAAGAGCGGTCACAAGTTTAACTCATTGCTGTGTAACTTGTACCGGGACGGTAAAGACAGCATTGGTTGGCACAGTGACAACGAGCCGTCATTAGGACCCCAGCCCATCATCGCCTCTCTGAGTCTGGGCGACACAAGAGTGTTCAGTCTCCGAAAGCAGCCACTTCCTGTGAGTCTGCCAATGTCACAGTCATGCTAGGGTTTAAATGATGGGAATTATAGCGTGATAAGGATGCACGATACATTAGCACTTTGATTAATCATAATAAAACCAAACTTCAGATTATGGCTGGCAGCTGTTGTCAACAGAAGAGAAGTTTAAGGGGTGGTTAAACTGTGGTTTTACGCTAACAACTCAATGGTTTTTAAAACTCAGGATTCATTAGTATTGTAATTTCACAGTGCTGTTACATAAAATTGTTATTTTAATTTTTTTTTTAGATTTATTTTACAATGAAGTATTATAGTAGGAATATTTCTTATTTTATCCATTTTTAATTTGTAATACTAATAATCATATAAAAATAATAATTATTAGAGGAATTTATTTGTACCGTAATAATTTTTTTTTTTTTTTTTGCCAAATTGTAAAAGCACAGTGATTCTGGAGCTTTAAAAGAGCTTCACGTTTTAAATGGCAGAAAAATCACAATTTATTGGTATATCGACTGATTAGAGATTTTATTTTTAAATTTGTCAGTATCTGTAATATTGGATATTTAATTTTATATATTTCTAGAAAAAATGTATCTTTAAAATGCTGATAAAATGCTGATAATTAAATAACATTTAAGTCTAATGTTTGGATATTTAATTTAAGATATATTGGTTTAAAATCAGTTGAATTTTGTTTCAGCATTTAATTTTTATTTTAATTCTTGTTCGTTAAAAATGATCATGTCATGCCATTTATCCAGTTTTGGGCCATAACATGAAAATAATGATTGACTTATCCATCACTACACTGAATTAGAGGTCATGGCAGATTTTGTGTATGCGTTTCAGGAAGATAAAGGAGACTACACCTATGTGGAGCGCATACGCATCCCGCTGTCCCACGGGACCCTCCTGCTCATGGAAGGCTGTACACAGGTGGACTGGCAGGTACGTCACTTTTAACTTCTCTAAAGGAAGTATTTGTAGTCACTATGATTTTGGTAATTACAACAAAATCAGCAATCCAGGAGAAATCTAGGCATTGTTGCACCACAAGCTCATACAGCAGCAGAAAAAGCCAAATGCATTGATTTCTCTGGTATTATGTATAATCTTAAGTGATTTTGTTCTTTACTGATAGACATAAACTTTTACAGAGTGTGTATCTTCAAGATTCAAAGTGACTCACTTTGAGTTTGAGCAGCCAGTTAATAACAGTCTTCTGAACACTGTTGATAAGCCAGACTGTGGAGAAAGGCTGAAAATGGCTAAATCGAAGTGGAATAGGGTGGAGATGGTGTTCCTTTGTTTTGGCTGGAGTATGTTCGAGTATGTATCACACGTGGTAGAGATGATCTGGAACAGTCCACCATCCAGAGAGAGCGTTAAGTGCAGACACTGTTTTCTGCTGATGTGTAACAGTGTGAAGGGGGAAAGTGAACGCGTTTCCTCACTGCAAACGGAATTGTTTTTGTAATTTCATTTCCGAAACCTGCTGGAAGTTATTTTTGTGCCGTTTAAGAGTTGTTTTTGGATTCCGACTCCAAGATAAACCACAGGCCTTTGGTGAGGCACAAAAAACTGAGAAAGGTCAAAACATTTTATGGCGACATCTGAAAACTGTTCAAGAAAGGTCACTCGCGGACTGCGCCAAAAAACCTCCAGGCGATCTTATTAGTTTGACATAACTCACACTGACCTGTCAAAATAAAGCTAACTTAACCCATATGTATGCCTTTAAAACGTCTTCGAAACATTTAGAGGCTTTGAAAGCTGTTAAATAACTCTCAAAGGGATGTTATTGATCAAAAATATAACATTGTATATATAAACATACTGCTATTGCTTAGTCAAGCTACATTCTCTATCATCTGTCTGTATAAATATGCATGACACAATGCGTAATCATATCTGAATTATGTAATACTGCTGTCTTTTGAATCGAATGCCAAGGCCAGTTGGAGTCCGATTAACTTCCATTTACTTTGTCCAATGGTTACATTGCCTTGTTTAGAAGGAAGGTTTAACATTATTAATGTTTTTTTAAATAGCACCAGGTGGCAAAGGAGTACCATGACCGTGGGCCTCGAATAAACCTCACGTTCCGCACCATATACCCAGAGCCAGAGCGTCCCAGTGGGGGATTTGTGAGATGATTGCTTGGAGATGAGAAGAAGAGATCTGGAGAGGTCTGTCTCATTTACAGAGCACCAGTGATGATTTATATACACAACAAACTACACATCATTTCTGTTCAGTTTAATTGTTTATTAACAAGTGGAAGTTCATAAAGAACTTGAACAATGGATTTTTTGTTTACATAATGGTTATTTTCTCACAGCAATTGTCCACAAATTGCTTATGTTATAAGAAAAAGTTATAGGGATTACTTCTTTACAATGTTTATAGAATATATGTCTAAGCAGTGCCAACTGGCTCATATTTCAGTTATAGCCCCCCAAAGGTTCTTTTTCTAGGTAAATTGCTGTTTAAATATTACATGTTGTGCAATTTGTATTTATAGCTTGTGGTGAATAAACTTTAATTACATACATTTGTTAAGTGTCATTATAGAGTTGGTTACACTACCGTTCAGAGTCTGTAAGATTTTTTTTTTTTAATGCTTTTGAAGTCTCAAACTAACAGGTAACAAGAAGGTAACAAACTCACAGTAAGTCTTTTGTCCTTTTTTGTTTGATTATGAGGTTTATTATATTTTGAAAGGCTGCCAGACTTTCCAAGACATCTGTTTTTTACAACTTGCAGCCCTCAGCCTTGTTTTCTCTGTGCTGAGGGTTGGTAAGCTACTGTGTACACTTGACTGCTAGCCTCTTCTCATTATTGATGAGTCACAGTCGAGTTCTTGTGTGGTTGGTTAAGAGCTGAATGGCTGTCTTTGTGTCCACACACGTCACCGCCAACCTCGAGAGACCAGGACTACGTTAACATGCTGGCAGCTGAGCCAGCAATGCTGTCAAAGAAGTCAAAGAAGTTAGTTTAAAAGCATAACACACAGTTTAAAATGTTCTGTCGTTTTAAATTGTTGCACATTCGTTCTCTAGACTTCAAGGCTCCAAGGGTCAGATATGGGGCTTTTATGTTACACTTTTAAAGACTGTATCCCTAAATATGGGAACGCCATTGAACATAGCATAGCATATCTCAATAACAGAGATTTTCCAGAATGTTTAGAATCTGCAAACCCTAAATCTTTTACTCTTGCTTGTGACATCCAGTGATTTGTCGGAGCTCTTTAATTTGAGTTTCTTGGTGTTACATTCTGCTCGCCTGGCAATGCAACACCTTTCAGAGCTTCCCCATAAACCCCGACCTGCACATGGGAATGGTGCTTCTGTTCTGGAATGCAGGGACCCTCGCTGTGTAATGGGATCATTGGCCATTATTTTCCCACTCCAGTTAAATTGTTATAAATTCACTCCCAGAGTGTGCAGGGAGATCTGTTTGGTTAGGGTAAGAAGTGTACGCAACATCTGTCATGATTGAGCTCTTAGTGAGAAAAAGATCTTTGCAACACAAATGAGAATATATGAGAAATTTGAGAGATTTGTGGTTGTTGCTTAAAAGTCCACCAAAACTTTGATGCTTCAAACGGTTCATAAAGAGAAATAAGTCCATATTAATGAAACGGTTAAGAATGAATTGAACTCTTCTGAAAAGATAGAAGGCTTTATATGCTGAACAGATGTAATATAAACATTGATAAACAAACAGAGCTCATCAAATGTAGTAAACAGAAGTTTCAACGCTCTTGTTTGACACGCAAGAACCAATGTGGTTTGTTCTCGCATGTCATTCAAACATGTTAAAGTTTCCACATACCAATGGGGTTTGTTTATCGCAAGTTTTATGCGTGCGCATTAAATTTTCCGCAAGAACCAATGAGGTTTGTTCTCACGTCACACAAATATGTTCACTTTCTCTCAAAAACCACCGAGGTTTGTTTTCGCATGTCACACAAATGTGTTTGAGCTTCTGTTTACCATATTAGATGAGCTCTATGTTTTTGTGTTGATCAATGTGTGAATAAAATCCTTAATTAAATCTGTTAACCATATAAACTGATTGCACCTCTTTAGAATATGGAACTGCTCAGTTCATATGACTTTACAATAATAGTTTTTTTTTTTTTTTACAACTTTTTCAGTCTCTTTATGAAGTAAATTTGGAAGTATTAAAGTTTTGATTAATGGCGTTTCAATGGAGGGACAGAAATTTTGCAGATTTTATTAAAGATATCTTCATTTGTGTTTTGAAGATGAACGTAAGTCTTACAGGTTTGGAACAACATGTGGATGAGTAACTGATGACAGAATTGTCCTTTTTAGGTGAACTATCACTTTAACATAGATTGATTTTCAAGATGACACTGAAACCTTCACACTATTGCTGGCCAAAACACCTTTAATTAACCTTCTGGCATGGTGTCCAGTATGCTGTTAGCATTTCTCAGTTGCACTAGGATCATAACTGAAAAACCTTTGGGTAAAAAAAAAAAAAACAACAACACCCAAGTCCAGTGGCCCATGTCCTGCCAGGATCCTCACTCCCAGTAGCCCTTCAGTGGCCTTTTATTAACATGACCACATGGATTAGTTATTAGCACCTGTCTGAAAGCTGGAACTGGTCCCTTGTGTCCATCCACAAGGTTCTGCGTTCATGTTACATCAGAGTTATGCAAACCATGCCTCTCCATCCCTTATTTGTCACATGAGTTGGACTTAGAACCAAGATAATGTCCGTAATAACAGCAATTTTCAGCAACGTGGAAATGTCCGGAAGTCGTTCCTTTTCTGTGAAAGATTTGAGGTGACATTAGCAACATGGACTGTGTTCTTGGATGCGAAGTCCACAACTTTTTTTCTCCGTTGGCCGGCTTGAACTTCATGATGACACATTTCCTCTTCTCCTAATTCCCAGATAAGAGAGCTGTATCACGAGTCTAGACACATTGAAGTCGAGGCCTGTGCTCCATCCCTTGTTTTTCTCATTCCCACCAGTTCTAATACCACCAGTTCTCCAACAGTCTTAGGGGAAAACTCCTCCTTTTCCCAGCAGAAGATTGGAACAAAAACAACATCCCCTGTAAGTACATTTCGCTTTCCACGACAAATCTAGATCAAGATCATGTTTACTCCCATAATACAGTGTGCAACAGAGCTAGTTAATTGCTATTTGTTTCAATACTTCCAGGAAGACATGGACTGAATATAGCATTGTGGAGTCATATCTAGGAATCCATATTTAGGCCCTGATATGATCTTGTTTGCCGTATATCTAGTTTCTGACTGTTCACACATAGTGATGCACAATATATTGGATATATATATATATATATGTCCAGTATATTGTGCATCACTATGTGTGAACAGTCAGAATATCTATTTTTATATCTATTTTTTTATATCTATTTTTCATGCTGTTCATGATAATGTTGTGACACATTTATAGAATTTCAAATAAATTAATTTTAGTTTTTATATATATATATATTTTTTTTTCAAAATAGTCACATTTTTATATCAGCAATTTATCGGTTATCAGCCTTGGCATAAAATGAATGATCGGCTTATCTGTATCATCCATCTAATTTTAGAAAACAAAAATTTAGCATTTTTAAAAGTGTTATACTTTTCATTCTGTTGTATCTCTTGAAACCAAGTTATATAAACTGACATTTTAGTGTTGGTTCAAATAAATCATCTGTTGAGGTAATATAAGTAGCTTATGTTTATGTGCTTATGTGTACGGGACTGGAATGTTTTGGTGCGTGTTGGAGAGGTCAGTATGTTGCCTCTGCTAATTTTGGATGTTATGTCGGGCTATAAATATATGGCTTTTCGGCCGCTGTAATGTATTCTAGCCAAGTCCAAAAAATAAACAAACTGGCTCGGTGAGATTTATCTTCACCTCTTTTTTATCATGTTAACACACACACTGCTTAATGTGAAAAACTCTTTTGTTAATCCTACTTATAAGCACAAGAGAAGCAAATCAAGCTGCAGTGGCCCTGAGCTATCATGCACAGTTTTATATATATATATATATATATATATATATATATATATATATATATACATACATACATACATACATACATACATACATACATGTATGTATGTATGTATATGTCACTTTCTTTCTGTTACTGTATGTTATCGTTTAATGTAATGGCACAGTGTATGACTAGTTTGGTGAAGCTATGACATTGGTACGGATGTGAGCAATTCTAAGCTCCATATCTGTGGATTACATTTCCTCTTATTCGCTATATAACTACTCTTTTGCCTTTGGATAGCTCTCAGAATGCATCAAAACTTTCTTAATTTGTGTCCTGAAGATGAATGGAGGTCTTAAGCAGAATGAGGGTATGCAATTATTTTCATTTTTGGATGAACTAGCCCTTTAAGTTTGTTTGTCCACCAATTTCTTAAATATTCTCCAAGAAAGGCTTTCTTAACCTGTTAATGGATGAAAAACCAGATGAGACATTTAACAAAAGGCATTAGCAGTTTTTGTATGGTAGAAAGTAATTATAATCAAAGCTCTCTTTATCATCCACTGTTTGAGTGAACCAAACCTCCTTATAACGGACGTACATGTGTTAAAGCATTAACTAACAGATTGAAACAGATTTGAGAACATTGAAAAATAATTACCTTTTTTTTTTATGTTTTACAAAAAAATAAAATGTAATAAAAATAACATTTAAAACAAACAGATCTTTAAAGGAAAAATCTTTACATATGCATGCAATGTGATTAGCAATAAAACATACAAATTGTAATAAAAAAGGTAAGTGTGAGCAAGTTGTACAAAAACGTTCAAATTAGATTAAAAAAAGTTCATGAGACTATGATGATCTGTAAACCTTTTGCTTGCTTCTGTGACAATGGCAAGAGATCTGAGCTTGAGGATGAAGAGATTGCCCAGCTGTCCCTTGCTGTATTTATTTAAAGTATTCAAAATACCAGCAGCTGTTGCTGATCATGCAGTAGAGAAGATTATGGCTAAAATATATTTCATCTCTTTGACTGGCATTTCACAGTTTTTTCATAGATGGAGACCAATCTATGAAATGATTAATACATGAATGCCTTTTTATATATATAAAATATTTTGTTGTTGTTTAGCTACAAAAACAGTTTATAAAGAGGGTGGTTTATTTTTTCAAAGGCATCATGGGACACTGGCTTATGGTACATGCAGTTTGGTTTTCGAAGACATGCGTCTTTGCTATTTTGTACATCCCTTCTGCATTAGTCTAGAAACAAGCTATTAATCATCTTGATGTGTTCCTGAAAACGTGGTGTGTGTAGTTGTCCTTGACATCATTACATGATGATACCCTATAGCGGGTGGATAAACTTGCATGTCTGCAAGTGTCTGAGAGCTGGCCTCCCCATACCAAAATAGATGTTACTTAGAGCAGACTTTATGGAAACCCCTTGACGTCTGATATATGGGACAAGAATGAGTGTGCTGAGAGTAAGTGAGGTGGCACCGTTTCCTGTTTTGCTTCTTAAGGGTCATCCTCAGAGTCCATGAAAAAACGGGAGACGCCATGGTGTGTTGTCACAATGTCCAGCCCCCAGTTTCACACACTGCTCCCAAAATGTCTCTGGGCTCATCAGACGTGTCTGGCATGGAGCGTTCGAGGGTTAATGACACATCTGAATAGCACAGGAAGAGAGTGACGAAGAGTGAGAGGCTGATGAGAGCTAAACTCATTACGGTGGTGAGATCATGGTCGTGGCATTACGGGGAGATTCTTGTTGCTGAGCTTACAACCCCTCTAGTAAAAGAAATATATAGCTCATAGATCAACCTTTGTGGCCTTATCTGGAAAAGGTGGCATCATCATTTACTTTCCTTTAAAAATACAGTATATTCTACACGTGAAAGAAGTCTTTATAAAGTATATATGTATTCTATTTCCAAATTATCATTATTTTAGGTTGCATTATTTTAGATTCTCAGGACTTCAGAATTTTAGTTTTGGTACTGCCTTAAAGGGATAGTTCCCCCAAAAATGAAAAAGCTTGAAAGAGTCAGATTTTTTAAAATATATAACTCTGATTGTTTTCGTCTGAAAGAAGAAAGTCATATACACCTAGGATGGCTTGAGGGTGAGTAAATCATGGGGTAATTTTCATTATTATCTATTTAAGTTTATGTATAATGAGAATATAAAATAATATGTAAAGGCATAATACATTAGTTTTAATAAGGGAAAATCTGCTTCGATTTAATCAAAGCAATGTCGTAACGAAAATATCTGAACTGTCCTAAAACAGTTTCATTATCTTAATGACCTGAACATGTTGTCGTGAGATTTGCCCCCATGTATTTGTACAGTATGTTGTGTACATTTCCTCAAAGCTTTTCATCATCTAACTATCTTTTGTTTATCTATTCTTTGCCCATGATCTCTCACTGCCCATTTTTCTGTTCCTGGCCGCTTGTTTATTTCTCTCTGTTAGAGCTGCATATATCTTCTTTCCTCCGGCCCCTCCCGCCTCTTCTCTTTCCCAACTCCCTCTCTGGCTGGCATTTATTTCAAGGATCTGACTCGGAGGGACTGGTATGACTCCTCACAGTGGGTAGGCGGAGCCAGAGCGGAGTGGGGAGATGTTAGGGGAGTGAAGCAGTATAAAAGCCAGAGCTGTCAGTGGCACGCTCAGAAACCTCAGACAGAGAGAACTGAGATTCAGCTCACTCATCTTCTGGAAGTTGTCTTCTCAGGCCATTTCTTAGCTTCACCTTCTGTCAAATATAGACAAGAAGGATACAAACAAAGCTACTTTGGATCCTTCACCACAGGGAGACCTGGAGAATTGCAAGCCTCTCCAAACATCTCAGAAGCCCTTGCAACCCTTGCCATCCAGAGACATGGCTGCACGTCCGATGGAGACGGTGGGTTTTGCCATTCTACCCGCACACATATTGGCATCTGCCATGGAGGAGTTTCCCCAGCAGCTACCCGTCCCCAAGTGTCTGGCTCGGGGCCGAAACCGAACACGGCGGCCCCGAGACACCCGCTTCAAGACCCAGCCGGTGACTTTCGCAGAGATCGCTGAAGTGGAAGAGGAAGGGGCTTCGCCACTGGAGGAAGAAAGGGCAAGACGGTCCTTCCTTCAATCGCTGGAGAGTCTCAGGAGAAGCACACAGACTTTGCACCACGCGGGATCCACGCAGAGCTGCCGCGCAGTGTCTGCCCAGGCTAGTCTGGACTCCAGCGACTCAGACTCGACGCACTGAGAGAGTGAGAGGAAGCTCCAAAGGATGACAGGACTGCAATTCAGTGTATTTCGCACATATCTTCCTGTTAAATTCCTCTTTCACAGGCGTTAACCTATAGTTGTTATGCATTTATGTGCAGATTCCACTTGAGTAACACTGGCACAGTGATTGTTTAGCTCCTCTGCAAGAGCAAAGTTGTAGCATGTTAGAAGATTTCAGAAACCACTTAAATGCTTACACAAATTCCTTGTTTATCGTATGAGACTTGAGGAATGGTGAGGTTTCATCTGTAATGAACTTGACAAGAGACAGAGGACACACCATGTCTGATTCCATTTTAATAGACTAATCCTTTGTGCCTGTTTAAGACTGCACACTCCAATGGGTTCTTCAATGCTGGGCAGGATGTAGACTGTCACTTTTTGCTATAATTCACTGCTGTGCTGATGAACGAGCTAAAAGAGGTATAACAGAGATGTATTTTTTACAGAAAATAAGGTTCAAACCCTGATGTGTAAGTCTGCCAGAATGGTGAACTTACTTATGAACTTGATGAGGAGCAAATTATTGTACATTTCAAAAGTGTCTTATATTTATTCACAGATTATTTTGCTATAACATAGTGATTTTAGGGAATTGTTCTGTTGACGGTGTGGACTTGTAAAGTCACTATCACTGTACATAAGAGAAAAAGGCATTTATACTTGGATTTGACTTATTAATTTGTTTCATACTTTCTGTAGTTATATAAATAAACTTTATAACATTGGATCATCATCTCATTTGTCTTTTGATGAAATTCGGCTGCTTACATCAGCAGAATTACAGAGACTTATTAAATGATTATTAGTTAGAAAATGATGGAAAAATCTTTCATTGTGATAATCTAAAAAAAGTATGCTAAATGAGCAAGAGAACATGACAGAAAATAAAAGTGCAAAGTCATTGTAACAGTCCTTAAATAGTCCAAATATGCATTTGTACTTTTTACTATATATATATATATATATATATATAGAATTACATTATTATTATTATTGTTATATTATTATTTTTCTTAGTGTGAAGTACCTTTTTCAACTATAAAGAACCTTTTTGATACAATAGGTTTAATTGATGTTAAAGATTTTTTTTATGAAACCAAAGATGACAATAAAGAACCTTTATGGAAATAATTATTTAATGCTAAAATGAGAAAATGTTAAAATGGAAATAAAGTGACCATAAAATGGGCTAAAAGAAAATTAAATTGAAGTAAAGTCCAGTATAATGAATCTTCATTGCATAATATAATGAACTATTACGGCTTCTGACAATAATGATCACGCATAATCTCAGGTGTTTACACTGTGTCCACATCCACAGCACAAAAACACATTTCATTGGTCTCTACTCCCTCAACATCTTATTTCTATCAGCCAGTACAGATGCCATGTAAAAATAGCGTCTCTCTAACTTGCCTTCTGATCTAGTTACATTATTGGAAATCATGCCTCTCCATCCAGCTGGTAATTTTGCAGTGTTGTGAAAGACTATGCTTGACACCAAAACGGTGTGACTGGGTTTATTTATGTGTTTTAGGGATTATTCTTCAACCCAGAGTCAGACTGCTATATCATCTCTGTCCTTTCTGACTGGAGAGACAATAATTCAGCTGAATAGTATTAACATTAAATGTGAAGTCTGTAAATTAACACAACAGTTTTTTTTAGTTGCTGTTGACTGGCTTAAATCAGACGAGTCCGGTTTTGGCATAGTTGGAAAAACAGACCCTCTTGTTGAGCTTTGTTCAGCATGTTTACACAATAAATCCAAAGTCTGCTTTGTTTTTTTTATCCACACAGTCGAATGCATAGCCTTTTTAAAAAGTATACTCTATTATGTGGCATGCACGAACACAAGCGCTCAACATGTGTGCTAGAAAGTTTCATCATGGTCCAGTGTCTGCACTATTTCTCTCCGTAAGTCATGTGCGCAAAAAAACCAACAACAACGACAAAAAAAAAAAAAAGTATATTTTCGGATTAAAGGGTTAGTGCATGCTAATGTTGTTGCAAACCTGTAAGACCATTTTGATGAAATCTGAGAGCTTTCTGATCCTGCATAGACAGTAATGCAACTAACGAATTTAAGACCCAGAAAGGTAGTAAGGACATCGAGAATGTGGTAAGAGAATACTTTTTGTATGCAAAGAAAACAAGACTAATGACTACATTCAACAATTTCTTCTCTTCCTTGTCAGTCTTCTTAGCTTGTTCATGACAGTCCCACAATGCATGTTTGTGTATTCCTCTGCTTGTAAACAAGGCACAGCGCATCCAGGTTCTACGTCAGAACACTGGCTCCTGCGTCAGCAGCACCACACGCAAGAGTCCTGGTACTGTCATGAATACGAGTCGAAGACTGGCATGGAAGAGAAGAAATGGTTGAATAAAGTCATTATTTATTATTCTCGTAGGTTCATAACATTAATGTCACATGGACTATTTTAACATCTCCTTACTACGTTTCTGGGCCTTGAACTTGATAGTTGGATTGCTGTCTATGCAGGGTCAGAAAGCTCTCGGATTTAATCAAAAATATCTTAATTTGTGTTCCAAAGATGAATATAGGACTTGCAGGTTTGGAATTACATAAGGGTGAGTAATTTATAACAGAATTTTCATTTTATGGAGAAATATACCTTTAAATATTGGCATCAGCTTGGACAGACACAACCATATCAAATACTGGAGATGACAGGAAGAATATGTTTATGTTACATAAGAATATGTTAAGCCTGAGTTCACGTACAATTACATATTTCGAAAGGCTATGCATTTGTGTCAAAACTGAAGTATACTTTGGGCTAATTTTTTGGCATCGTGCACATGCTCCGAAAGATCAGCCGTTTATTTAATACTTCAAATATTAAATTATTACTTGTGGTGTCATATATACATGGACAGACTAATGAAGAATGTAGCTCGACTACATGAATGCTGTAGCATGATTTTAATTGTGCATATTAATGTGTTTAGTGTTGCAGTGTCATTTCGGGATTATCAAATATTTTATTAGCACCGCACTGTTGGATAAATCATCTTATGAATAGCTCACATCTTTGTCACTGACACTGCATATTAAAATGTGCATGAGAGCATAATTAAACATACAAAATCACCTTTAACTGTTTTTTCTTCAGAGGAAATATCCATGTTCATATCTCTTTTCTGCAGCGAAGCACCTCAGTAATCTACTTTGCTTGGTGTGGTTGCCATGGTTATAGTGAAGTAAAAGAAATATGATGTTTGGAAACTGTTGGGAAAAACAAACTTTATGTTCATTTCCTCCAGTTGGTCTTGTCTCCTATCCGCTCCCCCCCTCTCTTTTAATCAGTCAATTTTTGCTTAGTGCATCAAATCTAAATACACCCTTTTATTGATGTGCATTATTTCTGAAGCTTTATCTTCACATCCTTTTCAGAACTAACACCATTTCTGCGCTTCATAAAAGTTGAGATATAAATATGACGCTGCAGATTAATGAATGTAGGAGTGCTGCCCAATGCCTAATGTGGAGTGAACAAAAACAGCCTTCAATTAAAAACATCATGTTCCCAGCAGGCATTTGGACTGGCCCTACTGTTCTTCATGGTTATATAACAAATTGTTCTTATCACTTATTCCTTGCAGAGAGAAGATCTGAAGAAAATGTTCCTCAAAAGGGAGTGCGTCAAGGAAACCATCAGGGTTAACAGACTCTTTTCAAGTCTATTAAATTAACACAATTGAATCAAGTTTATTTTGCAACACATCCTCTTTGCATTTGTGTCCTGCTCTGTCAAGACTGTTTATTTCAATGTTGACATGGCAAAAACGATTCAAGTGAGTGGGCTTGAAATGTGCCTGAATCATTAGAGGATAACAGTGACTCATGTTTACAGGCCAGTGTTTATTAAATATATTGCTAGTGACAAGTTGAGCTGATGGGCAAGATTGATTAAATCCTCTGAAAAAATGAAGAACTTGTCCCTGTTTTTGGAAAAACTTAAATCCATCTTCACGACATGTTACTCGACAGACTATCACATGCTAGATTTGTACAAATAAGGGGTGTTTTACATTCATTTTCTTGCTCATTTGCCTGACTTTTGCATCTCGTTTTGCTCACTATAGTGTTGCCTGCTTAAGGCTGTCTGGGTTCTGTCTGCAAAGCATTCATTTGCTGAATCCCTGACCTATATTCTCATACTCTGCAAAGCAGAACACTCTGGGCTTTGGGTCAGAACCAAAAGTCACATCTCTGGAAGTGCTATGTTGCCCTTGCTCTCCCAGTGTCTGTCAGCTTCTCTCATTGATCTGTCTCAAAATGATCAGGGATACTGAATGAGCAGAGTGTAAGTAACCTATTTACACACTCTCTCATTTCCTCAAACCATCAGTGAGGGCGGATGGCAATTGATGAGATGCAAGAAATTATTAATAAACGTGTCAGGGGAAACATATAGATCAATAGTTTGAGTATTATTTATGGTGATGTACTTCATTTTTACCATATATATAGCAGTCTGACTCCATTCTGCATAGATGCAAGGAGGGTTTTGATGCTGAAGAGTTTCTGACATTTATGAGACTGTTGAAATTAATTTCAAATTGAAAATGTTTGTCTAAAACCATTTTGTGTCTGTGACAGTTATGACTGGGAACTTATTTGGGCCTTGTTTTAAAAAGGTCATATGATACGTTTCCTTTTTTTTTTCTTTTTTTTTTTAGAGAGTTACAAGCTCTTGGTGCTTAAAGAAGATCTGTAAAGCTGCAAAAACTAAAGTCTTTAATCCAAAGAGATATTCTTTATCAAAGTTAAGACTCTCCCATGTCCTCTATAACGGCTCATTCAAACACGCTCCCACATGTCTACGTCACTATGTGGAAATATTTGCGTAATGCCACCCAAATGTTCACGCAAAGAAAGAAGGTATGGTTTCAGTAACCGCAGTTAGTGTTGAAGCAGTCATGTCAGGGAGATGCTGTGCGTATTTAGGTGAAACCAAAAGTAGATGCACTTAGGAATCTTTAAGATTACTTACCACAGAACAGCGATGCATTTTATGGACGATCGTTTATTGAACCTCAGAGAGGAGGTACTTCTGACTCAGCTACTGTAAGTATCTTTTGCTTTAAGTATTTGCTATTGACTGTTCAAATGCTGAGTTTTGCATGCAGTGTGTGAAAGAGAGAGAGAGGATCACACAGTGGAGTCAGCTGTCCTAACTGTCCATGGCTTTAAAAAAGCATTATATGACCCCTTTAATGCGCAGTTGACATTTCCATTTGTGTACTGACACAGAGATAACAGTTTGGGAATTTTGTGCCAAAGCAAACAACTCTATTCTCCAATGGCTTGATGGGATGTAAAATCTTTCCTATTTTACCCTGCCCTTTACCCTGTAAGTCATATTCTCATGACGGGAGCAGGGGAAAAATTTTGTAAACAATGAAAATGATACAATCTGGAGTCACTGACCTAATTATATGTAATGTTTTATTATAAAACATTAATGTACTTAACATAATTATTCTAAAAATTTGGTTCATAATAAAAGGTGGTTTGTGCTTTTATTCAGATGGTCTTGTCTCCATATTTGGTTTTGTGTATAGAGAAACACTAAAAGAAACAGTGTTCTTTGGTTATATATTTTAAACAATGTGTCTGGGCTAAAGAGCTATTAGTTGGCAAAACTTGTTCTCTTTTGTTTTTTGTTCCTTAAAACAGACCCAGTGACTAATGTTGTCTGGGTAACAAACTAAATTGGCTGGATCGTCTAAAGATAAAAAAAATATGAATTTCAATTTAACCCTTAAATGGTTTCTGTATACTGAGTATAAAGAAATTTGAGAGGTTGGGGGTGAGACAAACCTTATTTCTAATTTCTATTCCTTATTTCTATATACCTGGCATCAACTCAACATATTTATCTAAGAATATTACCATGAGCAATAAGCAGGCTACTTTCCTCAAGGTTAATATATCTTACTAATATTAATATCTTTTGTTTTCATGTGAAGAACAAACTGTAAAATTGGAAATAAAAGCAATACAGAAATCTGTAACATTAATATTATTACTAAAACATGAAATTGTAGTCTTTGAGTCCTACTGTGCATCATTTTAAAATATTGTCAAAGCAAGAAAGAAAACTAGTTGTAATTATGACTAATAATAACACTGACAATAAATTAATAAGCATATACAAAACGCATTAATAATAGTAATTAATTTGGTATATGTCTCACAATAGTTCATAGCGCTGAAATAATTTTCTTTGACTTCTGTCCAGTAGATGCCAGTAACTCATGAACATTGCGTTGCATACTAGGCACAAGAAGAAGCTCTTTTATTGACGTGAAAATGGACCAATCACTGAGCTTTAAACGATTGACGTCTTTGTGTGTTTTTTATTGCTGAAGTTCTCTGGCCCTATCGCACGACGAGAAATGAATGACGTTTTTAAAGTTCGTCTGCTTCAGCCAATGACATTCGCGAATTCTGGAGCGCGAAGAGTTCAATGGAGAAAAGAGAACGGTGGCCAACGGAAACGCTAAAGTGTAACAAAACAACATTTTCAAAGTGCTATGTTCATAACTTTCTGTTGTTATTATTAACCGTGTATTAATATGACTTAGTTTATTTCGAACTGTTTCGACGGCAATCATGACTCTAGCTGAGAAAAATAGCGTACGTGTCCGTTCAGCTCTTAAGCTGTTTCTTGGTTAGCGTTCAAATGCGTTTATTGACGTTTAAAAAGACGTGACGTCACGTTCGTGTCAGTTTTTCTCTTTAAATTAGATATAAACGTCTATACGTTTACTATTTGATCTCTGGAGGCGATATTATTTTGTATGACCACTCTTTAAGTCCAGTTATGGCCTCTCAGAATGTGGTTTTTGCAATCGATGTGGATTATCGACCAGAAGAGAGCAACAGCACAACTAATGGCTATCAGACTCACCTTAAACACTGGATACTAAGAGTTCTGCTCAGTTTGGGACACAAATATGGGCTGGAAAAAGTGCGATGGGGTTATAAATTTTTTCATTCAAGGACTGTGAAAAGTGCAACACTTATAACCAGAGGATCTGATTTCAAGGAGCTCCAAGAGAAGGTGTTCAGTGACTTTGAAGAGGAGCTGCTTGTCAAATTCAGTGTAAAGTCACCCAAAAGTCTGGGAAAGTCCAACAAACTGAAACCAAGCCCGGCTAGCTGTGTCCAAAATGCCTTGAAAGAGATCCTCCTAGACTTCCAGTGGGACAGGCCTGATCTAACATCTCCCACCAAAGTGACACTGAGACCAAGAAGGTCGAGTCGAAGTGGCAGAAATATCCCTCTGCAGGACTATGACATGCTAACCATCGACAAAAATATCCTTTTTGTTGTGTCGGAATGTCCACGGTCCAAAAGAGAGTTGGAAGACTACTTGTCCATTCGTGGAGATGACAGTAGACATCATAGAGACATACATGAGCAGTTGCTGCCCAAAGGTCTCATACATATGCTTATGCAACGCAAAGTTATGCTTAATTGGGCTGATTCTGGTATATTGAAGGTAAGAGGTGCTCTTATAGAGTTCCAATAGAAAAATAAGGCTTATTTAAGTGTTTATGACTACAGTTTTTTTTTTTTTTTTACCACCAGGCTAATCATGTGGTGGAGGACTACACTGGCATAGAGTCATTGGCAGAGCTTCTCAGGCAGGTTGGTGGACAGGTTGTGCCCATGCTGTCTACGCGTTTGCCATTGATGGACCAGCATTCTGATATAAGCCATTTACTGGGTTTGGGAATAGACACCTTTCCTATAGATTCAACCAATAACTACCTTCAATTGTCTGAAAGAATGCACCAACAAGTGTTTCCTCCTGTGGGTGGATCTCTATCCTGGATTGAAGGTATGTATACACACACACACACACGGACACTTAATCTTAGGATTTTTAATGAAGTCTCTTATGATCACCAAGGCTGCTTTTATTTGAAAAAAAAAGTAATATTGTGGAATATTATTATAATTTAAAAACAAATCTATTTTTAGTTTAAAGTGTAATTAATATCTGTGAAAGCAAAGCTGAGTTGTCAGCTGCATTTTTTATTATCAGTGTTGAAAACGGCTTATTTTTGTTAAAACTGATAAAACTTTTCAGGATTATTTGATGGAAAGTTCAAAATAAAAGCTTTTTTTAAAAAAATAAAAAACACTTGATCATTTTAAGGAATCCTTGGTTAATATTATTTTTTACATTTGACAAACTTTTGAATGGTAGTACTGTATATCATGGGTTTCTCAAAAATATTAAGCAGCACAAGTGTTTAAAGATATCCATTTTATACTTTATAAAAGACTTTCCCGACCTGAATAATTTGTCACACTGCGCATGCGTGAAATGCGTTAAAAAAATTGACGTAATTAACAACAAACAACTAATTAACGCCGTTAATGCGCTATTATAATATACAGGTGCTGGTCATATAATTAGAATATCATCGAAAAGTTAATTTAGCTAATTCCATTCAAAAAGTGAAACTTGTATATTATATTCATTTATTACACACAGACTGAAATATTTCAAATGTTTATTTCTTTTAATTTTGATGATTATAACTGAAGACTAAGGAAAATCCCAAATTCAGTATCTCAGAAAATTAGAATATTACTTAAGACCAATTCAAAGAAAGGATTTTTAGAAATCTTGGCCAAGTATGAACATGAAAAGTATGAGCATGTTCAGCACTCAATAATTAGTTAGGGTTCCTTTTGGCTGAATTACTGCAGCAATGCGGCGAGGCATGGAGTCGATCAGTCTGTGGCACTGCTCAGGTGTTATGAGAGCCCAGGTTGCTCTGATAGTGGCCTTCAGCTCTTCTGCATTGTTGGGTCTGGCATATCGCATCTTCCTCTTCACAATACCCCATATATTTTCTATGGGGTTAAGGTCTGGCGAGTAGAGATCGACCGATATGGGTTTTTCTATAGCCGATGCCGATGTTTAGAGGTCAGGGTCAGCCGATGGCCGATATGTGCTGCCGATTTTTAGGGCCGATATCTTGGAGTTTTCCCCTTGATTTGCATGCTAAAATGTCACACTAATGATAAGTGGATGAACAACACATTTTTTCTAAACCTATCATAATTTATTGAGCACTGACTTGAACCATCTCTTCATTCATCTTAATTTAGTGCACTAAAATTAATAAACTGACCAAGTATTAAATATATAAAACAGGTAATATATATATGTCAATCATTTACATAAAAGTTTTAGAGCATTTACATTTATCAAGTAGAATTTTTCAAGTTTGTTGGAACATTAATGTAAACTTAAATATACATTTAAATAAATACAATTTTAGAAATAAAAATCAATTAAACTGAAAAATATAAAAAAATAAATATATAAAAAATAAATAACAGTAGTGCTGCAAAGACACTAGCAACCAGCAACATTTGTGTTTGGTATAAATGACACAGAACATCTAAAGTGCATTCTAATTTCGAACTTACATCGCAGTCTGTTCATTATTAAAATAGAGTCAACCAAACATTTAAAAAGTTACACTGGTCAGTTTAAATACACCCTATACCGGTCCTCTCTGCTGTTATGCAAAGGACGTTTTTGCTGATGTGAAGAGGATGATTTTTCCGTCTAGTTTAGATTAAAAAAAATATTATAGTTTAACATTCAGATACATTGCGAATATGGAAACATTTGGATATGTGCAGAACGAGACGTGAGCAATAACCTCCAAATACATCTAGCCAAACCCGCGCTCGCTCGTCCTCGTATGGACTTAGTGCACATGGCATAATATCTTCTTTTTAACATAATAATAAGGACTTCTCATCTCGCAGTCTGCTGTGATGAAGTGAGCAGTTATCGTCACAGAGCTCTCCACCCCCCTGGATGTCCACCCGTCTGTCGTGAGCGCAACAGAGGATGCTCGGGATAGCTCATCCACAACTTTTTTCTTCTCCTGTTCATAAAGATCTGGCACAATCTTTTCACTCTAACCTCTTTCCTTCATCATTATATCTGACAGGGAAGCTAAAATGCGCGGGGCGTTCAAGCTCCTCCGCTCGGCATTATCACCGAGTGTGGACTGAACATGCGCAACTTTTTTTTTTTTTTTTTTTTCATAAATGAATCCGCGGGTCACGCGTATGCCGAACTGAAGATATAGACCCCTTTTGCGCGGACGTCACAGGTACGTCACTGCGCTAGCTGGAGGCAAAACAAACGGAAAACTGGAGGCGGCTAATACAAACCAACACAGGGTCGGCTACTCAAGGAGCTTAAAATGTCGTCTTGTTGTGTTGTTGGTTGCCAGAATTGACGGAGAACATTTTATATACATTGTTGTGATTAATTGTGACTGGAATTTAAGAACATGGTAAGAAAGAATAAATACAGAAAGTTTATAATTATTTTCCAGTCTTCAGAATTTTTATTTCTAGAAAATATTTACATCTTAATAATAATTTTACTGTAATGTCACTCTTTATTTAATCTAAGGATTTATACACCCTCAGTTTCTCGGTTTCTCGAACAGGTAAGTGTAGATGTTAGGCCACTCAATCGGAGGTAACTTAATCCTGTCAGATCGTCCATCCAATGAGTGATTGTGTACGGGTCGACCAATCTGGTTCCGTCCGTTAAAGTTAACTTTTTCAAATAATTATCGCGGTCCCGGACAGTGAGTTACCTTAAATATTCAGATAAAGCAGATATACTCAGATTTTCTCCAACCATTGTTAAAAAAACAAGCTAAGAAAACTCGCTAGCTACCGTTTGTTCAAGTGTTGAGGGGAATCTTTCTGCCTCCAGCTAAGCCCCGCCCACACAAATACGTCACCTTGTTTACCAACTGTAAAAGGGTCTATTGATCTGAACGGATCACGGATCAATGATGATCCGTTGCACCACTACTATAGTGTCATTTGAAAACATTGCAGTTGCGTTTCAAAATACAACAACGAGCACCACGCAACCATTTAAAGAGGCGCATTCAGCGGTCTCCTTGACAGAAAACATTCAGCAAAGTAAAATGATCTCAAACGTATGGCGCGCTCTCTTCATTTTATCAAACGATCATAATCACATTTATTCATTTTACAATCCTGCTACTAGCATTTTATTAATACTAAAACACCTTTAATTCAGGTGAGAAAGCTTTTTTCCAAGTGGCTTTTGCACATAATAATAATACCGCTGCAGACGCATTTTGCAGCATTAAGGTTATTGCTTGACCGTTAATTTAAACGACGATCGATCATGGAAATTATCAAATATTGACATCCCTAAATACAAATGAGTTGGATGGAAAACTGGTTATTGTCTGCATCAAACCATGCTTCCGAACACATGTGATTCACCGTTCTGGGCAGCTCCAGGACAGCTGTCTCTCAGAGCGTGGTGCTGTCTGTGAGCGGGGCGGAGTAACGGAGCCCTCAATCACGCTGCAGTGTTTGTAAGAGCTGACAACTTCTCCACCCCATTTACAGAGTGAAATTCTCTGACTACCTTTATCTCGCAGGTGTGTTGTTGAATCTTCCAAAAGCTTCACATGCAGTGGCTGCAGCAGCACTTTCCACCGCGCCAATAACACGGGGCTGTCCACCGACGTGCCTGACTTTAAATCGGCGCTACTAAACACGGATATCGGCCGATGCCGATATATTAAAAAATGACAAATATCGGCCCGATATATCGGCCGAGCGATATATCGGTCGACCTCTACTGGCGAGTTTGCTGGCCAATTAAGAACAGTGATACCATGGTCCTTAAACCAGGCACTGGTAGCTTTGGCATTGTTTGCAGGTGCCAAGTCCTGTTGGAAAATGAAATCTGCATCTCCATAAAGTTGGTCAGAAGCAGGAAGCATGAAGTAGTGGTTCTTGAAGCACCGACTCCAGCTGCAGTCCAGTCTTTGTGAATCTCCCCCACATTTTTGAATGGGTTTTGTTTCACAATCCTCTCCAGGGTGCAGTCATCCCTATTGCTTGTACACTTTTTTTCTACCACATCTTTTCCTCCCCTTGCCTCTCTATTAATGTGCTTGGACACAGAGCTCTTTGAAAAGCCAGTCTCTTTTGCAAAGACATTTTGTGTCTTGCCCTCCTTGTGCAAGGTGTCAATGGTCATCTTTTGGACAACTGGCAAGTCAGCAGTCTTCCCCATGATTGTGTAGCCTACAGAACTAGACTCAGAGACCATTTAAAGGCTTTGCAGGTGTTTTGAGTTAAATAGCTGATTAGAGTTTGACACCAGGTGTCTTCAATATATATTGAAACACAATAATATTAATAATATTATTAATGTAATTATTTAATAATGTTAAAATATAATTAATTGTTCATTAATTTCAAATAAAGCTTTTCTTTTGAACTTTCTATTCATCAAAGAATCCAGAAAAAAATCACATCGCTTCCTCAAAAATATTAAGCAGCACAATAATAATATTTTCAACACTGATAATAAGTAATGTTTCAATCAGCATATTAGAATGATTACATATATATTTCAGTCTTTCAAGTTCTTTTATTTTAGCTTTAGCTTAATTTTCCTAAATGTGATTCCTACATTTTTGTGGCAGATGGGAACAGGCAGTCCTGTAGTGTGACTCTGGAGCCGGTATCATGCAGGCAGAGGTTTCTGCGGGCTCCTGTGGACGTGGTTCTCAGAGGTGTCCTGCAGGACCTGGACACCATCTGCCTCTCACATTCAGCCTCTGAGAGCTGGATACTGCAGTGCACAGATGCTGAACTGGGTCAGGAGGCTTTTCAGCACTTAAAGCAGTTGTCCACTGGAGGATCTGCCATGGTAAAATAATAATCTGTTATGCTGTTTTATATAATATAATGGTTCCAGCTCTGAAATATGATTGGAGTCACACATGCAAAGCCGAAATGGAATAATTTATTAAACTGTAAAATCACACTGGATGGTCTTTACTTTATAAATAAACAATGACAGACAGTAGCAGGTTTATTTAGGTTACTGTCTCTTTAAGAGCTCATACACGGATCTGTTACACCGGTACATGTGCATTTTGCATCTGAACAGTTTACGTTAATTTAAACTGACAGTTTCATATAAACTAACTGTTTACACGTGAATTGCGCGAATACAGTATTAAGTTGCTTTGACTTTAAAGCAAGTGCAAATTATACTTTCCGTCATGTCATCACAGTATAAGTGTGGAACCTGTGCAAATGAGTATATTAATGTGCAATGCCCATGTCGAAGTCCAAGTCCTATTCTGTCTCTCCTCCACCACTTCCTCGACTGAATGATGTGAGTTGCGTCACTGTGATGTCACTGAGAGGCTGCAGCTGTGGCAGAGATGATTTTTGGTGTGGCGGCCCGCCATAGCAGAATAAATACATGCCTGCTCCATTTTTATGTTAGTCTTTAAAAGGTTGTAGATCCTTAATGTAATGCATGGCCTTCTGTGGCTTTTTGCTTTGTGTTTGCAAGTGTTTATGTTGTGGAAAGATAAATGCAAAAAGAATTTATGAAGGTGATTTTAGCCTTAAGTGCAAAAGAGTTATGTATTTTTATTTATTTTTTTAAGCTAGCAGATGTGAGTGAAGGAGGTGTGGTGTGTTCAGCGGTGCTGTTGGTGCTCTCCTCCTGTACGGCTCAACTCACTGTCCTTCAGCCTCTGGTTACTCAGGAAGACCAGCTCCTGCCCACAGACCTTGTTTCCTTGGACACCACAAACGACCTCTCCAGTGACCTACCTGATGTTGTCAGCAGTGTTCTTAATGTCATGTTTGATATCATGGAGGACGAGGATCTTTCAGGTATTTGTTTTATCTGACACAATCAGGGGTTTTTGTGACTTGTGCATGTAAACAGACAAACACAATCTTACGGTTTTGAAAAAAACTTCTTACGGTTTCCAGATCAAGTAAAGTCGCCGTTTGTTCCTGACTGGGCCAGTCAAGATCTCAAGCAGGGGTCTTGTTCAAGGAAAAATGTGCTGGTAGAGGGATGGTTTCCTTTATCTGACCAATCAGGAATCAGCTGCGACTTAATGGAATCAATGAGGTTTGGAATCTTTTTCTCATCTTTAATTTGACAAGATTACGATAATAGATAAATCATACTGTAATCTGGTTATATTAAATATCTTATTGGACTGCCCTGCTTTTAATGCAAGTAGACAACCATTTTATTTAGTAGGATCTTATAAGGATTTTTAAAGGGTTCCTTTCAAAAAACATTATTTTTTTTTTCATCTATCCATTTAAAGCATCTTATGCAATAGTAATCTGTTGTAATTTTCCATTTTCTTTTATTTGGTTTTATTTTGTTGCATTTGCATCTCCAATGTAACTGGTAGAAAATGCACAACACTGCTCCTGCCCTGAAAATAACCTGGTGTTAAAATCCACCCCCAAGTTGTCGAAATGGCACATATATTTGTCATGGTCTGTTTTTATTCTAGTACTAAAACGTCGGTCTTGCATATACAGGCTCCTGCATGCAGCTCCAGAGGAAGAGGAGTGTGGAGAGGAGTACTCCGATAATCAGCAGGAGATCACCAGCAGTCTCTCAGAGCTCTATCAGAGCAGCACATCTGGATCCAGTGGCAACCTGAGGTCCAAAAAACGTGAGTACAAAATGGTACACGATGAAGTGATGGATACATCATAAAATTTACTAAATATTTGGAATTATTTTTTTCTTTATCTTTTTCAGGAGGTACACAATGCACACCAGTAAGGCAGAAGATGAAGACAATGTGTCGCTCTCTACAGATGCTGAATTTTGCTCGCTTGAATGTGAAAGCTCAAAAGACTCAGGGTGATAGCAGCTCTGCTGCATCTGCCAAAGGTGCTGAAAAAGGGGGCAGGAGATGCTCTGGGGATCGGATGAAGCCTGGCACGTTGCGTGAGTACAGAGTCATTTATTTGCGGGGAAAAAAAACATAAGTTAGGCTATATTATCCAAGGTTTAGGTCTCCATGAAGTAAAAACTGGATTGTTTTTTGACTTTATTGTAAATAAATTGTTTATGATAATCATCGAATCTATTCGAACAGATTTCAACAGTGAGGAAGAGCTGATCACCCACCTGGGACTCACTTATCAGAAAGCTGTGGAAAACAGATCTGTGTCTGTTCCTTCTCAAGTCCAGGATATGCTTTCTGTTGTTAAGGCATTCATCAAAACCAACTCTGATGTGGAGGTGAGTCAAAATCACACAGTTGTGTTTCCTGGTTGCAGTCAACTGCAAAACATGGTCTGCCGGATCAAGAACTCTCTTGCAGCCTTCTAAAAGATAAATTTTTGAGACTGAAATGTTGTCAAACTACCAGTTTTGAAAATGTAACTGTTGTCAAAATAAATGTTACAATACAGTATATACTTCTTAAAGATATGTATTTTTGATTTTGTGAATTATTGTGTTGGTGAAGACCAAAGTCATGTGATCCTTTAGGAAATATGCATATTTTTTTTAACTGCATATTTAACCATTTCTTACCAGGTTTCATTCTTAGGCTTGGTGCAGAAGCATCTATTGAAATCCTCTAAGTTTATTCGTCAGCTTTATGAAAATTCTTCAGACGAAGAAAGTAAAATCAGGGAGTAAGTATTCAGACCAAATGTTTTTTTTCTCAAATGTTTCAAATAATCTTGAAACATCTTTATAAAGGTAATAAAAATGTATTGTACTTAGAAATCATTCCTCTTTATACAGATGCCAGCTGCAAGCAGTTCTCCAACTTGAATTGTGCAGGCAATCAGAACAACAAGAAAATGAGGAGGTTGTGGAACAAAGAATCGAGGATGTAAGGAGACGATCAACCTTTAAAAACCTCAGATATCATAACCAATAATTTAACTTTGTATGCAGAAGTTTTCTATGGTTTTTCGTTGTTGTGTAATGTGATTTTGATCCCTTTCATTTTTGTTTAAGGTGGCTGATATGCTCCGAATTATCTCCCGGAGTAAAGATGCTGTTTACTTATCCAAATTCATGCAGGATGAAGTTCTGCCAGTGTAAGTTATCAGTAATACAGGAATATTCTTGAAAATGCTTGTATCCAAACACAATTCATGATATTTGATCTCTGATATGACATCTCCCAGGTTCCTGAACAGCATCCCTAAAGTCTTGGCAGACGTCTACCACAGTTTAGGAACTCAGTTGCCTGAGGCGCTTGTTGCCGTCTTGCCGTCTGACTTCTTCAGTGATGAGTCTATGGCTAAGGACAGTGTGTCTGTGAGCCCTTCACTTTTCTCTGCCACACATAGCAATGCATCCAGTGTCAGAGATCATCTGGAGGAACTCCGCAATCGCTCTGCTAAAAAGAGAAGGTGATTGTCATAGAAAAGAATGTGTAATTTTATCAAGTTCTTTGTCTAGAAGTGGACAAAAACTCTTCTTTTTTTTTTGCAGGCAGAACATACTCACACGCCACAAAAGCATGGCTGAGGCTCCTCAGGCACTTCGACAGATAGAAATGCCAAGAAAGTCCACACGTCTGGTAAGATTTCTTTTACCGTTGTTTTTATTCTATTATTTTCTGTCTCGTCAGAAGAACCAAAATTCTAACTTTACTATTTGGAAAACAGGCAAAGCCGAAACTCCCGTTAGAAAACCCTGCTGTGGAAGAACCACCACCTCCAAAGCAAGCGGTTCAAGGTAATTGGCTCATTCCATTTGAATCTTTATTATTCATGCTGTGGTTGAGCTGCTTACAAAGTTGTGATCTGTTGATCCTTTTTTTTTTTTTAATTCACAGAAGTAACAAAGGTAAGGAGAAATCTTTTCAACCAAGTGGCTGCATCTCCCTCAAAGAAGTCCAAAATGCCACGGAGCCAATCTGTGTCAGCAGTAGAGGGTCTTAAGAAACGCAAGCGTTCACATATGGAAGATGAAGGTCATTTTTATTTTTTATAGTGCCTATAGTATATATATAGTGCATATTTTATAGAACTTGAATCTTAAAGCTTTTGAATTTCAGGACGACACACTCTTCTGACAAAAAAAGTATCTGAGACACCACTGCATAAACAGGTGTCCAATCGTTTACTTCACCGGCAAAGGACTGGCAGGTGAGTCCTATGTTCTGATTTTTAAGTTGTTGCTATATTTGTTCAATGATACTTGACAATTGTATAGGAAGCATCCAGTTTGAAATGTAATATTCTGGGATTCTATTCCTCTCTTTGTCACAGAAGATCTGGAGAATCTGATGTGTGCATTATTGAAGAGTCTCCTATCAAACCAGCTACTGGTTTGTGTCTAAAATTTTGCCACAATGTCAAACATAGAAAGACTACTTACTAATAGAAAGGGTTTTAATAAAACATTTGTTCTTAGACTTGAGGAGGAGCCCAAGAATTAAAAGCCTTACCAGGAGACATTCCAGTGTGTTCTATTCAAGCCAACAGCCACGCTCGCGAAACCTGGACCGTGCGATCTCCTCCTCTCAACTCTGCCACTCTGAGGGTAAAGGTGAGCAGCAAATAGTGAAAGTATCTGTGACCCAGTAAAAATAGAGATGTCATTAAGCTTTTGGACATTAAAATGTTTCCTCTGAGGCAATGTATATTTTTTGAACATACTGTGAAGGTATGTGCTGGTGCATTTTCAAAGTAGCCTTTTCTTCATTTTGCAGAAGGATTCAATGTTAGTTCTGTTAGGTCGCCAGTTCGGATTCTTTTTGGTGCTACTCAGTCCTCTGCTCGCTTGAGGCACTTTACAGCATCCTCATCAAAGGATCATGGCAACAAAGAGTTGTCACTTAGGTCTGCAGTTTTTGAGGTAATATCCATTTCAGTTTACAGTTGATTAAAATAACATGAAATATCGAGTCCTGTCATCTCTTTTTTTACTTTAATATGATACATTTATTTTGCAGAGTCAAAATAAAACTCCACAGAAGTTAAGATCTGATCCAATAGGATCTGCAGTTGAGTGCAGAACCCCTCAGTCCCCAAGAACTCCATGCCGGACAGTTGGAGAGAATGGGATGACCCTGCGAGGGAGCCTTTTTCAGTCACCGGCTGCAAAGAGCCTAGTGGTAGAGACACCCAAGAAAAGCCCACTGAAGGGGATACTTAAGACTCCAATGAAAAGCCTCTTGGATTGTGTTTCTCCAAATGGCGCTTCATTGAGGAGCCCAAACTGTAGAACGCCAAAGAAGAGCGTGACATGGTCTCCATCTCCACGGAAGTGCCTGCCAGAAAACCAAATTGATGTGCCAGAGTCTCCAATGTTTACAAAGAGATACTCACCAAGGCTAATTACACATGGCAAGAATAGCAGCCCAGAGGAAAGAAATGTTTTCAAAACACCCGACAAGGTGCCCCAAATGAAATCCAAGGCATCTCCTGGAACAATGCCTAGGGCACTTGAAATGTGCGTCCTTGGTACTGTTGATCCAGAAACATCTGAGTCCATTACAAGATCAGGAAAGATGAGGAGGACACTAAGCTTACCTTGCAAGATTACTGAAAAGTCTGGTGAGTTTGCTTCCGTTGACTCACAACAATCTGATTCCAGTCCATTTCCTGTCTGTGCTTCACCATTAAAACCAAATATACAAACACCCATAAAAAGTCCCAGCTCAACACACAGGATGTGCACTCGCTCTGGAAGAACACCTGTAAAAGAGTCCTTGTTGCTTTCAAACAAGTCTCAAGCCATTACAGGTTTTAACCCTTCACCTTCTAAAGGTCTGTCTGTGGCTGTATCAAAATTAAATATGTCACCATACTCTGGTCGTCCTAGAACAGTTATCCACCCTCAAAGCTGTTCGCCAACTTGTATTGTGGGAGAATTTCCACAGGATAACCAAACGATTGGGCAAAATGAGCTCAACCATGGAAAAGCAGAAGAGGTGTCATCTTCAGACTCACAGCAGTTTGATCGCTCTGAATTCAGCATTACTACAGATGATGAAAGTATTGATATATCGGAGGCCTCAGTGGTGAAGACCCAGCTCACAGGGGGCATTAAGATGAACATCGCTTTCTCAAGGAAACCCTCTAGATCCTCAGAGGTTTTCGAATTTAAGGGAAAACAAGTTATCCCCGTCATTACCACACCAAGTCGAAGCTATGGCTTCCGTCAAACTCCAGACCGGCGCCAGAGAGAAGCGGAAGCACGTCTTGGATACTCCTCGGGAACACCAAAGATCTCCACCCCAAAAACACAGCAAAGTCCTGCATGTGGAAAGATGTCCACTCCTCAGCCACTCACTTATGAAGTGGAAATGGAAATGCAGGCATCAGGCCTGCCTAAACTAAAGTTAAGACGGACCGATTCTTTCAGCACAGGTGATGCACCTAGTAGTGCAACCAAGGGCATGGCCTCACATCTTGTGCACCGGAACATGTCAAATGTGAAAGCGCCACAAGTTGACAGCCCACTTGCACAATGTTCTAGACATCCTGGCTGCATTTCCCCATCACTCTGCAGTCGAGGAACTCCTGCCAAAGGTACACCTGGGAAGGGTGTACAGACATACATATGTCAGTCAATCACTCCCACACATTATCCAGCAAATAACCAATCCCCATTGGCGTCCCCACTGACTCCATCTCCTCAAAGCAGAGGATGGTCAACCCCAGAGAATTTCAGTAGCTGGCCTCGAAAGAAAAGAGCTCGGATCGAGACTTGCGGGAGCAAAGAGCAGGTCATCAAAGGGGTTCCGCTCCTTGAAAAAATTGCGGTGTTTGAGGACCCAGAACTCTCTGATGTTTTCCGTATTCCAGGGGTGGAAGAACTCAAGGAGTCACTGAGCACCCCAGTAAGTCAAAGAAAACTGAGTTTGAGATCAAGCCAGGTGATGGACCATCAGTACTCACCGGAAGGCATGGATTGGACTGAGACCGTGGTTCAAGAGTGTGATGCTAGAGACCCTACGAAGTCTGAACCATTTGTGTGGATGGGCAGAAAAGGTACAGTGAAGCTTGGGTCTAATTTATAGCTTGTCCCTTGGGTTTCTATAATGTGTTCGTAAACATTGTGGCTTTAATATCTTTCAGTGGATACCCCTAAAGTAAAGAAACCTGTGTCTGCCAGTGGAATCTTCGCTCTTACTCAGTCACCTCTGTTATACAAGAAATCAGCTGTATCCAGTGAAGCAGCACAACTTAACGGTGAGACAATGGTGTATGTAAAGCTATAGGTCAGAGTAGACGCATTACTTGATCTGATACTGATAAACATGAGACTGAGGGGTTGCCTTAAGATTTTTTTTGGAAAGCTAATGCAGACTGCAAGAGACGTTTCCTTATCCCTGTACTCCTACTGCCTTTTTTATGGTCCTCTGAATACAGTAGTAAAGTAGTAAAATGACCAAAAATGAAAAAGTTACTTTAGAAAATATCAGATCAGGTTTTATTAATTTTTTAGTGTTTGTTAGTTATAACACAAATTATTTTTTCCAAAAGGATCAAGGTCTGAGCTGGATATCTCTCCTCTTTGCCAGCCGAGAAGGCGAAGGACACCAAGTAGGACTTACAGCCGAAAGAAACTTCTAGATTAAGCTTGTCATTATAAAAAGCCCTGCCCTGTTTTGCACTGTTGCTTTTAGAAAAACAAAATCCTTTTTTATAACCATTTTATTGTCTGTTTTAGCTCACTTTATTCTCATTTGCTTTTTTGGGCTCTATGTATTATACCAATGTAATATACACCATATGCCAAATGGCATCAGTTAGGTGCAGCATAAGTTTTAACTGGTCCGAACATTTGTTTTGAAAATGTGGAATTTTTTTTTGTTTTGTTTTTTGCCTTTTTCAGGATAATGAAATCAAGCTTTAATTACTTTTATTTATTTATTTGTGCTTATTGGTGGATTTTTTTTATTGTTCTTAACAGTCCAGAAGCTCACTTGCAATATCTTGTCCATGTCTATCTTGAGGGTGAAATAATTGTAAATATAAACAGATTATTTTAATAAAGACAGTTGTTCTTAAACCTCTACATGCCACTTTAATCAGTTCTGATGTTTTAGTAAAATATTTGCACATTTAATGGGCCGGAATTCACTAAATACATAAGTTCAAGAACTAACAAAGAGTTTTGCAGTCTAGAGGAGTTGGTGCTAGTTTGTGAAATGCAAAGCCTGTCTGCAGATTTTAGTTTCACAATGATTCCATTCAGTCAGAGGATATCGATTATGTTTGATATTTTGAGCTGATTTTAGAAAGTTCTCATTTATCTCCTAGTTTGTGTGTGTTTTTGTTCAGAATGACTTTAAAGTCTGATAGTGTGTGATCCACAGGTATTTAGTGTATGATGCCATTGTTCTTTGTAACTATGAAGTTGACACATGATGCCTAGTGTTTTAAAATGCTCCGAATTCAAAGTCATGGTGTAGTCTAACCTTGACTCTAGTGGCATTTGGTCTGTCTTGGAAGTATCTATTTGTCAATGGGTAAACTGCACCAGTCAATTACTAGAGCACCATGTGGATCTGTTTGATGATTCTTGAGTTGAAATTCTGTTTAAGTACAATACCATGAAATCCTGCTTAGTTATACTTCAGAGAAATATGCGTGGCATTTTTTGACGGTTAAAAATTTCAGTTGAGATTTGACTTCCTGATAAAGGCAAACAAATGTGATTTACAAGAGCTCCTCGTTTGAAACATGATCACGTTACATCAGCTCTACAACTTGAACATACCGGCAACACTGCTGAAAACCTTCCACCGGTCTTTAGATTTAAATCTATAGCTTCTGCAATTTTGTATTATTCTGGAACAAATACAACAATAGGATAGATAAGGAGATGGACAAGGATAAGGGCAACAAATTTGTCAATTTCAGGTCGAAACTAACCAATGGCTAAAGGCTTTTGTTCATAGTGGTACAAGTTCTACAATTCTCCTGCATGTAACTGCATATCTAGTAGTTACATGTGGCTAGAATATACAATCATTTTAATACAATGTATAACAACAAAAAACAGTTCAAACCAGCACGATTGTAGGTTTAGTGGGCCTTTTATTTCACAAGCCTTCCAAATGTAAAAAAAAAAAAAAAAAAGGTAAAAAAAATGGAAACCTAATTCATCAAATCCCCCTCTTTCATGAGAAAACAAAAACATGTAGAATTGCTCTCAAAAGTGCTTCTCTCCAAGGTACAGTGTAGGGAAACCAATCTCAATTTGACAGATCTGTACCTCTTCCACTTATCTAAAAATCACATGTAGTCTGGCAGTCACAACCTTCCACAGTGTTCCCAGAGCAGCAGGCCCAAGAGAGGGCTGACGTTGTGACGTGGGTCAGAGCACTCGCTTCACTAAAGATTGGAATATAATTTATGTCTCCTGCAAAAACTGCCTCCTCAGTTGTTGGGCTGTGATTGTTTATAACTCGGACTTCTTCTTTGACTTCTTCTCATCTTCTTGCACCACCACGGTGTTTGTGGCCTCTCTTTTCAGATAGGAAATAAAGTCGCTGACTTCACGACCTCCCTGATGGTCAAACAAGACTGATTACATCCATGCTTCTTGGTAGAATGAACAGTGAAGTATAGATTTGAAAAAACAAACACAAACCTCGTATTTCTTTGGATTTTGCTTCTGACCAGCCGGGGAGAAATAGATAGTGGGGAATCTGAAAGCAAAGTAAATCATTTAGCGACTAATCAAACTACAAATGAGAACAAAAACTCATGTGGCACAGAAAAGGCACTAGCGTCGAAAATGACGGTTAGTCACTACATACCCTCTAACTTCATATGGAGAGGGGACATCATTAGCAGTGGCGTCCATCTTTGCAATGACAATGTTTGGATTGTCGGAAAGCTGTAATATAAAGAGAATATTTATGAGTTGGCTGTTCAGATCAATATTTCATAGCGAAGACACAAACTCAAAAAATAAAACCTCACCTTCTCTCCAAGTTCTTTGTATTTAGGCTCCAGGCTCTTGCAGTGTCCACACCAGGGGGCGTAAAACTCAATGAGGACGTCTTTACTCTCATCATTTACAATTGAGTCAAAGTTCTCAGCTACAAGAACCTGGAATTATAAAGATGAAGTTTCAGGTTGTGTGTAGTATTTATGTATAAGTGATGAAACAAAATCCCTTGACGCACCTTCACTGGGCCATCGTTGTTCTCGGGAATGGGCTCAGATTTGAGATAACGCTTCAGGTTTCCATCAAAATAATCCTGCAGGAACTTTTCCAAGGCCTTACCATCACGACTGCAGACACAAAAGGATTGATTTGTGTGTGCTGCTTAAAACAAGCTCCTTTGTCAAAAGAGGGGGAAAAAAACCTTACGAGAACTCCTCCTTCATGACGTATTTGTCTCCCTTAGCAGTACGGATGCCTACAAGAGGAAGCTCTCCGCTGCTGCCGTCCAGACCCAACTCGGACACGTCATGGCTAAAGCTGTTCTTATTGGCCACAGCGAAGCTCAGCTTCTTCCCCTGATCCAGGAAGCTCTTGGCCACCTTCATAACCCTGCAGAGAGACAAATACATTAAAACATAAAAAAATTTGAACTGCATCAAAAACACTTTTACAGCAGGGTTCCTCAAATCTTGCCCTGGAGGGCCAATGCGCTGCAGAGTTTCGCTCCAAGCCTGATCAAACTCACCGACCTGTGATTTTCTTATGATCCTGAAGACAATGATTAGCATGCTCAGGTGTGTTTGATTAGGGTTAGAGCTAAACTCTGTAGGAAAGTGGATCTCGAGGTCCAGATTTGAGGATGCTTGTTTTACAACATTGACAAATAGAAAAACTTACATTCACCTCAAAATTATGATTTTTCTTAAAGTGGTCATATGACGTTGCCAATAAGTTATTTCATTTAATGTAATGTAATATTTATGTGGTTTAAGGTTCTGAAACGCGTCAATGTTTACAAAGCTCATCGTTCTGAAAAGCAGGGGTGCCAGCTATCTAGTGCATTGTGATTGGCTGAATACCTCAAGCAAGTGACGGAAATGTTACGTTATATATATAGTATTACAACTAGAAAGAAAAAAAAATATGTACTAGTTTAAAAAACATTACTTCTAATTGTAAAGATATTTCCAGGTCTTTCATCATCATGGGGACTTGAAATATGATACTGGAAACAAACTCCACATCTATATACAAAAAGTAATAAAACTGAGTCCTACCTGTTCCTCCAGTAGTTGGAACCCTTGGGGTTCTTCTCGTAGTCCACATCATAGTAGGCCACCAATAAGTCTTTGCCTTTCAGCTGGTCTTTGTTGTCATCAGTCATGTGGGGACAGATACCAAAACTGGCAAAAAAAAAAAAACATTAATATTACATATCTCCACCAAATCATACAAACTAATAGTAAACTAACAAAATTTATAGTTTACTAATTTTTACATTGTGATCATAAGCTGAAACGTACATGTTGTCCTGAATGAACTTCTTGATCTTCGCGCTTGTGAATTTGTCCTCCGTGAACGTCACACTGCTGTCTTCAAATTTGTTGCTGAGAAGAGGTGTCCGGAACAAAACAATGCCCCTGCAATACACAAAAAAATTATTAGAAATGTGAAACAGGATGGATTCCTCTACAAAACAGAATCCAAAATGCTACATACTCTCCATCCGCGTCATGTTTCTTTACCAGGTCCTCTACGTTAGTGTGGGCGAAACGGTAGGACTCTCTTAAAGCGCTGGCAGCCTTCAGGAACTCTCCCTGAGCAGCACTTCCTCCATCGGCAAAGAATCCTGGACACATGGATAACAATTACATATTGTCAAGTGTACGGATGCAAAAAAAAAATCCAGTTTAATCAGGTTATGTTACAGTATAATACCATCACTTACCCACAACACTAGCATCACGGCCCCCAATGTACTTCTCAAATTCAGCCTCACTTTTGAGCTCCACCGAGGCTGGACCTGCCTGCTTCTTCAGGTGGCTAACAATTCCATCTGTTGGATTAGAGAAGAAACAACGACATTAAAATCTGATGAAGAGACTACATATGACATCACACGAGATACAAGAACATACCTGCTGTCCTGGGACCGTCGTAGCCACCAGAATCCTCTCCGTCTCGGAAAATCTTCAGGGTCGGGTATCCGCTCACGCCGTATTTGCTGCACACGTTGGAATTGGCGGTACAGTCCACCTAGATCAGTTATGAATATGAGTTTTTGTTACAAAACAATGCATCATTTTCCTAAATGTCTTCTGTAGAGGACACCAGCACAAACATCATGCTAATCAGGCTTTTTGGGGAAACACTACAAGTCAATAGGGAAAGAAATTATATATCAATACTCCTATGAAATACCAGATATTCTTGTTAAAATGTTGTTATTAAACCGTTATTACTCCCATTATAAAAAATTTTTTTTCCATTATAGTTTGCCCAAAGAACACATTAAATGAGACGCAGTGTCTAGATACACTGTATAGAATGGGAATGCCAATTTATTGACATTTTATGCAAAAAAAGTACAGTAGTGTATTAAATCATTCTGTCATAACATAGTTGAGAACCATCTTTGTACAAAGTTTGGTTAAAATTAGCCTGAAACCTAAAAACTGATTGGTGAATGAAAAAAATAAAATCTTTTCATGTCTATTTTTTTTCTGAAATTGAATAAAATATGAACAATATTTTTTCTTCTCTCCGTTTGTTTCTTATGCGTTATAACAAAAAATTAATTCACACACACAAAGAAATCTGGTTCTCATGAGGATATTGTATTATCTTTACACTGCAACTGCACAAGGGAAGCCTTAAGAAAATATGACAACCTGAAAAATATTAAAGCCTATAATAAGACTATGTAGTATTCCAGGTAAATTTTACCTTAGCAAGTGGGACGATGCCTTTTAGTCGAGTAGCGGCTGCCTCATACTCAGGGGCAAGACGTTTGCAATGGCCACACCTAAAAGTGAACATGATATATGAGGTTTATTAGTTTGAAAAATTAGGTTCACATACACTCATAATTGACAAAAATGAAAATATGAAGCTGAGATAGATAGATAGATAGATAGATAGATAGATTGATAGATAGATAGATAGATAGATAGATAGAGTTACTCCTGGACTATATGTAAAATCCGAGGCACGGTAACTCATTGATAAATTCGGTCCGAGGTCAGTCAGTAACTCTGAACTACGTAATCGTGTTTCATCCAATCACGCACGGCCAGCGAAACTTCATTGTCCAATCAAAACGTTACAGCCGGAGGGCCGCAAAGCCTCCAAACATCCTTGTTACCGCCCTCGTCTGCGATTTCTATCTGATAAACTGCAACTTAAGACAAACATTAAACTTGTTTCGACACACTTTTAAAACGTAATGCTGCAAACAGCGCTAAAAGTCAAATCTCACACAGAGAACAAACAACTACTAATGATGGCCTTTATATGCAATTCTTAAAGGGACAGTTAACTTAAAATGGGAACTCATGTGGATTTAAACCTGGATGACTTTCTTTCGGATTCCAGCGGGCGTTTAAAAGTCTTTATCACACCATTCCCAGATTCATTATTAGCATCTCAAGACCTTGCATAATCCTAACACGAGTAGAAAAGCAGCTGATATGGTTAGTTACTTTCGATTTTGCAAACCAGCTTTGTAGTTTTATTCAAAGTCCCGATTATGCACGCATTTCCCTAATACTACTGGGTAAGGTTGGTATCTAGAAAACAAGCTTAATAGCTATATATTTTTTCATTTAGATACCTACTAACTTGGTGTAACAGTTTATTTTAATTATCTAGAGTAAGACTAATGCACCAACTTTATAAATTGCATGAAGAAAACATCGTTCTAAAGCCCGAATTGTCTTATACTCACCAGGGTGCGAAGAATTCCACCAGAATGAGGTCGTGATCTCCGATTTTGCTGTCAAAATCATCATCTGTGAACTCGAGCACATCACTGGCGCGCGCGGCCGCCGCGAAAGCAGCGATAAATAGCACAGCCAGCATCATTTCAGACTCTTTCCAGTGCAACAGTGAAGAGAATGATTACTATCCTGGCAGCCCTCAGTTAATTGCTTCGTTTTGATGTGTTGCTGTATGATGAAGGAGTGCCCCAAAGAAAGGCCCACCAGATCTAGCTCTCTGAATTCAATGAAAGAGAAAGCGCAGACGGACGCACGAATGTGCAAACCCGGAGCTCTTCAAAGTAACCAAAGTGTGGCATCTCACTATTGGATTTTCAGCAGCGTCATGCTGTTGCAATCAGCCAATCAGAACACGGGAAAGACACACTTCCGGGTGGGGAAGTCATCTTTGCATGTTACAAGGAAAAATAGTTGCATTTGTATACTATGTCTAAACTGAACAATTTGTAGGTCACTAATCATAATAAACTCCATGAAATGACCACGAACTCCACAGTCAGATGGCCATGCTTCCAATGAAGCTCATGTTCATCATTCTCAATTTTTTTAAAATTAAAAAACAATAATAAAAAAAAGACAAGAAAAAGCATTTTATTAGTGCTCTCAGGCTTTACGTTTAAATATGCTCCACAAGATCCACTTGCAGTGCATTACCAATCTGAGAATCATTTCATTGATAATATTTCAGCAATTATGTTAGGTTATGTGTAACTTGTTTTGAACCTGTAAAAATAAAAAAAAAATACACATTTTCAATTTCAATTTATTTATTTAAATAGGACAGTGCATATTCATGAACGTACAATCAAAGTTGAACGTAAATACACCGGATTTAGCACAATGCTAATTTCCATCCGTAGTCCCAATGTGGTGAACAACTTGACAAAGTGACACCCAATGTAACACTGTTTTCTGTTGGTCTGTTCTTCCAGTGGTTCTCCCAGAGACCTTCAAAGGTGCGCTCATACAGCAAAACATGTTAAAACTTCTCACCCAGTATTGTGTCCTCAGATTTTTGAAGATTGTCTCCAAATTCCAAAATATTCGTCTTATGTTGCAGACAATCTTACGTGGAGTATGCAATTATACTTAAAGCTAGTACTGTGTAAGAAACATGATGATTCATTAAAGCTAGCAATGCTAACTACTTCCAACAGACTGTGAAAATTATATTTCCAGAGTTGTTAATGGACTTTTTAGTTGTTGCTGTGTTTGGATTAATACTTTCTGAAAAATCCACCAATTACATTTTATCTGTTGTGACACAGTCCAGGGTTTCCTTAAACTGCACGACTCCTAAGATAAGTAATAAGAATGCATCAGCAAACCTGCTCTATGAATTCTGTTCTTCATCACGAACACTGGAGTGGGGAAGGGTTAGATAATGAAAGATGTGTGATTAACACTTTTTAATTAAATTTATTAAATATATTGTTCTTTAAATCTGTCTGTCTGTCTGTGATTTTAATATATAAAGGGGTCATATGATGGTTTTTCAAATTTCCCTTTCTTTTTGGAGTGTTACAAGCTCTTGGTGCATAAAGAAGATCTGTAAAGTTGTAAAGACTAAAGTGTCAAACCAAAGTGATATTCTTTATAAAAGTTAAGAGTCAACCATACCTACCTAAAACACCTCGTTCTGACACGCTCCCACATGTCTACGTCACAATGTGAGAAGATTTGCATAACGCCACCCAAATGTTCACACAAAGAAAGAAGGCATAACTTTGATTCTCGATGTTGGCGCGACCGCCATGTTGTGGAGATGCTGTGTGTTTTGTTGTGAAAGCGAAACTACTTTTTTTGACCTTCCAAAATAGAACAAGACTAGAAATCAGTGATTAAGTTGTATTTACAACACTGTTTCAGAACAGTTCAACCCAAATATTCAGATGTGTGCAGAACATTTTACAAAGGACAAGGACTGTTTCCTGGGAGAGTAGCCTTCAATACGGTGTCTGTTTCTATAAAGTGAGGCAATTCCAACTTTGCAAGGACAGTCTGGCGGTTCTGACTCACAACCTGTAAGTACGTTTTCATATTTAAAGAATTTGCCACTGATGATTCAAATGGGAGTTTTGAGCAGGGTAAAGTAGCACTTGTTGTTTGTCATTTCTCAGATCACAAGGGCAGACATGGTTTTATGTTCGTGCAGCGCGATACGCAATGTGTAAAAAGACAGTATGAGTCATTATAATCAGTAATTATGTCCCCACTGGATGCAACAAATGCCTCGTTTGAAATGGGTTTTACTGTTTTTGTCTTGTTGCGCCGGGACATGGCAGCACGGTATGTTAAGGGGCATCACATTTCCGTCACACGCTTAAGGTATTCAGCCAATCACAACACACTGTATAGCTGGCCAATCAGAGCAAACCTTCTGTATGAAAGCTTGTAAAAATCGACACGTTCCAAAAGGCAGGGCACAGAGGAGAAACAATAATGTACATTATGTGGAAAATAATGTGTTTTTTTAACCTTAAACGACTTAAACACATTTCATTACACCAAATAATGTTCTTTTTAACAGCATCATATGACCCCTTTAAATAAGTTTTCCAACATAATGCAATGTACAAGCCTTGTGACTTCATCTCAGATACTACCCAATTAGAAAAGTAACTTTTCTAATTTGAACTCTCAAGTCACCTTGGCACAGATCTCAAGCTGAATCCACTGAGAACAGTGATACTGGTATAATATATAGATATATATAATTTTCGCCACATGGTAGGTCCTTTATAGTTCAGGGTGGCAAGACTTTTAAAGCTTAAAGATATCAGCATCTGCTTTATTTTACATGGATTGGGTTGCTTATGGCAGGCATTTTAAAATCACATGACTAGCTGTACTTGCACTTATGAAATAAACTGATCATAGCTGACTGACTGCAAATAAATCATGTCTACTATGCTTCATCCATTCCACTAGGTGTCAGTACCAACCAACTCCCAGTGCAACATAAAACATGACTGAGCACCTTTAAATGAATAGTTCCAGTGGTAGTATTGCTTTTCGCCTTTTTTCAATTATAACAACAGTAAAATGTACAATAAGACACTCTCCAAGACCATTCAGCAATTTATATCGTCAACATCTTAAACAAAAACGTCTGTTTAATTCTGACACCTGAGGCAAATCTTGACAATGGCTATTATAATATTATTGCAACTCAATCAAGTAAGTAACAATGTGACAAATCAACAGCGCCACATGAACACAATCATGATGTACTATACATTCACTCCTGTTTTATACTGGAGTGTGGTATGTCTGGCGAAACACAGAGGCATGCTTATGGATCAGTATCTGTGGAATATTGAAGGAGGAAGAACACATTAGAGGGAGGAGTCAGGAGAAGGGCGGAGCTAAGCGAGTCTATTTAAACTGGCTGATGGGGGCGGGGATTTTGATGTCTTGGCCTCTCTCCAGTTTCCTCTCGCATTCGATGAGATAGTTCACTCCGTCTATCACAGTCTGAACCAGCTGGACCTGAGCACATGATGATAAAGACAAGAAGTCATGGTGAGATAATAAAAAAAAAAAAATCAGGCTTTAAAGAGACTTGCCACAATATATCAGTACTCAGAGCCTAAAATGAACACTCGCCAAGTACCAAAAACGATTCAAATCATATTTGGCATCATCATATTTGAACCTGTTATTCAGCAGCTTGACTGTAACTTTAATATTAGTATAAAAGGGATGGAACACGGCTTTAAATAGGGCTGAGCTCAAAATATCAATAGTACAATATACCGTGATGCATTACAATATGGAGGCTTCTCTACTGATACAGCGGCAAATGCTGTGACACAGTTTTGAAAAAGAAACACAGAACAGAAAAGACCATATTAAGTTTAAAAGTTAAATAATTATTTATTTACACCCATCAATAGCTCTGGAATTAGAAACTGAATTGTATTATTGATATTAATGTTGTTGTTATTATTATTGAGTTTACAGGGTATGGTGGTTTTGCTGTTGTAAACACTACTGCTGCTGTTGTAGAAAAAAAAATATTTCTGTCACATTTAAAATAGAACTCAATTATAGTTCTGTTCTAAATTGTATTCATTGTATTAATGATAATGATAATAAAAATTTAAAAAAGTTAAAATAAGTAAAAAATAAAGTTCAAAGTAGCCTATAAATAGTTTTTAGCAAGATAACATAAAAAAGACAAGACCCATTGATGCGCATTGAACTTTTCTCAACTAAACAGCAAAACGAAAGAGAACAGGCACCTTTGTGTATAGAACAATTTAAATCCATTTTTAATATTTAATTTTAATAAAATGTAATAAACTTGTCCCCGCACTTTATTCTGGCAGGTGTGTTCATGTAGAGGTTTCACGGGCCTGTGTAAATAAATCTAGATTTAAATTAAAAGAGACAAGATAGTCTATGCATGACCTGACGTTTTATTAATATGCAAAATGAAGCATCCTGAACATCATGGAGCGCTAAAAGCTCTCATGCAGTGTCTGTTTCATTCATACTCAGAGCCGGAGAATGCTCTTATGCAGATAGTCTAAAATGGACTTATGGAAGTAATATCTTAATATGTGCAGGAAATCCATAATATGGACAAAGGCACCTGGCTATCAGTAGGTAAACCAATATCTGCTGTAGCTGAGCTGAATAAAAAGTAGAAACATTTTGACTGATGAAACGTTGAGACAATAAACACACAACTGAGAAAATATATGGTTTATGCATGTTTTTCAAGTCATCTCCAGGTAACAAATAAATAAACTATATAATTCAGTGCTAACTGACATATCATTTACTACAGAAGCTATGAAATATATTTCCTGCCTTATTCTGTGATAAAAATGGGATAAAGTTGTTCGTATTAGCCTTTATAAACCAAGCATGAAATTGGATTTAGGAAAATATAGCACACAAATATTGTAGAATACAAATTATTGGTTACCGTCCAGTAGTGTATTTGATTTCTTAGCCAATTCAAATTAAGAGATAAAAAGAATGAAACCTGTCCATTAGACAAAAATAAATGAATTAATTAATAAAAAAATCTGAAATGAAGGCTTTTACCCTTACTGCAGCTAATGTGACTTCCACAGGCTACACGCAGCAATAAAAACAACAGCTGTGCATACTCTCTTCACGTCACTCTTGTAAAATAATCATTATTTAATAATAAAAGTATAAAAGCACACTGCTCCACTGAGAATTAACGCCAGGGATCATCCCAGATCAAATCGTCATCATCTGGACCCTTTTATAATTTTATTTAATTTATAATATTATTACTAATTATTATTTAAATGGAAAATGGAATATAAAAAAAAGCCTTGACAAAAGGGTACTTCAGCATCAACGGGAAAGGGAGCACAAAACATTGGGTTTCATTTTTAATTTACTGTATTTACACAAATTAGTGAAGAATTTACATATTATCTTAATTTCTTAACACTTAAATTGATCGATTGATTTTGACATCACTGACCTCTGATTGGCCCAGCCTGTCCAGATTGGAAATATCAAAAGTGTTTCCAACAGCTGCTGTGTCTACTCCTCCAGTCCCCCTTTTCTGCAGTCGCAGGTTATCCAGAATCTTAGGGAAACGAGGGTCCTGCAAGAAAAAGACAATACGCAATAGACATAACATATTAATGTGGTTCTTAACTGATTATTGGTTGAAAAGGTGAGAAAGTTTATACTGTATTTCTAGAGCAAGGACCTTGCTGAGGCGAGGAAGAGTAACATGGACACCAGCTCTTAGCCCCGTGCCCAGGTTTGACGGACAAGTGAGAATGTAACCCAGACGCTCGTTCCACATGAATTCCCAACCCTTCTCCTGAATTAGTCTCTCAACCTGAGGGACAAAGAGAGAGTCTTTTGAGAAAGATACAAGAGTGATCTGTTTGAACTAAAAACTATAAAAAAAGATGAAATATTAAACATGCAATTTCCTTTTAGAATGAGCAACAGACTAAGACAGACCTACACACATAATCACACACAGATGCCCATCTACCAGGACAATGTGTTTACAACTGTATGTCCACAAAAGGGGATTGCTCTGAGCTGCAATAAACCACTGCAGCATCTCTGCTGGATAAATAACGGAAGCTTGTGTGGTTTTTACAGCGACTGAGAGCCACATATTTACACGTGCATGACCTCACCTCTAGGAGACCCTTGCAGAAACGCTCAAAGACCCTCTTCATGTTGCCCCCCTTTTCCATGGAGATCACACGAGTGTGGTCTTCCTCGTTGACCCACACCAGGAAGGTTTTCTCATTGTTGTGCCTGGAATTGAAAGGCATCTGTTTAATCTGTTCAATGTCTTTGGCCTGCATTGTATAAGGCTTCTGAAGAGATCTCCACCATGTGAATTAACAAAATAGTGGATGACAATGAAATGTGAAAATCTGATTCAGTTTTAAAGCATTGTCTCAGAGGCAATTGATCTGGAATTGGACTACATTGGTTGCGCTGTATATTTCAATAATTTGTTTGAGAATCAGACTCCACATCTGCAAAATTGTTCTGTTATTTTTAAAATAAGAGCCTGTTCTTGATTCCCAAACCTAGCTGCCATTGACCTTATTACATTTTAGTCTCACTTATAGTCTCTAATGTTTTCAGAAGTGCAAAAACCATCAGGGTATTAAATCGGAGGTCATTTTCAAATGGAGTCTGGCACACTATCCCTTGCAGGCAGAAGGAAGAAGAGGGAAAAAAAAGAGGATAAATTATGCAGGAGATGTAAGTGAGCCATGGGTACATGCTGTGAACAATATCAAACCACAGTGCATGGCGGTAGAGGTTGCTTCAGACTATTTCTGGATGAAACGCAGACTTTCAGAGGACTTTGTTCGCCATCAAACCACTCAACTCCTTCTCGCTGAGGTTAAACTCACCAGATGCCTCTTGCGTCAGGCCAGTCGCGAGCCATGCCTGCACATGTCAGCAAGGGTGACACAGGCTTATCAAACAGGAAGTGATCCTATATAGCAAAACAAAAGGTAAGCATGGATACTTTTTGGGTTGAGTCGACAGCAATGAATTACATGTCATCATATTTGTGGATATACCCACATCAATGAGCTGCTGCTGCTCTTGTTCGGTCATTTGAGTGAGACTGAAGTATTTTCCCGCCAGATCCCCTTTCAGGCCTGCCAAGGCATCGATCACGACCCTCTCCACCTCTCTGCGCTCAGCGCGGGTGCAGGCCGGGGGCAGACTCAGGCCTCGGATACTCCTACCTGTCCTGACTCGAGACGAAAGAACGTACTTCTCATCGAATTGGCCTCCCCGTATCTGATGAGACGAAAGTAGGATGAAAATAATGGAAGTAACTTGAAACTTTGAGGCTTGTGTTTATGACCTGCTTTACTATTTAAAAGAATGGCAAACTATTGTGATATTATAACTAGGTGCAGTTTGTTTATTCATTTTGTAGTGGAAATGGCATTTTAAAGTTACTAAATGAATTACAAATGTTTTTTAATGATTTTTCTCAGATTTAAATGAATCTGAGTATTACATTAAAAAAATTACAAAAAAAAAATGTGTTCCTGTGGCTCAAGCGGTAGAGCATTGCGTTAGCAGTGCAAGGTTGTGGGTTCGATTCCCAGGGAACACATGTTAGGTAAAAAATAGCCTGAATGTGCTGTAAATGCATAAATGTAATTTAAATAAAAAAATTTAAACATTTAAAATCAAAATGTAAAATTGAGCCATTAAATTAAAATGAACAAAAATAAATATATTTTCTTGATTTTAGGTCCTTTTCACCAGAAGACCCGGTTATGAAACTGAAAAAAGGAGAAAATAATCTAAAAATATTATTTTAGAATAAAATTGGTAACGTGCCAAGGCTTATTTCATACCTAGCATTTTATGATTCCTAAATACACACAATTAAATAGTAAATTTTTATTTGTTGTTATTTATATATATTGTGAATATATATATATATATATATATATATATATATATATATATATATATATATATATATATATATGTGTGTGTGTGTGTGTGTGTGTGTGTGTGTGTGTGTGTGTGTGTGTGTGTGTCCTTGTTACAGTGTAATTACAGTGTAATTACACAAAAACATTAAAACAGTCTTAGTTGCTTGTATTTACATATTATATACTGTTATTACTAAATTAAATATTCTTAATGTGTAACAAGGACATGTTAAAATAAAGTATGTTTATATTTCATATATTTATACAGATTTCTTATTTATGTATATAAATATGAAACATGTAGTATTTAATATTTAACATTTGTTTATTACAAGATTGAAATATCTGGGTCTGTGACATAACTAAAACCATAAAATCTCTATAAAAATATCTATTAAATCTATTTGAAAACACATAAAAAATGAATTATGAAAGCATTCCAAGACTTTTGTGAAATAAAAGTGCCCACAGTTCGAGAAACACCCTACTGTCAGTGTTGTAGGTGTAACTAAAACATTTACTCCTACCTTACTGGCATCCAGGTCAGTGGGATGTTTCATGGTGCAGGGGTCATAACCATTGTGCCTTTCTTTGATGACTGGGTTAAAAATGTCAGCAAAGACCTGCACAAAACATGTTTGATGTACTTAGGTGCTCCAAAAATGCAAGCCTCTTATTATGCCAAAAATGTGTGACATCCTCTCACCTGATATGACTCCTCATCCCCTGCAACCATTCCTACTGTCTTAATAAAGGGGTGGCCTGGGTTGTCCACGCCAGTTTGGATAGCCTCGTCCAAAGTGTAACCATTCGGAGTGGTTTTATCACTCAGCTTGGCATATACAGCAGGGGTCAAGTGACTGGCCATACAGTTATTGTGCTTCCGCAAATCTGGATATTCAGCACTGTTGGGAAAAAGAACTAAGCTGAAATAAAGGAAAATGCCTGTATCTCAAAATCAAACAAGCTGCCTACAAGACAGTATTGTTGGGCCTGTCTATCAAAACGGCGCTTTAGAGTGTCAAACCCGCGTTCTGAACGCGTCAAATCCTGGTGTGCGCGTGCTCGATATCAAGACAGCGCTAAGCGTCATAACCGCGTTCAGAACGCGTAGTAGCTATCAAAAACGGCGTTCTAAAATGTCATCGACGCGTTCCGTACGCGTCAAAAGCTTTTTTTTTTTTTTTTTTTTTTTTTTTTTTTTTTGGCACAACCAATGTTGAACCGCACCGCATGTGCATTTTTAACCAAATATTATGAGGATATTAATTAATGTGTAAAAAAAACCTAATTAATTAATTAATTTGCATTCATCGTTTTGTTGGCTACATGGGAAAATGAAATGGTTAATTCGAAGGCTAGTAGCCTGCCTACTGTATTTATTTGATCTAAAGAAAGATTTAGATTTACATTGTAGAATACAAAAATTTTAGTATAATATAATATAATATAATATAATATAATATAATATAATATAATACGCGACCATGAAACTGGATCATTCCTGACTGATATGAATGAACATATTTGACTGCCACTTGGGCATTTGTACTCAATACAATATATGGCATCCTATCACAATATATCATTATTTTATGCATTATATTGTCGTTATAAAACACGGGTATGGTTGTAGTTACCTCGGAGGGTAGATTCTCCGGACGTGCGCTCCTGCATTGACATGCTGCTCTCTGTTCAGGAAGAATCCCACGGTCAGAGATCCCGCGCCGACAAGCGACAAGATTCCCACCTTCCTTTTATTGGACAAAACCCGTGCGAAGCTGCTGGCCATTTTAACCCTACAGAAGCAGACAAGGTCTCTCCAGGTGAACGCGGTCTTGAAGGATGGACAGACAGAAGGATATAAATGGGATTACTGGAGGATGCAGGGGAATGCTGCGGATATCTGCTCTTCTCCCAACACAACAGCCGTCCAATCACCCTCCCCTCCGAGGCAGCAGCAGCAGCACGAGATGATTCAGACTCTCACAGAGACCAGTGCAGCTTCCCCAACCCTTACAGTAAACCAGTCAACAACCTTGAACGTCCTTACACAGGCTATTTCATAGGTGTGGTTATATTTTATTAATGTCTTTTTAATGTCGTTTTAAGGTACCAAAAGAGAACAATAAATGTGTTGTTAACCATGATGTAACTGACAGCTCTTTTGAACATTGTACGTGACTTTAAAGCCCATTGGTTTGCTTTACCTGTGAAACAACACACGCCCGTCTGCAGCACGCGCATGCGCGCTGGGGATTGGCTGATGAGTGCCTGCCAACGTTGCATAAATACAAATATAAATACAAAATACAAAATATATATATGTTGAGATTTATTTCTTTTTACTTTAATTTGGAGCCTAATTAGTTCAACTTAGTCTGGTCTTTTAGTTATCCTAAGAAGTTTAAAAACGTTAAAATACATCACAAACGGGTTGTTCTTGGTTCTGTTATGTTATATAATTAATTTTAGTCGCGTGACTGTGTTCGTTTAGAATTGCAAACAAATGCATAAGCAAGTATTTTTGCTTAAATAGGTCGTCGGTCCCATGTCACCCTCTAGAAGTTTTTCATACAATGGCTAGTGAATTTAACACATTTTACACAGCATTTCACATTTGTGATTCAAATTGCTTTTCAAATTGATGGGCCTGAATCAAGTTGTAACTATTTTAAATATAAGTAAAAGTGCAGATTGTTTTAACAGCATGTGCAAATTTGAACACGTGTGCTGTAAATCACATGACCAGATACTAGGCTATTTGATGTCTGTCTCAAGACTCCATAAAATGAAACACTTAAAATATGGAATACAGATACATAGACAATGTTTGCTGTAATATTTAAAGGGTTTGTTATTCATATATTAAGATTCGTCATGATCACTAGTCAGCAGTCAGATTTATAACCAGTCTGAGAACTCTTTGTGACCAGTCTGAGAAGCCCCATATTGTTATTCTCTGCTCTTAAAAAACTTAAATAAAAATATAAAACACTTACTTTTTGCTTCATATGTGCTCATATGAAACAGCTGGGTTAACCTTCATCCTAAGCCTGAATCATGCCAAACCATTTAGACAAATTCATAGCATTTACTGGTTTTAGTTGGGATTAAAATCCTGGTTTTAAATGTTCCACTAAAATACTTTGCAGAAATCATGTGAAATAAACAAGATAATTACTGTAGGCAAAATGAACTAAAGTCTGTATAATAATCCCTTGTAGTGTGCAGCAAGCTGGTCATTATTGTAAGAATAAATCAGTGTTTAAATGATGCAAGGCAGAAATGGTACAGCATGAATTGCAGACTTCGTATAATCCAGAGATATTTCTATTGAAATGAAGTGCAAACGTGGAATGTTTGAAGCTTGTAATTCATGAAATGTCAAAGTAGCAATGCTCGAAAATGTATGATACATTACATTGCTTTATGAACAGTCATGCATATTTAAAATGAAATTCACATACCAGATACTTTTATAATGCAGAAGTTGGTCTTATGTTCTGAAGTACAGTAGGAACCAGGTACAAGGGCAAAGCTTTTACTTTCTTCAACGCAGCAGAGCAGAAATAGGTGTGTCCTTATTTATTACAGTGCCATGGCATGGTTAAAACTTCCTTTTGTTTGACCTGCCGTACCCATAATACTCGAGCAGCACTGTGCCATTCATTCATTGGCTGGCTAATGCTGCCTAATGTTTCCTGGGAACAAAATCATGACTGGATTCCTTATTTGCATCCGGTGTCATCAGAGCTGGGTATGAGATAATGAAACCACGATCAGTTTAAAGGTCACTGTGATGACAGGATAACTGACACGTCTCCTTACTATTACCTTGATGTCATTAAAAATCAACTAAACAATAGCAAAGAAAATCCCCACTATGCAAACGAGTAACAAAACAACATTCATCTTAAGGCTATTATTGTCTTTATCATCTGTATTGTGTAATAACTGATAAATGTCTAATTGTTGAACTGCAAAGCCACTGAAGTCTTAATGGAAAGCAAAAAAGGAAACTACTAACAAATACAGTTAAAGCAAGAACTTTATGCCTAAACTTATTTCTTCTGGAATTTTCTTTTCAGCACAAAAAATTATTATTATTATTTATTTATTTATTCTATAAATATTTTTGCTTATAGCATAATAATTCCAACAGAGGGAGCAGTGGGACAGTTTATAAAATTTCCTCCAGAAATGAATGTCAGGGCATTAAACAAGGATTGTTGGAAAATTGATTAGTGGCAGCAAGGAATCAATAAGCCATGAAAGGTAGAAAGGGGCAGCCACCTTACAATTGAGAGATTTATGGATCATTCAGTGTTATCTAGAAATTTGTCAGTCTTAAATCTGTTAGAAGTTAGCATTATAGCAATTAAAACCCAACTTTTAGCTACACTTTTGAATGAAAAGCAAAAACCTGTTAAATGGGGCAACCGTAATCTCAAGAGACACTTGATTTCTTTCACTCTGTATTTAGCAAACACAACAGACGAGTTTCCTGTGAACCGTTCTTTTCTCAAACGTTGTATACTTTAATGATAGTCTGAAACCTCATGGAAATAAAAGAATGACCACTATTATAGCTACATTTAAGGCCTGGTTCACACGGGACGATTTTAAAATTGTCGGCAGATTTTCCAAACCTGAGAGACCCCACACACGGCGATAAAAAATCACGGGTCTAACAGTTTTGGTCGCTCCGTGTGTGGTGTGCAGCCACACGGCAATATCAACACATCACACACGAACCGATTTGACTCCCGAGCATTCCCAGGTCAGACGGGAAATCTCGCAAAATCCCTCGAGATCAAACGTGACTTTAGAGTAAACAATCATGGCGGACGAAGAGGATGCAGTGGCCATAGTTTGTGCTTTGTTTTTAACGGGAAAAAAAACATAAGAAAAATAAGAAAAGGCGATGGTCAAAGAGGTGGAGACGACGCGAGCATGGACTATACTTGCTATATCATGATATGGAGATAAGTTGTTGTTTTATCTCATAGAAATGTTGTTACGTACTACACAGATTAATAACCGTTGAAATAAACGTTCATATATTAGTTTCCATGTACTCTGGTGGACTGCAGTTGTGGATGTAGTTATGCCCATCGACTTTATTTGTATTTGTTATATTATATACGCCGGCTGTTTTGATTTTGTTTCCCGGTACTATCACTGCCTCGTCACCTCGCGTTCTGATTGGCTACACGCCACAGTCCACAGGCTGCGTGATTGTTTGTCCTCGGGGGACACCACACACGAGAAGAAATCGGGCAAAATAAATCCAACATGTTGGATATCCCCGATTTGAGATCGGAGCGGTCCCGACATTCTTCCGAGCAGAGGAGATTAGTCTTAACACACCACACACGGCAGGAATATTTGATCAGATTATTTTACGATAATCGGAGCATCCTAAGATTGTCAGAAGGGCTGAATCGGGGCTAAAATCGGCCCAATTATCCTGCCGTGTGAACCAGCCTTAAGTGATAATGTCATATAAGCACTACTATAAAAGTAGATCTGAACTGATAAGCGAATATAAGTATATTAAATAAAAGGTTTTGTTTACCTCAGATAAAACCCATTACTTTCAATCAAAATGAGTAAACTAATTGCTTACTTGAACAAGTTTGGGGTCAGCAAGTTTTTTCATGTTTTTGAAGAAGTCTCTTATGCTGCCCTATTCTATTTTATTCTATTCTTTACTGTTTTCAATTCACTTTAAACCTTTTAAATCAATTTTAAATCATTTCTGATCCTTCAGAAAGCATTCAGATATGCTGATTTCTCATCAAGAAACATTTATTATTATTAATATTAAAAACAGTTGCTAAGCTTAATATTTTCAGTTAAACGATGACACATTTTATTCAAAATTATCTCATTGAAAAAAGTTCAAAAGAACAACTTTGTCAGCCAAGAAGGATAATATTAAAATAATATTAAGTATCAAACAGAAGTTAACCAAGCCCAAGGGTATAAAACCTCTATACCCCCATGCCATTTACACTCATTGTTTCCACAATCAGTTAATATGAAGGCAATGTTTACACGCCTTTAAGACCTGTTTGTTCAAAAGAGCAACTGTGTGTAACTTCAACACTAAAGACATGGAAATGGACAGCAGTCTCGACAGCAAGCCAGAGATTCGGTCCGCAACTCCACCAATGGAAGACAACGATAGCATGAAAGAGAGTAGCCATAATGGTGAAGCTGCAACTTCATCTTCTCTGGAAAGAGATGGAGATTCCTCACAACTGCCAACAATTAGCTCCAAGTTATTGAGAATGCTAGAAGCAGCAACCACCCGGCAATCTGCACTCGTAAAAATGCAGAACAGCGAGGAAGTGTTCGAGGAAAATGATGGAGCCGTCAGTGAAGCTCCAAGAACAAAAAGAGTAAGTGCTGAATAAGTACAATGGGCATTAAAGTACAGTTTAATGTTGTGCATTATGATGTAAGAACAGACAAAATAGAAGATGACATAAATGCAATGAAATAATACTATAAATCTCCCTTGTCAACATATTGCTGTGTTTATTGTGTTTCTGTTTCGAAACTTGGCTGGTAACACAAAAGTGACGTCAACCTTTGGGAAAGAAGAATCATGAATCTTAGAGTTGTTTGGGTTCTTTACCACCATTCGTCCTTGAACGATGTACACGATCCAAGGTTTCTTCAACAGGAATGTCCCTAAGGCAAGCTGTCAATATCCTGTTTTATACCAGATTTAGAAGGGGTTAAATGTATTTTTCTGGTCATTGGAGAGTGTATACTTTAAGTGCTGAGGTCAAACCTTGGAATGGGATACCCATGAATCTGAGAGTTGTGTAGGTTCTTTACCAGCAATTTGACCTTGATCCCAGTTACTTCAATGGGAGTGTCCCTAAAGCAACAGAACTGTCAATGTCCTGATTTATACCCGATTTGCAAAGGGTTAAATATATGATTTGGTCATTGGGGTGCATTGAAGTGCTGAGGTCAGACTTTGGAAAGGGAGGCCCATGAATCTGAATGTTGTTGTGTTCCCATGCTTCCATTTTGTCATTGAACACTTGTCCCTTGGTTGTGTCAAGGTGAGAAGTGAACTGCTTGTTTCTTACAAGGTGAATTAAGGGTACATATCTGGGTGTAGTAACCTAAATGTGCTGGGTTTAAACAACAAAAAAGACTTTCTGAGAGCAATTAAGTTCTTAAACACTTGACCCCAGGGTGTGCCAAAGGAAATGTCTCTGTGAGAAGCAAATTGTCTCTTTTAAACCACATGTGGTAGGGGTACGTTTCTGGTTTGATAAACTAAATGCACCGAGTAACCACCGAAAGCATAAGCCTTGAGTTGCCATACCTCCGTTTTGCCCTTGAAAGAGGCACCTGACGCCAGGTTGAGATCAACAAGTCATTTTAACTAAAACATGCCTGCTAAATGAGGTGTAACCGAAAAACCTTATCTTGATCATCATTAACAACCCTGAACAGAGCCGTGGGCTGAACACAGACCAGTGCACTTAAAACCACACAGTATCCGCTCAGTGGCACTTGGCCAGCATTAATAAATGACTTTAGGGAACTTTTGTGACCTCATCGACTTTAATCATTGTCGAATCATGTAAGCGAACAGAGAGCTCTGAATTTATTGTAAGGCTTTGGTCTCACAGTGTAGGATTTCATCTGACAGTGGATCAATGCTTCTCTAGCACGCTCATTTAACATCATGACATCATGACAATCACTGTTGGGGCTCGTCTTTAAATGCTTACGTGGGAGTTATTCTACGCATTTCTCAAGAGGATCAGACACCATGAAGAAAGTCTACAGCCTGGTTAGTCTCACTAAAAACAGGGAATCAAAAGATGCTGTGTTATCTCTTAACGTCAAGGTAATCCATCTGTTGCAATCCATCTGTTTGCTTTTTTTTTTAGACCATGAGACTTAAAACTGCAGCACTTTGAAATAGATATTTTCCTTCTTGTGTGTTTTTTTTTATTTGTGTGTGTCTGAATATGACAAAACAATTTCATTAATAACTCCATAGTAGATTATGAGAAGATTTGTACTATCCTGGTGCTCAAATTAATTTTATTACATTTTATTGAGTGTTATTTAGTTTTATTTGATTTGCTTATATATTAGAGCAGAGCAGCACTTTATTTAAAAATAAATGCATTTTAGTAGACAATGCGACTACTAGTGCCTACCCTAACAACAAACACAAATATATTTTGCCGTGTTTAATTTAAGGTTTTCTTTCTTTTTTTCTTTAATGTGTAAGTTAGTGAGCAAGTGATAGTTACTGTATATTTGGTCTCTAAGATCTCTTGCCTGTACCTGAAATGTATATGTTTCTGTGCATGTAATGCATCCTAATGCTATTTCAATATTTAGAGTCTAAGTTAGGATAAAGCATTATAATTATTCTACAATTATTTTCTGCAGGAAAAGGTTACATTATTTGAATTACATTATATTATATATACAAAAATAAAAAAAAATTTTCCCTTAGCAAATCCAGTATCCTGAGCAGATGCGAGAATTCGACAGTCATTTAACAAAGACGGGACGCCGCTCCCTGTCCCACTCTATTTCTCATTCCTCCACGGACAGTAACAGCTCAGGTAGACACCGCACAAATTCTATCAAAACTGGAAAATGTATTTTTTTGGTCATTCTTTGTATTTTCATTGCAATCATTGATTCCGATTTCCTTTCTTGTTTCGTTTCTCATTTTTTTCAGGGGGTTCAGATGCAGAAAATCTAGAAGATGAAGTCTGTCCTCGAGACATGCAACAGATGAACTCTAAAGGGAACAGGGACTTCTGCATCAAAAACATCCAACTGGCAGACTTTGGTCGTCGAGAGATAGAACTTGCCGAGGATGGTAGGCATAGTGTATGGTAATAAAACAGGAAACGTGCATTGTACAGTACACAAAAAAAGGAATAAATATGTGTGTACCTTTATTAATTAAAGAGATGACTGCACTGATGGCCTTGAGAAAAGCTGCCCAGGGGGAAAAACCATTGACAGCAGCAAAAATAGTGGGATGCACCCACGTCACGGCCCAGACAGCTGTAAGTGTCATCTAAAATCACTTCACTGCATTTTAATGCATACTGTATCATGCTGACAGAAAGAGAGAAAAAAATACAAAAACAAAACTTAAAAAAACTGTTTTGAACAGTAACTTGAAACATGAAACCTCCAACACCTCCCATATCCCCTCAGCTGATTATACAATGCAAAAATGCATAAATATAAGTAATAATAAATACATATTTAAACTGCAGTTTAAATTACTGTTGTACTGTTTGGGCTCAGTAGGATTTAAAAAAAAAAAAATTTATATTTTCATTCAGCAAAGATCCATTAAACTGATATTAAAATTGACAGTAAATGACATTCATAATATTACAAAAGAGTTATTTTTCATACAAATACAGTTCTTTTGACTGCTCTCTTTCTAGTACCCCCAAAATACTGAGCAGCACAACTGTTTTAACACTGATAATAATACATGCTTCCTGGGCACCAAATTACTTTTTAAAATTATTTATTAAGGATCTTGTGGCACTCAAGAAATATATATTTTTTTTACTCGACAGGTGCTGTTTGAGACTCTAAAGGTGTTGGGGGCTCAGTGTAGGTGGGCAGCCTGCAATATTTACTCCACTCAGGATGAAGTGGCAGCTGCTTTAGCAGAGCAAGGTATATATATATATAAAAAAAGTATCTTAGTCTAATTGTCACAGATTTTTAAAGTAAAAGTCTCAGATTTGAGTTTGCCACTTTTTTTTTTTTTTTTTGCATGTTGTTATTTTCCTTCTTTGATTTGTCCGTTGTCTTTCCCTCTGACAGATTTTCCAGTGTTTGCATGGAAGGGAGAATCTGAGGATGACTTCTGGTGGTGTATTGATCGCTGTGTAAATGTGGAGGACTGGGAGCCGAACATGGTACGAGTAGGCCTACCTTAAGTGATATGGGACCACTTTCCCTTCGAGGATCAACAGTGTCTCTGTTTTCGCCTGTAAATTGAAGTTTGTTAATGGCCTTTTCTTCTTTAGATCCTTGATGATGGAGGAGATATGACACATTGGATATACAAGAAATATCCTCACCTCTTCAAGAAAGTCAAGGGTATTGTTGAAGAAAGTATCACAGGCATTCACAGGTTGAGTCACTTTCTAGTCCTTGTTATTTGTCACATTTGGTGGAAAGATGATTACGCTGAATTGACACTAGTGGGTTTACGCAATGAAACATTGCAAATGTTTTTGCATCACATATATCAGGCTTCATCACCTCTCTAAAGCTGGAAAACTATGCGTCCCAGCCATAAATGTGAATGACTCGGTCACTAAACAAAAATTTGACAACCTCTACTGTTGCAGGGAGTCCATCCTGGATAGGTAAGATAACAGTGCAACTATTTCTCTATTAAAGCACAGTATTTGTATGATTAAACCTACTTTCTGTCTTGTTCCTATTCTCTCAGTCTTAAAAAGACAGCTGATATCATGTTTGGGGGAAAGCAGGTGGCTGTATGTGGATACGGAGAGGTACGTCTCCTGGTTCAAATATATTATGGTTTCTATTGTCAATATGCCATTAGAGAACAGTGTCCATCACCTGCTGTCTATTTTGTGTGTGTAAGTGTGAATATTGGTGCCCACAGGTTGGAAAAGGTTGTTCTGCAGCTCTGAAAGCGATGGGGTCTGTGGTGTATGTTACCGAAACTGACCCCATCTGTGCTCTACAAGCATGGTAAGATATGAGTTATTTGAAAAACTCTCCATAAAGTTATATTTTCCACAGTGTCACCCCTGACAGCCAATTGCATTTCGACTAGCATGGATGGCTTTCGACTGGTCAAACTAGGTGATGTTGTAAGACAAGTGGACATGGTCATCACCTGCACAGGCAAGTTGCGCAATATCCTAAATAGTCTTTATTGTACTATTGCCTTCCAGGGTTTGCTTTGACAGCTGACCGCTTCTCTACACAGGTAACAAAAACGTTGTTGTGAGGGAACACATGGACCTAATGAAGAATGGCTGCGTTGTCTGCAATATGGGACGCTCCAATACAGAAATCGATGTTGTAAGTGGCTGTAGGATGCGATTATAACACACGATTAGCGATGACAGTTAAATGCTTGCAATTTAATTGGGCGCATTTCTTGTCGTTCGTCTGAATTTTCAGAACAGTCTGCGAACCCCAGAGTTAGTATGGCTACATGTGAGAGCGCAAGTAGATCACGTTGTTTGGCCTGATGGCAAGAGAATAGTACTCCTTGCAGAGGTGAGAGAATACTATATATAAAAAATAATAAAATAAAACATTCACCTAATTTTTCATAATGTTAGGAAGCTATTTCCTGTAAATGTCCAAGATTTCTGAATCTTTATCCACTATCTGTAAATCACTAGAAAGATAAAAAAATGCAGTAACCATTGGATTCACCACACCAGTGGATTTAGGAACATAAATTTGTAAATCATGTAAAGCTAAAATCTACATTTCCTTATTACAACCCTAATGAATTATTGATTACTAACGTTAGAGGCAAAGTTATTGTTTTACCCTGTTTGAATTTAGGGCCGTGTTCTTAATCTAAGCTCCTCCACTGTACCCATATACGTGCTTTCCATCACAGCCACCACACAGGTATGGAAGCAGTTTGCTAATACATTCATTTAAATGAGGTTTTAAGTTGGTAGCCTAAAGGCCAAAGTTCTTCCTCTTTTACTTAGCCTAAACATTAAAGACTAGCTCGGCAGAGCAATACAACTTTGCATTTAGTACGACACAGTGCTAATGGAAGCATGACAGCCTTGGGCTATAGTTGGGTTTTAAATTATTTTATGGATTATGAATGGATAGGTTGTCTCTTCAAATGTGTTTACATGTTTAGTTGTCTGTATGCTTTTTGAAAGGCTTTGGCATTGATTGAGCTATTCAATGCTCCTGAGGGCCGTTACAAGAAAGATGTGTATCTTCTTCCCAAGAAACTGGGTAACAATGCAAAGGACTTCCAGAATTTAGTATTGTTTATCCATATTTCATAATGTACCTAATCATATTTGGATAAAATGACATCACAAACTGTTTCACTATTTTGTATACCAGATGAGTATGTTGCAAGCCTGCATCTTCAGACTTTTGATGCACGCCTGACTGAGCTTACCGATGAACAAGCCAAATACATGGGCTTGAGTAAAAATGGGCCCTTCAAACCCAGTTACTACAGGTCATAAATGTGTTTAAGTATTTGAATTAAATGATTGCATTTATTGATAAGTAATGTTTGAAACATTTAACACCTGATTTGTTTTTTTTCCCGGTTTTTAGGTATTAAGATCATGGAGAAGTCTCAATGCAACTCATCATCACTTAGAAGAAAACAGATGGATCTAAAGCTATGGACCGAAATCTCAGCGAGGATTTCATTCATCCCTCTCTATACCAACACATGATATTACAGGCTTGACCATTAACGGTCAGGGTGTACAAATGTAAAGTGAAATATAACACATTTTACTCTTGCAGTTGTTCTGTAAATCATTTTAGTAGTGTCCATTCTGGTTGTATTGAGCATACATTATCATTATAACTTCCACAAAATAGATAAATACATAAAGGTAAAACAAAATGCCACAAATTCACATAGTATGTTACAAGTATGTTATAAACTCCCTTGCATAGAGCTCTAATAAAACACTGCTATCATTTGTTTACCTCAAAAACATAAAACACTGTTTCACATATAACATTATTAAAACGTTGAACTTAACATTACACATGAAAACTGGAGACGCAAACTGACAGTAGAGAATTGTAAAGGGGCTTGGTGAACTTACTTTGAATGATCTAAACTCACTTTGAATCTTAGAAAGACCAGTAAGTGGTAAAGGTTAAAATTATTAAGAACATCTTTTGAGTTTCACTTTTGGAATAGGGAAAAACTCCTCAATGTGCCTCTAGATGGAGGTAATGTAGAAAAGAATAAGGCTTTGGCAAACAAGGGAAAGAATGAGAGGGATATTTGCTCATCTAGTGACAAGAATCTCGTTGGATCTCAAAGGGTTGCAAGACTCCTATGTGTCCAAGTAGTCTAATAAAGGTATTTCAAAGCAGCGCGAACCTATGCTTTCTGAAAGCTGTAGCTTTTGAGTTGTGGTTTTCATGTGTTACCAAAGCTTCCCTTTTCTGTTAAAAAAAATGTAAGTCTCTTACAAATACGGGTGACTGAGTTTTAGTTTACTACTGATAAGCTGAAGTGCAGGTTTGGTAATAAGAAAGTCATTATTTTGTGTAATATTACTCTATTTTATTATATGAGAAAATACTTTTGTAGATGGAGAGAAATCAGGGCTAGACAATAAGGACTGCCCGATGTCCAGCGTTAAAGACGCTCGGGACAGTTGACGAATTTGTCACAGTTGACAAACTGCCATTAACAGAAGCCAGAGACGCTAAAAAGAGAGCAAAGGTGAAAATACTGTAGTAGGCAGATCAAGATCACTGTTCACATTACTCAAAATACTAGAAGAAAATCCTAAATATTGAATTGTGGGTAGGGTTTATATGAATGTATATCAGAGAGTTTTCAAGAAGTTTACATGGCGTTTTCTTTTAATTTTGCCTCTGTATAATGCATTTAAAGCACAGCAGTAACATAGGGAACACTACCGCTGATCCATAAGCGCCACCTGATGTCAGAGAGTGAATTTGTGTTCTCATTCAGCCCTTCTGTTTTATCCATCATTTGTATCTTTGTTTTATATATTCAGTTGTGCTATTACTTGTAATTTGTACATTTATTTTCATTGACTGACTGTTCATAATGTTTATGGGCAAATTCCAAATGTTTTTTTTTGTGCCATTGCTTGGAGGGGGTGGGGGGAGGGCACAGTCAATTTATCTGCAGCGCTTGTGGATATAATTTGGATCCAAGCAACACTACTGTGTATACATGACAATGTAATGTTGTTTGAAGCATGCCTCTAAATCATGAGACAGCTGTGGCCTAGCGTTTAGAGGTCAGACTTGTGATCTGAAGGTCGCAGGTTCAAGTCTCAGTGCCAGCGAGGAGTGAATGAACAGTGGTCTCTTCCACCTGCAATACTCATGGCTGGAGCGCCCCCGAGCAAGGCTCTGAACCCCCAATTGCTCCTTGGGCACTGGAGAAAATAGCTGCTCACTTTTCTGGGTGTGTTCATGGTGTGTGTGTGTTTGTTCCCTACTCACTGTGTGCAAATGTCATGACTTTCACTTCACTTCATATTTTCTCATGGGTCCCCTGAGCTCTGACTGCATAGCACAAGTTGTTTCTGCCCTAAATATAGAGTTGGCTTTTCCATACAATGTCAAATGTAACTTGAATCCGTAAGTTAAGTCACAGCATGTCACTTGCTGGCTGACCTGCTGAGTTCCTCTCACTCTGAGCCACACTGCCTGATGGAGTCTATGGGAGCACTGTGCAGTCCCAATGGGGCCAGCTCCAACATACTGAGCTTGCCAGCATCCTGCCCCTGGGATGAGGACGAGGAGTCACTGGGTCTGGAAGGAATCAGGCCTAAATCTTCACCCATACCGAGACGGCGGAGTTCAGTGTCCTCCGATGACTCCTTGTTTCCCCCTTCTAGCAGCAGAAGAGTGTCCTTTGCTGATGCCTTCGGTTTGAGTCTCATCTCAGTGAAACAGTTTGATACTTGGGAAGTAACTGACCAATCAGGCTCTCTAGAGAGTGACTTGAATGAAGATAAGGAGTATTACATGGTTCCTCTCTTCACTCTTCCACAGACCGCTGAGGAGTTAGACTTGCGGGTTCACAAGCAGAAGCTAGAACTGGAGAGTTTGGAGTTGCTTTCTGGGACTACAACCCTTAGAGGAACCATTCGCGTGCTGAATATTTGTTTTGATAAGACGGTCTGTGTACGTACCTCTTTAGATTCATGGAAAAGTCATTTTGATCTGTTGGCAGAGTACGTACCTGGGTCAAGCAATGGTGGGACGGATTGTTTCTCCTTCAAACTCACACTAGTACCCCCATTTGGAGAAAAGGGCACTAGGGTCGACTTCTGTTTGCGTTATGAAACATCTTTAGGCACTTTTTGGGCAAATAACAATGAAAATAACTACTCTCTGTTTTGTTGGGAGAAATCAAAGGAGAAATCCCAAAATGAAAGTGAAAACAGAAAAAAAAGCTGTCTGAAAACAACCAGGTGAGAGGTCACCAACATATCTGTTGCACGGACATTGACAATAATGCATGCCAAATGAAATATTTCTAAAATATTCATATAATTGTTACAGAAATTATCCATAATGCATACTACAAAAACGTGATAATTGATACAGTTTTTAAATTTAAGTAAGTGACATGCAAGAGTTAATATGAATAAAACTACTAGTGTAACTCAATTAATTAAGGAACAATATACATGCTTTTTCCCCAATTCTTAAACACAAAGATATATTTTTTTTTTAATTTTACAGCCCAGATGTCTCTGCTTTGACTGTTGCAGACACAAATAATGAAGAATTTCCGGGTAATTTACCTTCTGAAAAAGTATGTGCATCTAGATTTGGAAACAATATAAAATTCTGATTAAAACATATGTTTTGTTTCCTCAGTTATACATCTAAACTCTGAATCTCTAAATGAAACCTCTAAGAATCTTGAAAAGGAAAGCAAGGAATTAGTGGTGAGTTCTACATTTTTATATTTTATAAAAGACTGATCCAGAGTCAATTAACTGTGTTTTAATGAAACAGTGCATTTTCGTATAAAATGATATTTTATACAAAGAAGATATTTATTTTACACATGCCATTACACTGGCTGCTCTTTCTGAATGTCATGTGGTTACTCATGTTTGGCTTTGACAAGTGTAAGCATAACATACAGTATGTACTGTCCCAAACAAGACACTGGATAGGTCATGCTGTACAGGGTCGCTCTGAGATCAGGTTACATTGTTAAAAGTAAACACAAGTCAATGTCCTCAGTCAATCTTTTATTGAAGATGGTGTTTCAGTCAGTATTTTCACATCTATCTTTTTGTAAACAGGAGGAAATAAGCAGAAACAACAGCCAAAGAAACAGAAGAAAGGCTGCACGATTGGAAAAGGTTAAGTAGCACTTTGCTAAAATGGAAGAAGAAAATAAACATGAGACCAAGAAAAAAGAGAGTGAAGTTATGGCAGAGACCAGCATGCAGTAATGTGGATCATTGCTGGAGAAGACACAATGCATTCCCCTTTTACAATATACTACTCAACAACCAACATGTAACCAGCTAAGTCCCTGAAATATGAAGAAATAGATTTTCAGTCTAGTGGAGATTCCATTGACATCTTAAGCCAAGCTTTAACACAAGATGAAGAAGACAACATAATCCACTCCAAGACTCATTTATCTACAGAAAACACAAATCTACCCTTGGAAGACTCCATCAGTTGTGATGAATCAATTGCATTCTCAGCTTCTGAGGTCCTGGAAGACATCCAACATGCTGACTGCATTACTGACCAAACAGTTTCAATCAATCAGGCTGTTCCAGTAAGCCAAAATCCCGACTGATGCTAAGCTAGGAATTAAACTCTAAGATGCATGAGGGCATGGATATTAGCAATGGCAAACCAAGAGAATGTGAGTTTAATAAACTAATTCAGAGGCTCAGCTGTGTTCCCATGGCTTCACATTTGGGACCACTTTATCACCAGGTTTTTAAATACATGGAAACAGAGAGTCAAAACTTATTTTGCAAAACCGTTGGATGGGTCATTTAAGGAACTGGAGGATGAGAGTCGAAGAGTGGTCAAAGCCCATGAGACCCCAGACATTTGGTCAGAGACTTGCTTATCTACAAAACAGACAGTACATGATATTAGTGTTAGCATCTGAAAAGACTCAGCAGTACAGGCCCCCAAAACATACAGTAAACGCAACCCAAAACTCTCTTTCTGAGCCAAATCAGTAAAAACATGTTGAGAAGGCAGAAGCTTCTTACAATCAAAATTATTATTAGAATTATACTCATTTATGTAATAACATCAGATTCACTGAAACAAACCTTCCAAAAGTTACATCCAGGCAGCCAGATCCCCCTCTTGGAGAAGCTTCAACAGCGTGCACACAAGCTTTCACTGAATGCTCGTTCCAGGATGATTCTTGCCAAAGTCTGTGTTTATTTCCCCTACAAGGAGCAGAACTTTTAGCCACTACAAATCAAACAATAGAGTCAGGTATTGACAGCCTACCTGAAAACATCCATCTTTCATCACCCACAGAGGTTTTCATGTTTTGATGGATAATCAGAGGTCCTCTATGAAAACTCAATATTCAATATTCAATCAGAGCCTCTTGCCCAATCTCTGGAGGACCCCACAAGGATCAGGTTGGGCTCCTTTGATGATAAATTAGAGTCAGACTGCTGTGAGATGAGATTGAGCATTGAAAAACTTTCTCTTTAGCAATAGCAACGGCTACGCCAATATAACCGTATTCAGAATTGGAGAAAACACAGACAAATATGAGCAGTACTTTGGAGAGCTGCCAAATAAATGAAAAGAAGAAACAAATGCTCATGGGTTTTTTTCTACACAGACTTCAGAGATGGAGAGCTCCAGTTATATTCATTTTGATGGAAAATGTAACACATCAGTGATTAAAGAGCTCTCTCGGTCTGGAAGAGCTTTTGAAAAGGGAAATGGGAATCAAATTAAGCAGATGGAGAAGCAGAAACAAGACAACGAGGACAAAGACCAAGAAGCAGAACAAAAAAATGAAGTTAAAGGAGGAACAAAAAGCACTGAAAATTAGTTAGAAATACATAGATGATGAACAGGACTTGGATGCAATGGAAACTGAGAGAGAAAAGAAACAACAAGCAGATGCACATGATCTCTTGATTCTCAAGATGAAGAGGAGCAGAAGCAGATCATTAGTACCGACACCATTACCACAACATCATATTGACTTCAATGAAATAGAAAGTGTGAGTAAGTACTCAGAAAAAAGAGGACATGCACATCAACTATGGATTAGAGATCTGTGAGGAAACGGCTACATCTTGGCAAGAATCATCTCAAAAGAGTAATATTGAATTCATATGCAAGCTATGGAGAATGATCGGAACCTCATTAACTTTACTGATAAAGAAAAAAATGTGTGCTGTGAAAGTGTGAAACGTGAACGGGAAACTACTGTTGATGTAAACAGTATGCTGGAAAACATGGAATGCCTGGCAAAAGACTCAGTGAACGGAGATCTTGAAAACGTTGAAGACAATACCTCATCAGAATCGCAGATAGATGATAAAATGGAGCTTTACCTCAACAGTCAGTGTTCAGAGATGAGAGCGCAATTAGTGGAAACTATGGCAAAATACCTTTCTTGAGCAGAGGGAGGCTTTAAGCTTTACCTTCAATCTCTGAGTGTGTGGACGAAGACCAGCCGAGTAGTTTCATAGAGGATTTAACAAATATTGAGTACAACATGAAGCAGGAGAGAGCTACACTGCCCCTAGTTGATGGGATTGAACGTGTTATTTGTACATAATGTCTTGTGGTGGATTGGATACACATTTTTGTTGATAGTGTTTTTGGTCACAGCATATTATTATGACTTCATTGCATGTTTTGCCATATATGTTCTTACACTGTATTGGCTGTTTTATCAAGGGGAAGAAGAGCCGAAAAGCTCCCAGAAAGGTGAAAGAGGACTGAAGTTAATATAATTTACTCGTCAATATTTGTTGGAGAGCTTAGAAATGTGAATCTAAATGTTTCGTACACATACAATTGTTGGATTATGTGGGACTATTTATCTCACAAAATGTCATAATGGCAAAGACTTTTATATTCATTTGCCATTACACATTGGTCAATAGGTATATTTCCTTATTTAATTATATTTTCCATATTTTCCTTTACTATAAATGAGGAGATTATATGGGGTCTTTATATGTAGAAACCGTTTGGTTTTGTGTTAATGGTGCCTGGGACAGTGATGTTTAAAGGACCACTGGTGAGTAAAAAGTTACTCACCAGATTATAAATGATAAATCTTGAAAAAAGGATAGCTTTAATTTCATGTTGAGATTGGATTATGATTTATATATAATACATATACAAAATACATAACTTGTTAACTATAACTATAACCCGTTTTTTTGTTTGTTTGTTTTTTAAATCATGTTGATTTTTATGTCTAATATATCTTGGCAAAGAAAGCAATAGGATGAATGCATGTAACATCTGAAGTGATATGGTCGTACAACTTTATGAGAGTTATTTTTTTTCTTTTCATATCATCTGGTCTGTTTACAGTAAAACAGTTTGCGATATCAAGGATCAATAATCTTCTTTGTTTCAATATACCAAACATTATGGTCTTAACATCTCCAAACATGTCAGATTTTGCTTCATAAGGACCGAGGTGATATGACAGTCTAAACAAATTGTATAAACTATGTAAAATAAAAAAACATAACTTCCATCGTTGTACTCTTAAAATAGATACGATTTGTGGATTTTCTTATTTATTTTCTTTTATTTTTTCTTTTATTTTTTGTGGTGTTTGTAAATTTGCTCTGTCCAATCAACAGAGTATTTTTAATTAATTAAATATTGTGCAGCTGTTATTATTTCATGTTGTCTTTATCTTGTCCATTCATTGTTAGACATAATTCACGGAACAGGTGAACTATGATCTCATCTCCAGGTTATTAGATTATGCAGTTAACAAATATACAATAAATCTGACCACAGATCTCCCCAAATTGACTTCTTTTTTAGCTGTAGATATTTAAGAATGTTTCAATTGATATGAATCATAATTGTTCATTTTCATGAATTCATAAAAATATCGGAGCCAAAAGACTTTAATTGTATGAAAAAAAGGAGAGAAAAAAGTAAATTTTTCAAAATATTGTACTTTGTGTTCCACAGAAGAAAGAATGCATGCATGAGGGTAAGTAAATGACATAATTTTTATTTTTGGTGAACTTTCATGGCTAGATGAGTGACTGCATGTTTATAAGCTAACAGAATAAGAAAAAACGTTAGTCCCTTTAGTTTAAGGTTCATGGGGAGCAGTTTTTACAGTTGGACATTATCACTAACACTAAATGGGACTTAACTAAATGACATCAAATCCAAAGTGACACACCAAATCCAAGGTGTGGTCTGGAGCCTTCCCTTTTAATCGCCGAAGCTAAAGTGCACTTTCGGTCCGATCTAGAGCCCTCTGCCCTTCCGGAGGACTGTGCACACCACTGCCTAGTTTTTACATATTTCTAAAATAAATAAATAAATACTACAAATTAACTTATTGGGTCTGACTAGTTCTGGTGTTCAGTGAGATTAGTGAGGTTTAAAACATTGACAGTAAGCCATAATAACCAAACGCAAGAAAGAACTAACATCGTGTATTGTTTTTAGCGGCTTTGACTAATTCGTAAATCCAGTGTAAATATAAATCTCTACTATGATGCGAAGAAACGCTGTACGAATTAATTTCATTCTTATGCCACATTAATTTATACGCGAAACTACAGGTAGGCCTAAATTCTTTAAGCTTAGGCCCAGCCAATCACAGCGCAATAAGTGTTTACATTTATATTTTTATTGATTATATAATTTTATTGATATTAATATTGTAATGTAATTTATTTAGGCTCATTCTTAACATGTTGTCTTAAATGAAAATTAATTTTGGATATATTTTTATTGATTATATGATTTTATTGTAATTTAATTTATTTAGGCTCATTCTTAACGTGAAGTATTCTTTTAAATGAAAATTAATTCTGTATATATATATATATATATATATATATATATATATATATATATATATATATATATATATATATATATAGTATGTTTATACAATGTTTATATATGTGCATATATCATTATTTACTACTACTAAATAATAACTTTATTAATGTGTAGTCTTATTAGTCTTAATTTTGCCTTCATGTCTTATTTTGAATGTCCAAATCCTTTATCTGAAGTATTCTTATTTTGAATTATTTTACTAACAACAACAGTAACAATAACGTTATATTAAATATTAAATAATATGTAAAAAATTATATATTATTATATATATAACACCTTTTCAAAACTTAAATATTAAACTTAATTATCAACCCTTCAGAGAGCTTAAATCAACTGACTTGAGTTTGAGGAGTTTCGTGTTCAGCAACAACTTCAGCGTAGAAGTGCACTTCCGGGACGTTCACTGAAGAGGCGCAATCAGGCTGCGCGTTGTCGCAGTGTCTGCGTGCGTGCGTGCTGACGGAGCCGGTGCGCTGGTAGCCTCCGTGCTGTACTATGGACCTGCGGAGCAGTGCAGAGACAGACCCGGGTCTCTCCGAATACCACTCCGACTCCGTCCCGCCGGAGCTGCAGTCCAAGAAGCAGGAGCAGGAGAAGCTGTCGGGGGTGGTGAAGAGCGTGCACCGAAAACTCCGCAGGAAATACATAGAAGGTAACGTTTCTCCAGCGAGAGATGCGTAGCTGTGTAGCCTAGCCTAGATCCGTTTCTGTAGTCTGGCCTGATCAAAGATACGGACATTTAAACGCTTGGAGAACAACCGTCAACCTAAGTGAACAAAAACTGAGTTATTTTAATTTAAACTTGTGTTGCTTGACAGTTGACATGAACTGGTTTCGTACTTGGCTCGATTTGGAACGCGTTGGCTGTGGTTTAAAACCTAGTGAGCTGCCTAGCTGAGTGATATTTGAATAGAACGTTCCGAACGCTCTAAAATAATGCTGTCTGGGTAGAACACATTAAGTTTTCTGTCTCTCTGCAGCACGACCTTACAGTAGTCAGCAAGCCCGTGCAGTCGTTCATTTGTTCCTGTTGCTCTTCATTGATCCGATGGCAGTGTTTGAAAACACAAACAACTTGTAATTCTCCTTTGGGGAAAATAGCCTATAAAAAATAAATTTATGAACATGAATCCTCTGAATTGTGTGTACAGGTGACAAGTGTGTTGCTCTAAATTGTTTTGTCACTGTCAATTATTCATCCATTTATTGTTTTACACCTTTTTTATCTAAAGACTTAATACACAGATGATAAATAATGGTCAGCTGAACTATTTTTAGCGTGTCTCCTTGCTGGTGGTGGTATAGTATAGGCTAAATAAGTATAAATACCTTTTTTAAGCTGATAACTTATAACATACATTTTAAGGATAAAATTAAAAGTCCAATCGGTGAACTGAGAACAGTTGAAAAATGTCAACTGTAACAGACTAGGGAGAGTTAGAGCTGGTGTGCTTGTCAATTGCTTCATTGTTTTCTCATGTTTATGAGCACTCATGGTGTAAATTTGGATTTCTGTTTAGTTACCTAGCCTTATGTACACTAGCTTCTCATTTTACTTTCTGGGTAGGGATTTAAGGAACGATTTTTATGTATATCTAAAAAGATAAGAGGAAAATTCAATATATGTGTATATAAGTTCTGTCAATTGATTTAGGGCTGAAACGTTTCCTTGAGTAACTCTGTTACAAAAAATTATCCAGTCATAAAAACTGTATTTATAGTTTAACGCGGAATGGTACGGAATTTGCCAAATTTTTGAATGAATTAATAAAAAATAGGTCATTGCACTTCAAATCATGATATGGACTAATATCTGTAAATATTAAGCCAGAACAGTCTATTTAAATATGAATCCTACATGTTCTGCGTGTCTCTGTTAATGAATGGAGCAGAAGCGCGACTTCCTTTATCACACACACTGAAGTGCGCGTTACGCTCGCAGTCAAGTCAAGTCACCTTTATTTATATAGCGCTTTAAACAAAATACATTGCGTCAAAGCAACTGAACAATATTCATTAGGAAAACAGTGTGTCAATAATGCAAAATGATAGTTAAAATCTGTCACCTTTTTCAGTCCTGAGTTTGCAGGTATGACTTAAATGCACTTAATTCATCTGTCAACTTTATTGACATTGTTCACGGTACAAGTACAGACAGAGAAATAATGGGTAATAATTAAATGTTTATTTTTGATGTATGCATTGCATTCTATGCATTTAAAAAATAAAAATTTCTTAAAAAGGAAACTTAGTTGTTCATTTTAAGTTCATCCGCATAATATAATATCCCTTCAAAAAACAAAAACCAACCTTTAAGACCATATTTTCTGCCCAATTTGTGAACTGTTTCTTACTATTTTGTCTGATCATGACACGTTTCTAAAAGCCTATCCGTTTACATTTTTAAAAAAAATATAAAAAAAATTATCATGACACATGTAAGTCAAATAGTCTTTTTTTTTTTTTTATTGCTATAAGTAAATTACTGTGAGGATGGCGTGAGCATCATCCAAGATGGATATCATGATAGAGATTTTGAAATGCTATATTTTTGCCTGCAATTATTTCTACCCGCAGGAAGCAGAACATATATATATATGAAGTACCACCGTGTTTGTACTGACTTTAACTGTGTTATTGAGTTTCTCATGGTTCAGACTAGCTATATCAGCACTATAAATCTCACACACAGTAGTCTATTCACTAGACCCCGTGATGGGTTAATAAGGAAGGCGTGATCTGGTCTTCTTGGCATAGCACAACAGCATTCATATATAACGGCGCTGCAGTCTTTTCCCTTCTTGTCTTATTCTCTGTAAATCTGATAAGGCCCCTATTTTCCATTCTGTCATGGGACAGATCACTTTTTGTCAGTTCTTGCCCTCCCAAGCACTCTGGTTGCCTTCTGGTGTCATCGGCTTCATCAGCAAGTTTTTAAACTGTGTGTGAATCAGCACAAACACTTGGATGGTACAGTGCTTTTGAGCCTGGCGATGGAGTTTTACTGATTTGTTGAAGTCGTATGGTGTTTTGTGAACCGTTTGACGCAGCGGTTTCAGAAAACGAAATTTAGAGGAAGCACGACATCAGCTGACCTCTGAAAGTAGGCTTTGTGAAAACTTTCTCTAGTTTCGTGGTGCAGAACGATGACTGTACACTCCTCTGTTTTGTCTTTTTTTGGTACAGTGGGCGATTTCGAGAAAATATGGCGTGAACATTGTGAAGACGAGCAGACTCTCAGCGAATATGCCATGGCCATGAAGAACTTGGCTGACAACCACTGGGCGAATAAATGTGAGGGCGAGGGGCGCATTGAGTGGTGCCGCAGGTATGAATGCTAATGGTCAGTATTTTATGTTGAGAAGCAGATTTGGTACTTATCGTTACATTTTTCTTGCCGCAGTGTTTGTCAGGAGTACTTCCAGGATGGAGGGATGAGGCGTGTGTTGGAGAAGGATGAGAAGAGTGCTAGACACGCAGCAGCTGGGAATAACACATCCGCAATCTCTCTACCACAATCGTCCTCCTCAAGGTGCTCTAGAACAAGACCTTTAACACTGCAAATTCCAGATCGCGATGAGTTCATTGATTAAACAGCTTTTTATTCATGCTTGGTAACAGCTCAATGTTCCAGCTTGGGAGAATACGGCTGTTGGATGTGGGCAGCTGTTTCAATCCCTTCCTGAAGTTTGATGAGTTTCTGACTGTCGGAATCGACATTGTGCCAGCAGTAGAGGTTTGTGTTCCTTGACGTTATATGATACTATATACTTCGTGATTACATTGAATGGAACTATTAAATGGATGTTACTTCCGTTCCATCAAATTAAATGTGTCGTCATACTCTGACTTATGTTTGTTATTGGATAATTATGTTGTATTGTTTGTCTGGGTCTGTTAATTTATTCAAATAGACATTAAAAATGCAATTCAGAAATATTTGTCTTGAATACACTTCATTTTGATATTTGTGGGCATTAACATAAAAAAAACGCTCACTTAAGGTAATGTAATTTAAGGTTAAATTTTATTTTTTTTCCGTAATGGCAAAGCTAATTTTTCAGCAGTCATTACTCCTCAATGTCACATGATCCTTAAATAATAATTTTAATATGCAATAAACAGTGCTGCTTATAAGTGTTGAAAACCATTTCCTTAAAACAGTTTTATTGTTTTTTTTTTATTTTATTTATGTAATGTTTTCAAAAGTTCAGTCCAGTCCTCAATGTAACATGATCCTTAAATAATTGTAATATGTAATAAACATTTCCTCTTATCAATGTTGAAAACAATTCTACTTAAATATTAGAAATGTAGTTGTTAAATATTAGAAATATTTTTTGTTCATTTTGATCAATTGAATGCATCTTTTTTTATATACATTTGTATAATAGATACACCATGTCAAATTTCATTATGAATGCTATAAACATTTTTCAAAACCAATATGAATACAAAGTACATTTCTAGGAATTTCCTATTAACTATATACATTTATATCCTTTATCTTGGACACCGTCATTGACACTTGTAGTAATTTTACCTGTCCTGCTGAGTAAAGCTAAATGTTCTAAATTTTTAATTAATTTTTTCTGGCTACAGAGCGTCTACAAATGTGACTTTCTCAACCTGCAGCTGCAGCAACCTCTGCAGCTGGCCAGCGATGCTTTGGATGCCTTCCTGCATCAGCTGCGCGGCCCCATCGACTCTTTACCTGCCCAGCTGTTTCACGTGGTAGTGTTCTCCCTGCTTCTCTCCTACTTCCCCTCACCCTATCAGCGCTGGCTCTGCTGCAAGAAAGCACATGAACTCCTGACCCTGAACGGCCTGCTCCTCATCATCACCCCTGACTCCTCCCACCAGGGCCGGCACGCACTTATGATGCGCAGCTGGCGAGTTGCAGTGGAGTCTCTGGGCTTCAAGCGCTACAAGTACGTCAAGTTCTCTCACATGCACCTGATTGCTTTCCGCAAGGTGTCGCCCACCACCATCAGCGACCTGGTCAGCCGCAACTACCCGGAGATGCTTTACATCCCGCAGGACTTTAACACGTACGACGAGGATGGATTCGCAGATTGCTACGAGCCTCCACGCTCTGATTTCGAGGACGACCAGTTGGTGTGTAGCTTTGCGGAATTGCCAGACACACCGTACGATTCAGACTCGGGCGAGAGCCAGAGCGGCTCAGCTCCCTTCCACAAGCTGGAAGACCCTATTTTGCTGCAGAGTTGAACTTGTTTACTGCCCCTCTTGATATTTCTAGCCTACCTTCATGCTGCCAAAATTGCTGTGCTGCGTTTTGTGTACTCAAGCCCTTTTTAAGCAGCAAACAGTTTGCACAGAGTGAATGAGGACGTTTAAGTGGGCGTTGATTTTTAAGAGTGTGCAAGATATCCCTTCGAACACAAATGTACACACTAAACGGTCTTAATTAAGAAAGTGAGGTGGTTTTGTAACAGAAGCAGCATCGTGATTTTAGGTCAAGGAAGATTTAGCTCACCCACTTTTTGGCTGTTTTCTCATTTGTCAACTGGATAAACCGTTTCAGACTAGCTTAACTTATAGCTTAGGCGTAGTTATTGTCTGTGACAAGATCTAAACTTTTGGTTGGAGTTACTATACTGTTTTGGACTTTTTCCAATGAATTCCAAAAAAGGAGTTCAGCCAGAAATGAACCTAATCATCATTTACACATCCTCATGTCACTTCAAACCTGTATGAACAATGTTATAAGAACAAAAACAGTTTGACATTAGAAAAAAAAAAAAGAAAGAATACAGTTTTGGAACATCGGGATGAGGAAATGATGACAGATTTTTTCATTTTTGTGTGAACTGTCAAATTAATGGTTTGATTCTTAGCAAGTTTTCACTGGATGTTTTAGATGGCAATTTCAGCCATCTGTGCTACCGACTTTTTTGGAATAGCCTTTATCAACGATATTTGTAGCATTTTAAGTGTCTGCCGAACCTGTGCGTGTTTTGCTATGTGACAATTTAACTGTGAATGTGGATTTCTCGCTTCAACAAGGTACAAATCATGCGAAGTAGTCATAGTTTTTCAGAACAAACAATCTTGGAGGTGACCACATTGGATGCATGCGTTGTGGTAACGTTTCTAAACTTGCGATCAAACGGCCTGAAAGTATCTGCGTGTCTGCCTTCGTTTTCATTTTAACCGCTAATATAACCAGTAATATCCGATTACTTGTCAGTAGTATGGAACAGGTTCGAGTTCTCTGCATTTCGCCGTAATGTGACTTTGTAGAATAATTGTTTACTCTTGACTGTTTACTCTCGAAATCTTTGGTTGCTCTAAAACTACTTCCTGTATCGTTATCTGGTGTATATCCTATTAAGTTTCAGTACATCATTTTAGTTACTAAATGACTGAATATAACTTTTAAGGAACAAAAGTTTGGAAAGTTCTCTGCCAAATGTTGATCTCAAGTACTCCAAAAAGATTGTCATGATTGTCATTGATCATGTTTTTAGCTCCTATGTATGTAACTGCAGAATTTGCAGCTTTTTAAATTCACCCCAGGTTCTAAAAAACACTATTTTGACTGTCCAAGCACATATTTGCACATTTTTTATAACACCCTCCATGTGGGTATCGATATTGGCATCAGCACTTCATTGGAATAGCAATACGTTCATAATCCTAAACGGTCAAATTCCCCATATCACTGTAACCTGGCAGTTAAATTCATGTGGTTATCGTTTTGTAAACCTGATGACATGAGAATATGCTGTGATGGGTCTTTACTCATAAAGGAGTGTGTGAGATGTGCTTTAGAGTTCTGTTGAATCGTATATGTGAGGTTTTGGTGTTAGGCACTTTAAATGTGTTGTAGAGGTGCCAAAAATAAGTGTGGAAAGATTCAAAATTGTAATAGATATCAGTATGTGAGCTTTCAGGGTATCGGGGGGAAAAAAAAACTCCTCAAGGTGCCTTCAAACTCAAATTGTATTTTTGCATTTGTGATTACATGGGCTACTGATGGTCATTAGGAAGTGTGATAATTTCTCTCCCACAATAAACCGTTACAAGTATACATACTTTCAGAGAATTAACCAGCTCTTGGAAAAAAATTACTAAAAACTGCCCTACTAGCAATAGTATTTAAAGGTATTCTTTAATCTGTACTCTATTTATAAGTCGGGGGAAAAAAAGCTTTGAATTGTATTGGTATACTTAGTGGTGTGTTCAAACATTTACATCTCAAATGTCTTTTGTCTTCCCCAGGCTCTGATCCACTGTTTGCATGATTAATTTTCTGTATCAGTGTTATGATTGCTGACTCCCACAGAACCGGACTATTTGTGATGAATATTGTTATTCATCTTTTATAAATAAACGTTTTTGTTGCCTTCTCTCTTTTCTTTCATTTGCCTATAGCAGGTTGCTTTAAATACTTTACAGTTATTCATATATGCATTTCATATTTGACAGTACATTTGAAATGTTTTCGATTATAAATATCTATTGTAGTTAGTAATTGTACTGTACAAAAGTTTGGGATCAGTAAGATAATTAGTTAATAATAATAATAATAATATAATTAAAAAAAAAAATTCATTCTGCGTGGATGCATTAAATTGATCAAAGGTGACGGTAAAGATTAATACGATGGATGGATGCTAAATTATAATGTTAGAATTTTGTTTCAAATATAAGCTGTTCTTGAAAACTTTTTAATCCTCAAACAATCTTGAAAAAATGTATCAAGGTTTCCACAAAACATTATGCACCAAAACTGTTTTCGACATGGATATTACATTTCCCTTGAGCAGCAAATCGGCATACTAAAATATTTTTTGAATGAGCAGGTGACATTAAAGACTGGAATAATTATGCTAATAATTATATTTAGCGTTGCATCACAGGAATAAATTAATTTAATATATTCAAATGGAAAACTTCACAATATTACTGTTTTTACTGTTTAATCGAATAAATGCCGCCTTGGTAAGAGTTTGTCCTCTCAGGGATTCCGTAGCGGCTTAATACCATTGTGCAAAACATGGCGGACATTGAGCAAAGTTTAGGCGATGGTTCGGGTTATTGTGCTAAACAAATACAGTTTTAGTTATTTTTCTGTAAACGACAATAATCATTGACTTGTATATCTACTGGCTTATTTCTTTTAGCTTGGTTCAATCGATGTTACTCTCGTCGTGGACAGAAACATCACGTTCTATCAACTTTCGGTGAACGCACTGGAACCTTCTCGACTAAATCAAACTGACAGCACATTAAAACTTTTCAGCTCTCATATGTACTCTTATTGAATAACTTCCGACGAACATTTGAACGTCTAGCCCACGCCTTAGTTTCATGACCTCGAGTCGAAGAGTTTGCTTTATTAAAGCTGTAACAGGTGGATATTGACAATCCACTGTTTCTTTGTAGATTTTACTCTAACGTTTGCACCAATGTCTCTAGAAACGGGTTAGTTTCAGATTGACCTCGGATTCACCCAACAACATGCAGTTCTTGCATTCTTTTTTGCTGAATGAATAGTTATATCTCGAATAATTGTTCCTGTTGTGACGTATAATGACGTCACTCACAACGTTGAGTCTACTAGTCTTTCTGCAGTTGTGTTAGTTTTAGCTCTGCAACGATGTGCAAGCTGCTCAGGTATTGCTTGAGCCACTTCCTTTACGCTGCTATGACCCGGCTAGACGAAGCCAACAAAGGAGTCAACATGTGGTCATCAATTCGGTACCTCGGTTACCTGTCCAGCCTGAACTCCCTGGTGGCCATTTGCCTGGGAATTTACGTACAATGGGAGAAAACCGCCGACACTGTCATCTTGGTCATTTTCATTTTGGGCCTCTTTGTTCTTGGGATTGCCTGCATTCTCCACTATTACTTCAGTATGGTGAAGGTCAGCCTCTTTCTGCTGCATCTGTGGTTTGGGTTCCTTCTGGGTTTGCTATGCTTCATCAACGTCCCGTCCAAAGAGATGGATGTTAAGGAGCAGGTGGCCAACTATATGTTAATAGCAAGTATTGTGATACGAATCCTATGGGCTTTGGTTGGAAGAATGTGCGGTTATACCCAACATCAACCTGCTTTCCTCACTTCAAGGGAGGCTTTGGAGCTCACAGGCTTCGCTGTGGCCAGCACAACCCTGGTCAGCCAAAAATCCATAAGCCTTGTTGTCCTGACACTGGCTTTGGCCGCTCTAATCGTGGATCTGCGCATGAAGTCCTTCTTGGCGATCCAAAACCTGGTCTGCTTCTCGTTTGTGGCTGCGTTCTTCTTCCAGGAGTCTTTAGGAGTGTCCTCCAACCCCTTCGCCTTGTCTTGGTTCTTCAGCCGCCTCGTCTGCGACCCATTCCTGGACATCTACTTCAGCGGACTTTCGGTCACTGAACGCTGGTCGCCGCTTCTACTGAGAGGAGGCCTGTGGAGACGCTTAACGCTTCTTCCTCTGGTGGTCATGGAGGTGATGTTTTTGGTCATGGCCTCTCTGAAGATGACAGATCTGGATCGGTGGTACCTGCTCATCCCGGGTCTGTTAGGAGCTGCAGTTTTCTGGATCATCTGCCACCTGGTTTTTCTCGTGGTGCTGTGGGGTTTTCACAGCAAGCTGAGTGACTGTCAGAGGATGTGTATGGTGCACACGTCCGAGGCTGGAGCGCTGGACAGGATCATGGCGTCTAAGGGGATGAGGCACTTCTGTCTCATATCAAAACGCCTGATGATCTTCAGCCTGATGTCCACCATCATACTCGGGGCTCTGGGTTGGCAGGTAAGGCTTCCTGTGAAAATCTGTCTTAGTTTTTAGAAAAATGCAGTTCTTGTGATCATGGTGGTTTCACATGGTTTTGAGAAAATTACATTTTCAATGGAAGATTAGACATAATGACTCTAAAGTGTAAAAGTATCATGTTTTTCTTGAAAACTTTAAAATATATATATATTTTAAGGTGTAGAGTGTGTGTATGTGTATGTGTGTGTGTATATATATATATATATATATATATATATATATATATATATATATATATATATATATATATTTAATATTTCATAAGTATTGCACATTTCTTTTTTTGGAAGTATAAGTAGTAATACCACATGATGATGTACTATGAAAATAATGGCAAATTACAGTCATGAGGGTTTACAAGTGTCCCCTCTATGATATCATTTCCTGTTTTATGGTTATTTTTTTTGCATATTGGTTTCACCACATAACTTCGATTTGGCACAAACATTTTTCAAGTTTTATTAAGTGTTAACCCTTTAACTGCCTGCTCAACCAAATGGTTGATTTGTCACTTTATGGTAAACGTAGAAAAGCTAAGCTAATGTTTTCAGATAATCCTTTCTGCTGTCAGAATGTACTATTTGCTGAGAAATAGAACTTTCTGATCATTCATTATAGTTCATATTTTCTGATTTCCATAGTATGTGTATGAATTCCGGTACTTTTGCCATAAAGTGACATATCAACCATTTGGTAGAGGCCGATATTTTAAAAATTATGGGACGTGTTGAAAAAAAATACATTGAGTGTGGTAACTAATGACATAAGGAGATAAGAAATGCAAACAAAAATTTTTTCAAATGCATTTTTCTTGGTGGGGCAGTTAAAGGGTTAATGCAGTTTTGTTATGTAAGTGTTATAAATAATGTTTTTTTTTTTGTTTAATACATTTAAAAAATGTAATTTATTCTATAAATAAAACCTGATTTGTTTTAGCATCATTTCTCTAGTTTTCAGCGTCACATGATCCTTCAGAAATCATTCTAATATGCTGATTTGCTGCTCAGGAAACATTTCTTCTTATTATTATCAATGTTGAAAAAAGTTGTGCTGCTTCATATCTTTGTGGAAATCGTGATTTATTTTTTTAGAATGTTCAAAAGAGCAGTATTTATTTAAAATAAAATCTTTTATTATTTTAAAAATGTTTATACTAAATGTCTTTACTGTCATGTTTGATCGATTTAATTTGTATAATTAATTATTGTATAAAATATATATATATATATATATATATATGTATATGTATATGTGTGCGTGTGTGTGTGTTCTGCCTTAAAATAAGGGTGGTGATTTTTTTTTTTTTTTTAAATAATTGTTGTTCTTATAAGTATTGTTTTCTCCTACAGCCGTCCAACAGTCTGTTTATTGCCTTGTTTCTGCTGGTGCTGCCTCTCGAGTCACTAGCCCATGGCCTCTTCTATGAGCTGGGAAACCGCCTCGGAGGCACCTGTGTCGGCTACGCTGTGGTGATTCCTACCAACTACTGCAGGTACTGGAAACATATACACTCTGTGACGTCAATAACTTACAGAGAGGGGCAGTATTTCATCCTCATCCTCTCATTTTCTCTCAGCCCAGATGGTCAGCCCACCCTGCTGCCCCCGGCGCATGTGCAGGAGCTCAATTTGCGTTCCACAGGGATGCTTAACAACGTGCAGCGCTTCTTCTCTCATCACATGATCGAGACCTATGGTTGTGATTACTCCACGAGCGGCTTGAGTCTGGAGGCCCTGCAAGCCAAGCTGCGCATATTCATGGAGGCGCACACAGCTGACGGCCCACGACACGACACCTACGTGCTGTATTACAGCGGACACACCCACCGCAGCGGAGAGTGGGCTCTGGCAGGTGGGAGAATCATTCTATAACCTTTTCCTCGTCGAAACAGACACAACAGAACCTGGGTGAATCTCGAGAACATTCACCCGAAATGAAAAATGTATGGAAAATGAAATCCAGATTTTTTTTTTTTTACTGCATTTTCCTTCAGTTCTCCATTAAAAAGTTTATTTGAAAATGTTTTGTTTTTCTGCTCCTAGTTTTTTTTTTTGTGATTATTATCATTCAGATATTCACTAAAACTTTTTTACTCTATTAAGATGTATTATAGTTATAAAAATAACAGAATATTTGAGAAATATCATGTTATATATCATCTGTAACATCTGTCATATGTATTTGCATAAGCATAAATTAAATGCCTTCGCAAATACAACCATAAAGTATACTTTACAATTTTAAAATCTTGATTTTGCAGATAAATACAGTGCTGCTTGGATCAAAGTTTTGCATACCATTTACAGAAATTAATGTGACAAATAATGTGCATATTGAATTGAGCCAAACTCTGGTAAAGACTTAATAGAGTTTTTTTTTCTTTTATAACCAGGAGGAGACATTTTACGTCTAGATGAGATTGTGCAGCTCTGGAGAGAAAAGAACAGCGGATTCTGTTCCCGTCTCATCATTATTCTCGATACTGATAACTCTCTCCCCTGGGTGACAGAGGTGCAGACGATCGAGGGACTTTATGTAGCGGTTCAAGGGGCAGTGCTTTCTAGTCCCACAGACCCGGAGGTCCAGGACGCGCCTCAGCTCGGGGACTTCACCTGTCAGTGGGTTGATTTTAACTGTAACCCTGACAGCGTCGTTCGGTGGTCTGAGCGTGGGCGGCCCATCCGAGCAGCCTATGGCATCTCCAGACAATGGAGCGACTACAAGCTTCACCTGCCCACTGAAAGTGACTTGACCAGGCACTGGAGACTCTACTTCCCACGCCTGACTTACCCTGTGGTCCAGCTCGCCCACTGGTGTGGCGGGCTGGACCTCTTTTGGGTTTGTGGATACTGCATTCGGTTGCTCCGAAGGATCAAACTTGCATGGTTCCCACCTGCAGTGCTGGATACAGGCCAAGGTTTCAAGCTGGTTAAATCGTAGAACAGGACCTAGAGTTTGTCCTTACTGCCGCAGCGTGTCTAGGCTGTATCTGGACATGTTTAGGTGATGCTCATGTACGGCAGCTTTAAGTTGAATTGACCAGCACAGCAATTTATAAAATCTCAGGTGTTAATTTGTGAAGGAAAAAATTGCCAAAAATGGGCCCACTTACAGGAATGTCATGTTGGTCTCTACACAAATTCATTTATCAGCAAGGGAGAATTCTGTAAAACAATCAACATCTCTGGGTCATAGATCACCTCTAAATCAAAAGATATAATATTTTGCATAAAGAAATAAAACCTATTTTCTTATTAAAAAGATTTTTTAAATGACAGTTAAGAATATTTTCTTGTGATTTATCGTAATGAAAAAATTTCATTATTGTAATATGGGTAAAAAAAATACATTTAATTCATTACAATCCTTTTTTTACATTTTAATATTATGTACAATTATTGTATTACAGTAAAAAATTCGATGTAATTACACAGTGAAAAAATGTCAACACCATACTGCAAAAAGTTTTGTTAACTTAAAATGTAAAATTAATTATTATTATTGTTATATTATACAACATATACAGGAAAATTACAGTAAAATATCCGTGATTACATATTGAAAAATGTCATTACCATAATGCCAAATATTTTTTTTATATACATAAAATTATTCAACATATGAAAATTATTGCAGTAAAATTATAATCATCTAAAAGAATTCAAATTTCTATCCTTTATTATATAAAAAAAATATTTTTAGATTAATGACCCTTAATCTAAAAATAAGCTTTAATTTTTTATAAATGCAAAATTACCATTCCCTTTTGATGTTCATGTTCAATTTGGCTTGGAGATTTTTTTTAAGAGATTGACATACGTTACTGATGGGCTTAACAGCATTGCATCCAATAACCATTTCAGCTGTTACAGCTTTAACTTCTGTATCTTTTAACTCCCACTGCCATTTCGACATTTCTCATAAACATTGCTTTATAAACTCCAGATTATAACTGTATCTGCACTAAACTGTTGAATGCAGCATTTGTACACAGATCCAGCAGCGCAGCCATATTGCAGTGCCTCTTCTTAACTGCACTAAAAGCACAGCCTTATATTTGCTATCTGTACAAGGGACGTAGTGTCCATTTACCACATTCAGATCTGTCCAGTGGAGAAGTGTATTTAGTTTTATTTGTTTATACAGAAAATGTTCTACTGCCTTTATAAATGTATTTGTAATGTATAAAACTATTTGTATACTTTGGTTGATCATTTGGCTAGTATTGTGTGTTGCTAGCACTTACAGCAGTTTGGGTTGAGTATTTCTACTTGTGCTAACATGTTCTGAAGTGCCTTGTGTACGCTTAGTCCTCCCTAAAAGAAGAGGATTGAATCCAAGTGAAATATGCAATATTTATTGATTGAAGACATGTATGAAGAGGTCTAAGGCCTTGTGTTTTTTTAAAGGAACATGCAAATGGCTTTACAAATGAATGAACAAGACACTGGGATGAGTTCAATGATTGTTTGTGTTTGAAATCAGACATGAGAATTTGATTCAAATAAAAGAATGACTCGTTTACTGCAACCTTGTGTAAGGAATTAGGTTTTATCCTGTCGTCGAAGTGAAATAAATGACGGAAACTAAATAAGCAGTCACATTCACGCAATTGTATGGAAGCCTGTTTCCAGCACAAAAAAATAGTGAGGTAATAGTGACTTTTTATTTCACAATTCCTTTTTTTTTATGCAATTGAGCATTTATATTTCTCAATTGTGAGGTATAAACTTGAAATTGCAAGAACACTTCTTTTTTTCTAATTTCCCAACCAAAAGGTTATTTTCAGTCAAATCCTTTCATTTAGGGATTCCCATTGATCAGCTGATGGCATATCTAATATATAGTTTATTTGACTGCTTTGTCATAAACCCATATGAATAGAAATGAAAAGTTACATTAATCTCAACACTGAAAGCAATAGGAACATATTTCTCGGAGTGTCCCTCGTCTTCAGTTGGAGCCACCTCTGTCTTTGAGCAGTTTATTAAGCACGCTGGTCTGTTTTATAACCTTGAGGTTCGAAATGTCTTCAGCAATAACAGGAACTTCAGAGCTGGGATTTGGACCCTCAGATTCGCTCTCGCTGTCCGACAGAGCTGTAAGAAGAGCGTCGTTCTCATACGTAGGAAAGTAATATCTGGAAAAACAGCACATTAAATATTAAAAGCTATTTTGTTTTGTTTGTTTACAGTATAAGAGTCAGTGTTCATTCTGATGTCCAAAGCCTGTATAAATGTTTAAATTACAGATATTTGCAATGGCTCATTTACATTTATAGTCTTTATTGAGTCTAAAATTTAACACAAAAATCATAATAAAATGAATAATATAAAAATACAAATAAATAAGATAATAAATAATATATTTTCTAATTGTCCAGATTAAAACTCGACTGAATAAAAAAAAAAAAAAAAAGTGATGTGAAAGAGTCATACTGGGGTTGGTCCCAGTGTGAGATCTCAGGCAGCTGCATCACATGACCCGTGTTAACCAGGTGTTGCACTAGTTCCTCTTTGGTTCCAAACTTCTCCTGACAGCAGTAGCATCGGCACTGGTGAAGCTCACGCCGGATGTAATTCACTAGTTTCACCTGCTGGTAAAACTTGAGGTCTGGACAAACGACCACAAATGTCATTATAGACCCTCTGTGTGGTCAAGGGCTCTTCTCAAAAACAAGGCAACATTTCTGCAATCATACTCACTCAAGTCTGTTTTTAATTTGTGCAGGTCAAATTCATGAGTTTCCTGGAGGTACAAAATTTTGGTTATTATTGATAGTGATGTAAAAATGCATAGAAAATATTCAAATATAATCTTACAGCGACATCATATATTACCTCCATGTGTGTGTAAATTTTCTCCATTGTTTCCGCTTGCTGCTCACAAAACAGACACACAGCACACACGGGATGAGCCTGCCAATCCGACCAATCGCTGTAGAGAGTGCAGAATATCAGAAAAGAGGAAAAACTCAAAATATATATATATGATCTTCAGAGTAAAAAGACGAAGGCCTTACTCATCTTCATCTTCAAAGAGCTCCCGGTCATCTTCAGACTGCACCTCTTCCCAAGTCTTCCCCAACTCCTGCAACATTACAACAGCACAGCAGTGCAAACTGGGGGGAATCTTGTTTTTAATTATTCAGATGAGACGCGTACAGACCAACACATGATTTACCAGGTAGTTGATGACATAGAAGCGATCGTAGCCTTGGTTTCGGGCGTTTATTCGGCGATGCTGCTTTTTTCTCATGTGATCTTTCAAGGTGGTTTTGTCCCTGAATGTTTTCTCACAGTACAGACACTGCATGCTATATAAAAATAATAACAGTATTAGTCAGTGAAAACATCATTTTTGAATGTGGGAAAATATTATGTGGGAAAATGGAATGAATTGAATGAATAAACAAAACAAACAAAAATAAATTACATTTTCAGTTAGTGGATTCAATGATTGTACCACTGCACAATTCCATATTTACTACAACATTATTTTTGGATCTTCTATTATTTTGTCACAAACCCAAAAACTAACCTTTTCTGGTGATTTGGGATTGATGCAATGACTGCGATCTCCAAAGTTCATACCTTCTCCGTTTTATTTTTTCAATTTGTAATAATGGTTTGATGATTAAAATCTATCTATCTATCTATCTATCTATCTATCTATCTATCTATCTATCTATCTATCTATCTATCTATCTATCTATCTATCTATCTATCTATCTATCTATCTATCTATCTATATATGTGTGTATTACTGCAAAATGTATTACATAATAGTAAATATATAATCTATTATATAACAGACAGAAAGACAGACAGACAGACAGACAGGAAGACAGACAGACAGACAGACAGACAGACGCTAAGTTCTCACTTCTCCAGTTTCCCCTCCAGAGTGTGCAGGAACTCGTTGCAGTAGACGATGTTGTCAGGCAGGCCGATGCTGAAAGAGTGTTCTTTAGCCATGTGATTCAGCAGTGAAGACCTGCAGTCAAACCACAGAGCACAAATGAAGCACTTCAGATAAATATGCAGTGCTGTTTGCTACTGTGTGTTACAAAAAATATATTTAATAAAATAAAAAAGCAAAAACAGTCACTTATATCTATTTAAGCAACAAGAGTGGAGGGCCGAAGATGACTGGCTTGTGATGTCACTATACAGTGAAAACTTTATTCATGAATATGAATGAGTTTACTCTGACACTACAAGGTATGCTGCCCTGGCCTTCAGACAAATGAGCTAATTAATATTCATGAGTCTTCAGTTTGGTATGATTTAGACTTTGAAATCGATACCCTTAAGAAAAAAAGCTGCATGGCCTTCCAGATGTTTCATGTCAAATTTATTATAAATTAGTAAATTATATGAAATGTTTTATATATCAAGATTATATATATAATAAATTATACATACAAAATTAAAATGAATAAGCATTTTTTAAATGTAAAAATATTGTATTTATTTATATAATATTAGATACTCTACATAATATTAAATTATACATAATAAATTACATTTTATATAACAAATAATATATAAATACTTTTTAAATAACAAATAATTCAGAGATTGGGTCTGTGGCAGAGCTTATGTATAAGATATCAAAACTCAAATGTGAACAATTTCACATCAGGATATGATTTGAAATGAAATGTGCTGATTCTAGAATTAGAAATCCATCAGAGGTGGGACAGTTGTTGGTTACCTGTTTCCAGTAAACTCCTCACTGCAGAACATACATGCCCGATGAAACGTTGTATCGTCCCTCTCTTTCTGCTGCTGATCCAGAACTTCCTCCTATCAAGACACATATCAAACTTCATTACAGACTTATCTAGCACTGTAAGACATTACTATAGTACATAAATGTGGTTACATAATTGTTGTGAGTCTATAAACAAAATATAATGGGTATGAATCTCACTGTGGCGTGTTTTTATCATTCTGCGTTTCTGGAAACCCGCTGTTCGATTGCCATAATCATCGATAATTATCCCAAACGCAATCTGCAAATGATTTGTGTCTAATAAACAGTGCTAATCCTCTCAGCTTGAGTTTCATCGACGTGCAGCGTGTCACCGAGTGACTGAGAAAGGTCACAGCTGCACTGTTAAACAGAGGTGCAGAGAACGCTGGCTGCCTAGCAACCATAATCGCTGATTTTTGCCCGTGATCAAATGTGTTTGAGATGATAATGTTGACTCGTAATATATCTGCGAAAACAATCTGAGTAGGGTTTGGGCTTCTCATTGAACACTGTGTTAATTGTTTAGTCAGTACCTTCGGGTTAGTAACCATTGTGGAATTTCTGGCAACCCAAATGTTTTTTTTTTTTTTTTTTTTTTTACAGTTACACAGCAACTGTTATATTTGTTACACCATTATAAACAACTAAAAGAATCTAAATGCTTTATACTTAAATATTCAAAGTGATATTCAAGCTCATATTATTCAAAACAACAAGATGAGTTAGCTTCAATAATCTTTCAACTCTCAATAACATTTGTTTAATCTATAAAATGACATTTCCTGTCTGACGTGACACAACTGGAAGAAAAAAGTGATTAATCGTGAAATAATAAGTATTAACCAAAATATCTGTTGAAAACCATTTCCATTAAATATGAAAATATATACTAATATCATTACATCAATATTTTTTAATACAATTTTCACTATCCAATAATCTTTAGTTCATTCAAAAAGTCCTTGTTTTACAATAATAATAACTTTTTTTATTATTATTTACAATCTTACAAAAAAAATAAAATACTGTTTAAAAATAGAAAATAAGCAAAGCCTTCTCTTAAGATGGTGTTCCTCATAATTGTAGTTTTAGCTGCTCTTGGATCAGTTTTGAATACTCATAACCTGATGTTACACAGGATGGGAGCTGATCCCAGAGCAGTCTTTTTATTGACACTCACCAGTCGTCTCTGTTGTAGCTGCTCTCTTAGGATCCTGTCCTCTGGCAGAGCATCACACAATAGGAAGTAGTGCTCTTGTTGTTCTAAAACCACACAATTACATTAGTAATTAGAGTCTAAAAGGACACCATCTAAACAGGCCTTCATAGATTTAGACTTCACATTTAAATCAGAAAAGTTAAAGTGGTATTCCCCAGACCAGTATTATTTTAGTTTTATCTATATGGTATCATAGAATTTATTTATATTTTTAATTAGCTTTTATTTATTTATTATTATTATTTTTTGAGTTATAGTTTTATTAATTTTAGTTTTGCAATGGCAACTACAACTTATTTCATTTCACTAAGTTGCTCAGCCAAAATGACAAATTTTATAATTATGTTGTTTTTCATCCAATGTGATCTTTTATTTTAATTTCAGCTTCTTTTCAATTAATGACAATTATTTTTCATACCTTTATAGTGAACATTAACAACCTTGAATTATGACACTGAATCTATAAAAACACCTACATTGGTAGATTATCAACCACAGTGATTTTTACATCGTAACATTTTAAATGTTGACTACAGTGGGACAGAACTAAATCACTATTTTAAGGAGTGGATAAAGATTTTGTGCATTTCATTCCATGGCAATTAACTAACACTATAAAATAAAAACACAAGATTGTTCATCTCAAATGCATCTTACCTACAGGACCTTCAGAGTTGGTCTTGATAACACTGCAGAAGTCTGTGATAGGCTGTTCTGTAAACCGTTTTTTCCAGTACAACATGTACCTGCAACGATACGATTATAATTTTTCATTATTTTGTGTAATTAGTGTTGTTCCTGATGAATATTTCTTAAGGAAACACTGACACACGTATGCTACAAATCTTGTGCGTTCTCACCGTGGAAAGTCTGCGATGAGTTTGACATCAGCGATAACCAGTTTGTGATCCAACACCATGTGCTTGAGAAGTTGGTCTTTTTCAAGCGCGGGAAAAGAGTCTGAACAGAGCGAACATGTCACACGGCATCCATCGCTGGAGGAGGAGAGAGAAGCGCTACCACACAGGTGCTCGGGGAAACAAAGCGGCTCTAGTATACAATCCTGCTTAGCTAACAATGAGAAGAAAACACAGTATTCACACATTTAATAAAATATGATGCACAAATATCTTTTGTGTTTTATATGACTTAAGATATTATATCCATTCTGGGTCATTAAATCATTCTGAAGTACTCCAGCTGGTGAAAAACCCTTGTCTCATACATCCCACAACCTTGCAGGATTCAATCAAAGCAAACAAGCAGCTGATTCACACAAAATGACCGTGTGTCTCATGAAGACAGCAGGTTATCCTCTAAAAAACCTGATACATTTGTGCTCCTTAGTGCACTTTATGAGTTGTTTTGCCTCTTGGAAATGAGCTTTTGCGGTGACAAATTAAAGGGTCACTGATCATCTTTTAGAAGATCCATATCAACAAACTTTGCACTTTAACCACCCACGCCTTGCTGGTAAAAAACAGCTTAAACTAGTCTTATGGTTTAAGCTAGCCTTGTTAGGCTGGGCTGTTCCTGGTTTTAATGTGTTTTTGGCTGCTTTCCAGCTGGAAGACCAGGTAGACCAGCTTAAAAAGGAAGGGAGCAGGGAGACATACAGGTTTCAGTGTCCTTATCCAAAAAGTGAAGAAGAAAAAAAAAACCGAATCATGTAACGTTACATATGCCATGAAAAGTAACGTTATATGACAAACTTGCATTACAGGAGCAGAAGTGCTGTTGTAACTAGCAGTAGCTTTGACTTTGCAGTAGCGTAGTTCACGCATTTAATGTAAACGGAAATAAAATAATATTTTACTAACATATCTGCCCAATATTTATAATTTAGTTTACCAACCTGTCAAATTAGTGTTGCGCATCTGAGCGGCCATTTTGTAATCACGTGACCTGATGAATTACGCATTGACCAATCAGAGTTAAATCACCGCTGTGTCTGCGATGGTTAATGGGTGTTGTAGTTCTCTATCCAATCTTTCTCATTCATTTCCTACATCTCCCATGAGGCAATGGTGTTTTTCTTCAGGGCTGAGAAGTGTGGTGGTGTATGTGGGATGCTGCTGTGGCTCTGCCCTCAGAACAATACAGTGCAAACCTGTGTGACAACAATATGGAGAGTATCCGCCGTAATTGCCCTGTTTTATAGCACATTTGCTTTTACTTGACGGGGGGAAAATGTGGATACCAACTGAACTAGAAAAATATGGCGTTGGTAAGTAATATACTTACATTTTATTGCCGCATCGTTAATAAAACGCAAGTTGGATCGCTGCAGGTGTGATAATGAGCCGTGACATCTACAATCTGATGGCAGATAAAATGTCATATCTTTCCCCGCTGATTTAAAGCCTTGAAGCCAAGTGACAGAATAATGCAATTTTTTCCCGACTGGAATTATTTATGTTGTTTTCCTTCTTTAATTTGAATGGTCATTTTGAATAGCCATTATATGCAGCAAAAAGAAGAAATAGCCGCAGTAAAGGCTCATCTTTTGTTTTTCTTCATATAGACGCTGTAATCATACGCTTCATATAAATGCTTCTACGTCTAAAACCGAAATAATACTGTTTTATATGAGAAATAGCATATTCATTATATGCTATGTGTTATTACATCTACACCAATTAGACTTAGGTTCAGTTTGTAATTATTTATTATTTATATATTTAAATTTATATATGTTTAAATTTTTACATATTTTATATCTATCTATCTATCTATCTATGATTTCTCTTTTTACTTCACACATTCATACACAGAGAGAGAGAGAGCGAGAGAGATAAATTAATTTTGAACTTTGAACTTTTTGATAAATTATTTTTGATAAATAAATAATACATTTGCCCCTAAATTATTTAAAATAGTGTTTGTATTAAGTGCCATCAGATTTTTAGGGCAAGTTGTTTCAAATGATAACCTCAGTGATGTTATTTTTATTTGCTTTTTTTATTTTCGCTACTTTTTATTCGTATTTTTTATTTTTTTATTTTTTGTAAGTTTGTTGTGACAGCAGCTGACAGTTTGAAGGATGATTTCTGGCAGATGAACAGTCTGGAATCTGCTCATCTCTCATTGGCTGATGGGTAGAAATGGAGAAAGTGAGGAGTCCAGCAGTACAGTGGAGTTCACGTGGGCTTCAGGTCTCCTGTGAGCTCGTTCACTACAGCCTTGCTAAAATATACAGGATGACATTTGGTCATTTCTTTACTTAGTAGGAGAGAAGGTCAGAGTAAAGTAGAAAGGTAGTTCAAGGGTGGGACAAGAAACAGCCTCTGATTTTCTTTTTTTGCATTAGCCACAAGACACAACTGGAGAATATTGCAATGGAATATGGCAGAAGTGTCTGCATATTACAGTTCTGCTCTTTGGAAAGTGTACACAGCTACCGAAACCTTTACCAGTCATGAAATATGGATGGAGTCCAACCGGGATGGGACACACACACACACACACACACACACACAAATACATGCATACACATTTACACACAGACATGCACCATAATCTTGGCTTCTCAGCCCTTTTGGTTGCAAATTCAGCTTTATGAACCATCTGCTATTTACAGTAAATGTATCATTAAATGCAGTGGCATTTCAAACAAGAATGTGTCTGATGATCATCTTCCCACACCTGGCTTTTCCTCTTAAACCAAAGCTGATGGAAGGAAATGGGGCTGTTAATAGGACTAAGAGAAGTTAATAGGACTAAGAAGAAGAAGTTGAACATTATGTAATTATTTATTCGCGCATATAACTTGTTTTATTTTCTGTTGTGGGACTCAAAGGAAGAATATTTGAAGGTCTTTTTGTCCATGCTTTTACAGTAAATGGGTAGTGTTTAAGTTTAAGCTTAAAAAGGTATATATATATACGGATATATATATATATATATATATATATATATATATATATATATATATATATATATATATATATATATACGTATGTTTTGTGTACAGTATCCCAAATTTTCTGAATTAAATAATTAAGTCTATCTAAATATGAAAATTTGCTGAAAATGTACTCACCCTTAGGATGTGCAAAATATAGATGAGTTTGTTTGTGGCTTGCTCACCAATCGATTCTCTGCAGTTAATTGGTGCCGTCAGAATGAGATTCCAAGCAGCTGATTAAAAACATTACAGTAGTCCACAAACTGTCACGTCCAGCTAAAATATGACTCCTCTATCCATAATATTGTTTTCTCCAGTTAAAAAGTCCTCTCGTCTGAATCAGGGGAGAAATGTGCACAGATCAAGGACTGTTTACAACCAAGAACAGTTCTATACAAGTATGTTAATGGATCTTGATGCGCGAGGAGAACAGGGGATGGACTCTTTACTGAAGGACGCGTTATTATGGATTTGTCTTTTGGTTAAAACACCTCAATGATGGATTTGTTTATTACAAACACACTTTACAAGACGTTAATAGATGGACTGGAGTCATGTTGTTAACTTGTAGATTATTGTGTTGTTTTTATCAGCTGTTTAGACTCTGACAGTAGCCATTCACTGCAGAGAATCCACTGATGAGTCATCTGTAGATTTCTCCACATCAGCTCCGTTTTATTCGAGCAGTGTTGCATGAGAAATACATAGGAATAGTTCACCCCAAAATATATATTCTTTCATCATCTATTCATGGTGTATGACATTTTCTTCTTGAAAAAGTTTGAACAAAAACGAGATGTTTTGAAAGTCAGTGAAGTCCAGTGTTGTTTGGGACACCAGTGACTTTCACTGTATAGATAAAACAGTTGAAACATTTTTATGACGTGTGAATTTTCATTTTTGGATGGATGTTGCTTTTAAACTTGAAATCACGTAATCCTGAATGTCATCTCTGCATCCCTGCTGAATTTGGATGTTGATTGGCTTGTGATGAAAACCAACACCATGTGGAATCTGCAGGCAGCAGCTGGGAACAGACAGTTTGACAAGTCCATATTGGTTTATAATTACACCATAATGTTCAGAACATTTACGAAGTAAAGTGAAAGCTAAAGCTAATACTTTTCTTGTTACTTTTTGTTACAGCACATCAACACCATCTCTTTCGATGGTTGAAGAGTTTAGCGTAATTGAAACATCCACCACTTCTCTTATTATCAGTCCAAAAACTGATCTTGGCCATGCTATTTAGCAATGGGAATCCTGTTCCCGTGCTTCTCAGCCTGGATTTATGATGGCAGCGCAATCGGCATACAAATGAGGCTTTTGCTTTTGTCACATGCTGACTGGGCGCCTACAGTGCCCTGGTCAACAGGCACGCTGCCACTCCGAGAAAGAGATAAGATTGACAGATAATGCTAGAAGAGGCCTAGTCAGCTGCCAGGTCTGTGAGACGTTGGTGGGAATTCAATGAGACTTTCAGTGCACACATAAGCTCTGTTCCCAAACGTAGCAATCATACTAAGGCATCGTGGGATGTAAAAGCTGTTCAAAAAGTTGGCAGCAACATTGTGCGGCCATCTATGATACCTTATTTTGGCCGAACCGTAAGACAGCACTGCATGTGTGTAGCAGACTAAGGCAGGGGTTCCCAAACTTTTTAGCCCGCGACCCCATGATAAATGCGCTGCTGCCCCGCGACCCCCCCCCCCCCCCCAAAAAAAAACAACACCTCTCGTCGCATGAAATGTACAACAAATCGATTTTATGCCCAGTCTCAAAGCACACGAAGTTATATTTTATTGTTCTGCGTGCAAAATCAGTGTTACAATTCTGCATGAGCTGCTCGATATCCACCTGTTCTCTCTCGGAAAGTAACTGTGCAGCTATGTTGGGTTGAACTCGTTCATTATTCTGCCATCAGGAACCAGTCGAGTAAGTCTGAGCTGCTCACACGCGTGCACGCACGCACGCACGCACACACACACACACACACACACACACACACACACACACACACACTCATGCTAATCCGTTAGATGTGTCACTTTATGCTTTCCATGGTGACGCGTCATTGTTTGTCACGTGACATACCGCAGCAACAACAGAGCTGAATGAATGATCTGCTTTTGTCATTTTTCCTTTTTTATTCAAAATATTAACAAATTTGTTAGATATGGCATGAAATAGCTGATATTCCGATTGTCAAATATATGCAAGTGGAAGTGTTTTGTTGTTTAAACACCTTTATAACGATCGCGTTAGTTGAGCTGTATGCGCGATGGGCGCCGCCATCTTAGTTTGTGCCGCAGACGCAGTTCAGAGAATCAGATCTGTTGGATTTACAACACGTGAATTCATCCACTTCTCCCGAAATACATAAAAGTAAGTGGCTGGTGAACTGGGAGAATAATGGAGTAAGCTTTAAAGTTACTTACACAATGTGTATCTGATATGAATAAAATGTGTCTAATTATAATGAAAAAGATTATTATTGCCTCTTCCTTTGACATCAGTGTGTATTTTACAAACTCTAAATGTATTGTTTTTTCTAGTACTTATATGTCTGAAACCTAAAATAAACATTATGTGGTTGAAAACACTGAAAAGTTGTGATGACAGCTCTGAGCGCACTTGTCTCTGGCTCAGCGCCAGCCAACTCGCGAGGGCACATTTGAATTTCACGTCATGCACTGACCGGTGTGGTCGTACACTCCAGGGACTAGCCTAGACTGACCACACCGGTGTGATCGTACGTGCGATGCGAAAGAGTTAAATTACTTGAAACAAAAATATATAAAGCCTATATCGAAATCATCTCGCGACCCCTGCGCCGGGGTCCTGCGACCCACCGTGGGGTCGCGACCCCTACTTTGGGAACCACTGGACTAAGGAACAAATTCAACCAAAAGTTGAGAGAATGAAATGTTGATGTAAATGATTTGCAGTCAATGCCAAAAACGATTACTAAAGTTAGCAGTATAATTCATATTGCACAAACATTGTGTGTCTTTAACACACTGTTATCTAAAGCCTGGGCCACACCAAATGTGTCGGTCACTTTAGTCTTTTCTGTGTGTTCTGCATCATTGGTTCTACGGTAGTTGGATGCCATCAACTGTTTTTTGGCCGATTCTGGATGTCAAATTGGTAGCAGAGCTTGTCGGCGAGAAAGGGAACTCTTATTGGCTATTCAGCTTAGCAAATGAGCGCACAAGAAAAAGAATAGAACTGACAAAAGCAAACCAGTGACAGAGTAAAGAGGGAATGCACAGACACTTGTCATTCTATCCATTTCTCTCTGTCTTTCACATGAAGACGACCAAGGGCTGACAATGGCAGTGCCATTTGCAACACGATTGCAAAAAGCTACACAAACCCATCAGTAGTGTGCGAGGTTGGTGTAAACAATGATAAAATCAAGTGCTTTTTGTGTTGTACTGTTCAAGCACAGTTCTAACTCTTCCATTTTCACCTGTTTGTATGCTGATTACAGACTTCTGCCACCTGCTGGTACGGGAGAGTTATTCTCTCTCACGCAAGTGCAGACCTTACATGCTAGTTGTCTGTCCAGTGTGTTCTTAGTGCAACCTTTTTGACCCGACACAAGGCAATGGGGGCGGTGCCAAACTCTGCTTTCTTCTGTGCTAGTTCTTTGGCGTCAGCTTGGTGTGTCCCTACTCTTAGCAACATGCTAATAGTCAAACTCATCTATCAAATTTTGTCAAATCAAATGTAAAATCAAGTCTTGTATACTCTTCCTGTGACTGAAGAAAAAGGACTCTAAAAAGGATTCTATTCATCAATTGCTGATTGGATGGAGGCAGATCTAAATGTGAGCTTGCAGTCAATTGAAAGAAAGGGGCGGGTTTATGAATATGAAACGTTAGGAAAAATCTTGCATATGTCAGCATTAGAGAGAAATCTATCATTTTAACTAGAAATGTGTCATGATTTTGTGTTTGAATTAAAAAGTTATAAGGTCGAAAATTAAACGTGCATGGATAAGTCGGTCATTAACATGCGTTTAGGAAATACATTTAGAGATTTAAAAAAAAATGTCTTTAAAATAGCAACTCTAACACCTTGTTGTTATTATAGCAACCTACTAATGTCAAACTATTGGAATCTGTTGTGAAATGAGTTTTACATACGTTAAAAAAAATTAATGTTGTTATTGTTAAAATAGTTAAGTATAATTTTAAACTGCGACTATTTCAGTGTTTGTGTGTGTAGCATGCTGTTATCTTAGTAATATGAAACCTTATTGAAATATTAGTGTTGTGCATTTAAAATCAGTTACTGTTAAGTGTCCATCTAGTTAGGATGCTGTCTATGTAGGCAGTAGATGGCAAGACAAGCTCACTAGTTTTTGTAAAACCGCTATACTTGGTACACAGTGACAAATACTTAAAGATTTGTAAAAGCTTAAAGGTTTATTGCCCTTAGCAAGCTTTCACTGTTAAAATAGCTGCATGTCGCAACAAGGTGTAAAAGTGTCATTGTGAGCTCTCCGAAATGGGTGATCTAGGAGCGTATCTTTAAAAATATCCTGTCACTCCAAAGACTCAGTTTAGAGAGAGAGCAAGATATAGATTTGAATCATTCATGTTTATAACAATCTCAGCAGCTCTTTTTGCATAATTCATTGTCATGTGTGCAGCATGTTACCACTTCAATAACATACTACACGCTATGTTCTCTGTCACTGCCAAAACAATCATTAGGGTTTTATTCTTTGGTACAATCAGCTCATCCAGCATCCTGTTGCTAGTATCCACTATATTTTACTCCTTCTCATAATTCCTTTTACCCTCCAGGAGATGGCAAAAAGAAGCCAATATTGGATTCATTTTTCTATGGCCTTGCCAAGAACAGGAATCTCCATGGGTTTCAGACTTTGAGTTCTTGATTCTTCAGAGTTTTCTTCTGATTTGTCTCATGGGTTTAAAGGGATAATTCTGTAATTGTTTACTAATGTTGTTCCAAACTCATAACTTTTAGTTTTTTTTTGGTACACAAATTGGATTTTTTTTATATAAAAAAATTGAGTAGCCTACAGCTCGTTCCATACAACGACTGGTTATAATACCACATATAAAAACGCACAAAAAAGTGGTCCAACAACAACATATTGTACAGTATAAAAATGGTTATTAGTTTTGAGATTTCTTAAAGATTATATTTAACTGCTATTAGGGTATTAGTGTTTATAAAATGTTAACTTCAAAGTTAGCATGAAATGTAAATTTACCTTTTATATTTTGTAAATGCATGCATAGTGCATAATGCATCACAAATGATTTGTCTATCTATTGGTCTTATTTTAAAATATAAAAACTATTTTATTTTATTTTTTTGGAACTACAAGGCCATCTTTTGACCTGATCAAAATCTTCAGGTGACATGACAGACTTCTCTTTGGTGACGCGTGCTGGACTTTTCCAGCCATTTAGAAAACCAAAAATCATACTCTTTATTTTTTACAAATGACCCTTCGCAAAGACCCCTTTCGTTACTTTTGTTATGTCCGACAAGCCATGGTGCTCTCACGCCACACGTCATGTTCTCACGCAGGGAAAAATACACAGTGGAGCAAAGAGGACACTGAAAACATGCCAACAGACAAGACAGAGCAGGTTATTTTTTGTATGAAACAATACTCAGCTCAGATTTTTTTCAAAAATTGTCAATTATTAAAAAAACGGATGTCATGTTAAGCCTCAGTCTACGAGGCATGTGAACCAATCTTCTCTTCCTTTTAACTAGTTATAGCACAAAATATAAAAGAACATAAGTATCTTGTTTCAACCACGGAAGGACGTCATTGCACACCATTTTTAAGTTCAAGTCTGCCAGTGTTAATCTGGTTTGTTTGTCAGACAAGAAGGCAGATTTGGCGATATGATTGGTCAGATAGTTGAGGCTTTTTTTTTGGTCTTCAACAACAATTATTTACAGTAGTAGATTTCGTATAATACGCGATATTTGAAATATCCAAAGATGAGAACTGACCGAATGCCTGTCTGCCAGTTTACAGTGTGTCTTGAACAGTTGTGTTCGGCGGTTGCTGTCTAAACGCATGTAGAGCATGGCTGTCTGTGTGGGAAGGGTTTGAATAGGGCACTTGCTCACCAAACCGCTGCCTTTGTGCTTGTTACCATCTGTTAGGGCTCGATGGCTGTTTTTCATAGCGACCATGTTGATAGTCAGGTGAATTTACTCTCACCTACAGGTTGGAGAAGTGGCATGTGGTTTGTTTTTCTCCAGGAAGCCTGTGATACCGTACTTGACATGGAGAATGAGACCTCAGAGTTATGTCAGATTTATTTTTGTCATGCTATTGCATAGACCCAGACCCAGTGGACAAACTGGAAATATGGTGCATTCAAGTAACTGTGGCAGGAGCACAATGGCTATGTACGATTTCTAAAAATTCAGCAAGATTTTTAAATTCTACTTCTACGAAATCATGAATAAAGAATGCGCATCAGGATACCTTCAGTACAGATGCTGTAGCTATTATGTCCACCATATTTTCTCACCAACACGCAACTCAGAAACTTAATGAAAGTCCAGATTTTCACACTTTTAATCACAACCTTGTGGTGATATATACCAATATTCGCTAGATAGAGGAGGATTTAAACCTACAACACCTGCTTGGACACCATGACACTATGTGCCAATGTGTCATTTTTTTTGCCAAGTTACCAAGTGATAGTTCTCTCCTCAGAGCGTTTATCAGATTGATGGCGCAAGGTTAAAATGCGGTACTGAAATGTGTTACATGCTCTTGACTTACTCAGACTGTCAAGTACAGTTTTTCTGTCTCCTGTAACATTAGAGAAAGTGACAGCTGAAGACAAACAATTCCCCAAAGTGAGTTTGCTGTGTGTTTTCCACCACTTTCATCCAGTTCTTTCTCTCCGTCTCGGTTGTTTTCTCTCTGGGCATTCTGGTAATAACAGGCCGTCCTGTGCTCCATGGAGAATAGCTACAAGACATTCCCATCTGGGTGCTAATGAACACAGACTACAAACACATTTAGGCTCTGTTCAGTTGTCAGAGAATCAACTAAGAATGCTATCTTATTTAATTTTTGAAACTCTGCTTTAATATTTAATGTTTCTAGATAGTTAAAAGATTGATTCACTTACCTTTCTTCATTGAAATAATGACTCTTTGCAAACAGGTTTCCGGAACACTTACCCTGCCTCTCATTGGTCAAACAAACTGAGAGCCACACCCTCCAACTCACGCCATTGGTTGAGCCACTGTTGCTATGTCAGGGTGGTCGGGATTCTTAAACAAACAGCAGTGTTTTGAGCAGCCTCAGAGCCAAAAATATACAAATGGCTTATTTATAAGCTGGAAGAGGAGAAGTTGGGATATGTTTTGATGAAGGTCAGTTACTATTATCAAAGAATCTTTGTTGAGAAGGCCTTGACTCTCAGGAGAAAAATCACTAGACTCACAAAAGTCTTCATTTAATAGCATTGATGTCTAGGAGAAACAGTTGGGATGTTAAAGAGACCTCTTCTGTATATCAGTTTTTTTAATCCTGCTAATTAGATTGCTGACAGAATTGAATTGTTAATCTAAACGTTCTTTGTGCATAATAATGCCTGTATTTATTTTAAGTGAGATGTCTTAACGTATTCGTGAGCTACAATAGAAGCTGCACTGTTTCATATTTAAATAAAGTGTTAATGTAGAAAGCTGTTGCACTCTGGGAGTGAACAGAACAAAGCAAAATATGTGCGAGATGTAATATCAAACTAATATTCTCATTACTGCACACAAGGGCTGAGTGTGGGAATGATCACATCAAATGAGAAAACCGCACTGCTGGTGTACCTCTGGTACTTGATTTTTATTAAAGTTGTTTGTTTTTAGAGACTGGCTGAGCCATTTTTGGCCAATATATTGAACTTCCATCTCTCCTAATGCTAGATGTGATTAAATGAACCAAAGCTTTATCAGCATCCTGTATTCTGGTCTTCCAGCTTAACCCTATAAAGCCTACAGTATCATATTTTATATAATAATAACATCTAAAGGTTCAATAAACTTTTTTTATTAATTATTACTATTAGTAGTAGTAGTATTTTTCTGATCATTATTCCTTATGTAAGTGTTAAAACCTATTAAATGGCTTGATAAGTGTAGATTTCTTTATTTTGTTGATGTATTTCCTATTGAAACATGAACCATGATTTGCCAGTGAGTAAACATGTCAGATGCAATGAAGGCAGTATCTATATTGATGGTTAATATATATATATATATATATATATATATATATATATATATTTATTTCATTGACAGAAAACTGAGTTGCATGTACAAAACACTATTGTATTGTGAAATTACGGTAGAAAATAATTACAATTCAATTAGTTAATTAAATAAAAACATAGAAAACAAAACACACTTTAAGCATGTTTTATTCATCATGTTTTAGTAAAAATTTTATGTAGAAATAGTACTTTGCCATGTAGCTCTGACAAGGGTTAACTAAAACTGAAACAAAAACTTAAAACATGAAATACATTTTTGCTACTTTTTGTATTTCAGCTAGTTGCACTGTAAAATAATAAATAAACGATTAAAACTATTCCACTGTAGTTTAACTTGATAACTAAAATAAGAGTGTTGCAGTTATGAAATGATTATATATGTATATACAAATAGAATTTAAGTGATTGAAAAACAAACAACATTAATTTAATCATTTATACATTTTAATGATTAAATAATAAAAATGATGATAATAATACAAATTGATAATAATAAAATTACTACTACTAATTCTTATTCTTCTTATTATTTTATCATTTGTAAATTTTAATTATATATCCTTATGTATATGTTTAATAGTTGTTTTGAATTCAAATTTCTAATTAAAGTTCCAGAAGAAACCGTCATATCATGGTTGTCATTGGAGAAACAGGAATATAACGGGCAGTGTTGTCCAGCCAATGCTTAACCTGTTGTGTTCAGTAGTCGTCCAATCCTAGCCTCACTCACTACAAGCATAACTGCAGGAGTGATCCCAGATGTATCCATAAACATCCCTCCCATTAGCATTCGAAGTGTTGTGTTGGTATTTCTGAGTGTCAAGAGTATGTCTGTTTGCACCCTGCCTTATTGTCTTCTCTCGAGGCGGACTCAATACAACATAGCGTCAAAAAGCAATATGAAGAGAGGTTAGTGAGTACGCCCATCCATCACCCTGACAAACAGACAGATATCAGCGAGCTCTGACTGTCTACAGGGGATTCTGCTGTTGGTTTAATGCTCTCACATCAGCCATTTACTGAAAATGCTGATATATTCTGTTTGCAGTGAATACATTGGTACATTTTAAATATAGTAAGTAATGATGATTTCAAAAATACAGAACATACAGTTTTAAGTGTTTTGTGGTAACTTGTATTGCATCAGATCTGTAGGATTTTCAGTTGTTCTTTCTATGAGGACTGCAGGTGTTTCAGGTCAGTTGATGGTAACTTCATTTGCAGAATCGGATCAGTTGTGTGTTTTGCAGACTAGATGAGATTTTGTCAAAATTGCAGGAATGATGCTCATGGAAGCATAAAAAAATGCAGTAAAGTTTTGCATCCTGTGATTGTGTTCTAACAAAAGTGTGTGAATGAATTTACAACTTTCATTCAAGTTACATTTCATTTGTATAATTGTAAATTTAAAAACCTAACCTTTGCCAAAAAAATAGGACAAATATTTATATATAAATATTATATGCTATATGTATATTTAGATATTAATTTAATATAAAATAGTATATATGTTATACATATTATAAATTTAAAAAGCTAAATTATTTGTAGTGTTTTCTTTTTGCAAAGAAAATGCAGCATTTCAAATGGACAAAATATGTTTATATACAATTATATTATGTTATATATAGAGAGAGAAAGAGAGAGGGATTGATATTTTTATGCAAATAAAATATTTAGAAAAATACTAAATATGCTTAAAAATAAAATTATGCAATTTTTATAATGTTGCTATGAAAAATTTGGTCTGATATGATGATTATTTTCATGTTATGGTTGATGATTAATAAGTTGTCTGTATAATAATGTTTTAAATGAATACAATTATTTAGAAGTGCTGCAAGTGAATTTAGGCATATCAAATAAGCGATAACCGATTTGGTGCCGATATTTTGTGCATCAATGATGTTTACATTTGACTGGTTTATTATAAATGCACAAGCTAGAAAGCTTTATAAATGCTTGAATTTGAATTGTTACACATTAAGGAAAATGGATTTCTGTGGGAAAATGTGTGAGAAAAGGTGTCATCATATCAGTGACTGATGCAAGGAGCGGCTGCCCAGTTCATCCCGACCTTTTTCCCAAACATACCCCATATCCACAGAGATTTAGAAACTGAACATGCATAATATTATGCAGTCTATAAATGTGGCCATGGCAATTAATGCCACCTTAACCTTTCTAAAACGCTTCATTGTCTGAATAAAATGTTTGAATCGCAGCTGCAGAAGGAACCCTAGTGAACCTTCCTGCATTGTGAGCGTAGATCACAGGCACAGCGTTCTAGGTGTGCGGACGGCTCTTTGCACCTGGTCAGGGTTACGCGAGACGGGCCTCTGGCTGCCCTGTCTCTCTGCCAAACAGCAGTGTGTGTCCACAGCGCTGACAGCAGGACCGTGGGAAAGCGTTTAGCACAAGCGCACAGATCAGACGGGTTCGACTGTCATATTACAACAGAGCTTTTGTCACTCCTGTAGGCGATGGCAGAGGTCCAAATACATTTAAGAGGTTATAAAAATCATCTGCAGTTTCATATAAGGTGTTGTGGGTGGTCGGGTCGCTATGTGAAAGACTTGTTTGCAAGCCATAGTGAATTTCAGTTTTTTGGGGTGTATTGTTGGGGGAGCGTGGGTTCATTTAATTGATCAAACTGGTTGACAGAATGATCAGATTGATTAGATTAGATTCATCTGAATCAAAATGACTATTCAACATCCTTAATCCAGTAATCGGACGTGATTGGTCATGGAAAAGATTGCAGAAATCTATTGGTTAAATAAGAAATTAAAATCTGGGTCACTGGAAAAGTACAAAATATCAAGGTGATACCACTGCTAAACTAGAGTAATAATAAAAGAATATTATTTCATGAATTTATTCTTGAACAGATATATGGTTTCATAATGAAGAAAAAGCATAATCAAAAGACTAAAATGTTTTATAATTTTTTTTTTAATTGACAGCAGTAATATTAATAATAATAATATATTAACAAAACTGCTTCACTGCTTAAAACTTTTTGAAAAATATTTAAAATATTATTTTTTTTTTTTACTTTTTTTTTTACTTTGACAAATCTTTCAACTTTTTTAAAAATTAATTGAAGGAATCTTTTTTTATTTTTACTACTACTACTACTACTACTAATAATAATAATGATATAATTCCAGTAATAATAATATTTAACAAAACTGCTTTATTACATTTTTAGTAGTTTACACCTTAAAATTATTTGAAAAATATTTAAATTATTAAATGTAATTTTTACTTTGAAATGTCTTTTAAAAACATTTTGATTTAAGATCTTTTTGAAATGATTAAGTAATGTATTATACAACCTTTGTTGTTTGGCCCAATTTAAAAATAACTTTATATTTAAATGATCGTTTAACAGTAATTGAATGAATGGAAAACAAAAAAAGTCTCAATTAGTATAAAATAATTTTAAAAATCTTTTTCATGTTAATTACAATTTGTTAAGTGGCCATAATTACCCATTTTACCCTTAGAAATTGCACAAAATATCCTTTAATATATTTCAGTATTGATATTGATATTAAGCGTTATCATTCATGTCTCTGCCATTCTTGCAGCATCTCTGCTGGATTGAGGACGGATGCTGTGTGTTTGTTTCAGTGTGTATTAATGCACATCACTGACAGGCAGCGAGCTCAGCAACACATCCCGTCTTTAAAAGTTGACACGGCTGTTTCGGCAGCCTGCTTAACCTCTGAGCAGTGTCAGAACTCTGCCAGGTTTTGTTTATTGCATACAAGTATTTATTTATTTCCATGTCAGAATATTTCCTAACCCACTTGATATTCAAATGAACACTTCTAATTAACATATTGTGCAAAAAAAAAAATATACGTATATGAATGCAAAAGTAGTTGATACTGTAGGTTGAGTCTGTGTGCTCCTGTGTGGAGAGATCTTGTACTTGTTATGTAACTTATGCTCAGGGATGTGACTCGGGGTTTATTTTAAGAAAGCAATGAGATAATGTTAGAAGTGTAGCTCTTAGCATAGGATCTATATTTTAAGGAAATGTTTTTAGTGCTGGGTTGTTTGTTCATTGAGAAGTGTATTGAGAATGACTTTGAAATCCCCATTTCTGAATTCAGTCAGTATTGAATGTAATGTTGATATGACTTCGCCCACCGGTCCGAAAGATGGTTTCCATATCTCCCGTGCAAAGTTTTGTGAAGACAGATGGTTTTGTCACATATGTCAGAGCTCTTACTTTACTCATGAGTCATACACATTTTTTACTTATTGTTTTCTTTTTCTTTTTTCTCAGTGCTGGCAAATTTTCGAGGAATGGTTCAGCATGGACTCCCGCTGGAGATCGGCGACACGGTGCAGATTTTGGAGAAATGTGAAGGTAGCTGAGTCAACCTCTTTAGAGCTGTAGATCCTCAGTTCCTCAGACTGATTCTGTTAAATGTATTTGTTGAGATGCATTCAGTTGGGCATGGTTTATAACACTGCTCTGTTCAATAGTTGTTGTTTTTTTATTTTAACACTGTTCACTACTTGTATATTTTCTATAATAGCACAGGGTGCACCACATTCTTAAAGTTTTAACGGTTCGAAATGTTTGATACACTTTGCTGTTGTGTGCGATTATTACATATGTCATTTTGCAGGATGGTACAGAGGATTCATCACAAAGAATCCAAACGTAAAGGTGAGAACAAAATATTACGTTGCTTAATGTTTGACTTCATAATCATGCAAAACTGAAATGGTTCCCATATTTCTGTCAGGTTTTTTCCCGTTTATCTGTATCACCTTCCTCTGCTTTGACTCTCAGCACATTTATGTACAGATGGTAGTTTGCTTGTGTGTTTTACATGCAGTAATTGGCTCATTAAATAACTTTCTGTTGTCTGTCTCTCCCAGGGAATATTCCCAAGCTCCTATATTCACCTCAAGAATGCCCACGTCAAGAACAAAGGGTACGAGTCTATGAAAAAAAAAATGTAATGTATATATTTATGTATGAATAAAACATATATCTGAGACAATTAAGCCATACTTAAAGATATACATCTTAAATGTTATTGCATTAGATAACGGATGACATATTGATCAAAGTGGCATTTATTTTAAAGAAAGATAAAATAGGTAAAATAGGTTTGATCCCAGGAACTGGTGACCCATGAATGGATGGCTAATGAAATCTCACCTTTGACCTGCCACCAGCGCCCTTGAGAAAAACACTGAACTGCTATAGGGGCCATCCTTGTGCGTCAGATACAATGCATTTGCAAAATGACATATCTGCTCTATTGAAGTGACAGGAGCCTTCACTATCTCACAAGCCATTGCAAGTGTATTTGCAGACATGTCCTCATGAGTCAGTGTTACTCCTCAGGGTCATGCGAGGTCACTGTTCTTCATCCTGGACTCGTTCAGATGTGTGTGTGTATGTGTGACTGTGTGTTTGTGTGTCTTGCCCTGCAGGCAGTTTGAGACGGTCATTCCCACTGAGGACTCGGTCATTACAGAGATAACTATGACCTTGAGAGACTGGGGTACGATGTGGAAACAGCTCTACATGGTAAATATCACTCTTTGTGTGGCACTGAACAAATGCTATTGCTTTAACTGTGGATATTTCATTTGTAATTTTATATATATATATATATATATATATATATATATATATATATATATATATATATATATATATAATTGTAACGATATTAAAACTCCATATACATCGGGAAGAAGGAGGCGGGAACCGGCGCACAATCAAAACATTTTAATAATTCAAAAATAAACACAAAACAGCACACCAGCCCCTCACGGATGACTGGTGCGCTCAAAATAAAAAGCAAACACATAAAATAATGTCCCAGGCCTGGTACTCTCTCGTCCTTCACTATAGCACGCTCCAGTTTTATATCCTTCCATCTCCTACGTGGGACTCGATACCAGCGGTGGGGCGCAGGTGCAGCTCATCTTCAATCACTACACCTGGCCTCACTCCTCGTTCCCACGCCTCTCGGCCCCGCCCCACTCGCCACAATATTATATATATATATTTTTTTTTTTTTATCAGTCTTGACAATGATATGTGAGTTAATCAGAAATAAATATTTTTACATTCTAAGCCTTTGGAAAACCTGGAAATATGATTGAACTTTTAAACTGTTGTCTCCATGCCTGAAGAAATCAATTAAAAAAAATTGACTTTTTGTAAAAAGAAACATTGAAAAACTGTAAAAATCTGACCAGGAAACACAGCATTTTCCAAAACTGTATTTTGCATTATTTCCTAAAAATAAATAAATATTACTGCTTAAAAGTTTGGGGTCTGAACGATTTCTTTTTTTTTTTTTTTTTTTTTAATTAAGGCTTTTATTTAGCAAGGTAGCATTAAATTGATCAAAACTACAGTAAAGACTTTTATAATGTTACCAGACATTAGAAATAAAAAGCTGTTATTTTGAACATTCTATTTATCAAAGAATTCTAAAAAAGATCGATATATAGATAGATAGATAGATATGTAAATATATACAAATATAAAATACAATATATTAAAATTATATATTAATATATATATATATATATATATATATATAAAATAGAGATTGACGAAATATCGATTTAACGATATTTTCCCCGATATTTAAGCATTTTACCATAATCGGATATTGGTTTTGTAATATTGGATTAACAGTGTTCTGAGAATTGCATGCTGGATTGCCATTGCAGCGTATCTGAGGGGAAATGGACAACAACAAAGGCGTTGCTTTGTGAAAATAAGTTTATAATTGGAACAGTTTGTTTTAGCTGATCTGATGATCTGAATGAGAGAGAGAGAGAGAGAGAGAGAGAGAAAGAAAGATGCAGAGCAGGGTGACGCAAGGAACAGGATTGAAAACCACTGCTTTAGAAGACTAAATATATATCATATATGCACATACAGCTGCTGGTCATATAATTAGAATATCATCAAAAAGTTGATTTATTTCACTAATTCCGTTTAAAAAGTGAAACTGATTATTATATAGATTGATTATTTTATATAGATTTTCTATGGGGTTAAGGTCAGGCGAGTTTGCTGGCCAATTAAGAACAGGGATAACATGGTCCTTAAACCAGGTATTGGTAGCTTTGGCACTGTTTGCAGGTGCCAAGTCCTGTTGGAAAAAGAAATCTGCATCTTCATAAAGTTGGTCAGCATCAGGAAGCATGAAGTGCTCTAAAACTTCCTGCTATACGGCTGCGTTGACCTTGGACCTCAGAAAACACAGTGGACCAACACCAGCAGATGACATGGCACCGCAAACCCTCACTGACTGTGGAAACTTTACACTGGACCTCAAGCAACATGAATTGTGTGCCTCTCCTCTCTTCCTCCAGACTCTGGGACCCTGATTTCCGAAGGAAATGCAAAATTTGCTTTCATCAGAGAACATAACTTTGGACCACTCAGCAGCAGTCCTGTCCTTTTTGAAGCGAGACGCTTCTGACTCTGTCTGTTGTTCAAGAGTGGCTTGACACAAGGAATGCGACAGCTGAAACCCATGTCTTGCATACGTCTGTGCGTAGTGGTTCTTGAAGCACTGACTCCAGCTGCAGTCCACTCTTTGTGTATCTCCCCCACATTTTTTTATGGATTTTGTTTCACAATCCTCTCCAGGGTGCAGTTATCCCCATTGCTTGTACACTTTTTTTCTACCACATCTTTTCCTTCCTTTCGTCTCTCTATTAATGTTCTTAGACACAGAGCTCTGTGAACAGCCAGCCTCTTTTGCAATGACATTTTCTGTCTTGCCCTCCTTGTGCAAGGTTTTTTTTTTTTTGTACTATTCAAAATTGATGTAAAAGTTGTTAAATGAGTTACTAACCTTGACAATTTTTTATCTCTTTATTTTATTTTTTTTGATTGATTGATAAATGCAATTTTACATTGTGATTATTTTTAACCATTGCATTGTAAAAAAAAAAAAGAAAGTTGACTATTTTGGTTTTATTTAACCAAAGACACATTTTTTTCATTTAGTGCTTGGTAAGATTTGAAAACGGTTTCTGCCAAAACTTTTTTTTAATTGCTAATTTAATTTGAAAAAATATAAACATACTTTCTCTGTCACCCACTCGTGTTTTTCCTGTCTCTTTCAGAGAAATGAAGGGGATCTTTTTCACAGGCTGTGGCACGTGATGAATGAGATATTGGAGCTGCGGCAGCAGGTTCTGGTGGGCCACCTCACTCACGACCGCTTGAGTGACATCAAACAGCACATCACGGCACGACTGGACTGGGGAAACGAGTGAGTTATACAGTTACTGTACTGGTTCTTGTGAAATCATTCAGTTTGATTCATTTATGCCATTTGAGTTGGGCTTTCCTGTCTTTGCCACATTGTTTTTTTCATGTTTTGTGCAGTACACATAAAAACAGTGGGTGGAACGCAGTGGAGGGGACAGTGATGATGAGTTGCAGGCAAATGCTGGCCAATCTGTCAGCCATGTGTTTGAATGTTTATATGTGGTTTTTCTCTCTAAAAAAATAAGTCGCAGATGGTAGTAACGAGTGGGACGTGTTACATATAGGTTTTTTTGTGTCTTTCAGTATATAGTCGTTTTTTTGGAGTCTTTACAATGAAATTGATTATTCACACATTAGATTCATGCTTTGTGAATGTTACTGCAGATTGTTCTCTGAAAATTATTTGGGTTTTTGTTGTATATAGGAACCTATGAGTTCCAAAATGTGGACGGAATCATGGAATCCAGTCATAATAATGGAATTTACTGTGTAAAGTGGAATGTCACAGAATTTGGCAAAATTTGGATGAATAAAACAAAAGTCAAGGTGATATTTATGTGATATTGTAAGGAATATCGCACAAAATCATATTATTTTTCGTCCATGTTTTGATTTTAAAACCTCTGTTGTGCAGCACTTTATTTGCCAAAAATGAGAGAAATCAAAAATTAAAGAAATATTTCCAATTTCATTGATTACATTTTATAAGACTAATTAAACTTGTAAAGTTTTTTGATAATAAATGTGTATACATTTATATATTTGTGTATTGTGTGTGTAAAATTTAAATGGTAAACTCAGTATTTTAGAAAAATTAAAACATTAAATTAGCTATCATTTGTGAATTGTTTCAGAAATTATTACATTGTTGAAGTTTGATGACTTCAGTTGATTAGACATCGAATAAAATTTAATTAAACCATTAAAACATAATAAATAAATAAATAAAAAACAGAAAACATGGAATTTGGGAAAAAATAAAATGGAATTTATGGAAAAAATAAAGCCCGATATTAATAACAACAAAGACAAAAACTGTTGGTTAAATAAAAACAGTGTAATAATTTGTAAAATAAAATAATGACAGCAAAATAAACATAAATCTGTGGTTATGGCACATTTAAGGGGGTTTCTAATAATTATGATTTATGTGATTAATTATAATAAATTAGATACATTTAATATAATGTAATTGAATGAATAATTAAAAATAAATAAAACAATACTTTACATAATTTTTTAATATATTTTATTATTTATAAATTTAATATTTCAACAATAATAATAATAATAATAATAAAGATCAATATTTTGTAACATTATTTAATATAAAAATGTTTATAAAAACAAAATGCAAAAAAATATGAGAACCATAGTGAGATCATAGAATCAAAATGTGTTTTTGTGTATGACAGACAGCTGGGTTTGGATTTGGTGCCCAGGAGGGACTTCAGCATGGTGGACCCTGATGAGATCAGCATCACAGAGCTGTATCGGCTGGTGGGTAGTCATACAGTCATACATTCACGCTCACGTACACGCATACACACACACACACATTCGTATTACCCATGAGTCACCTCACCTCCCTCCTCTGCCACCCTTATTCTTTGCTGTGTTACTATGGCAACTGCAGCTCGACCCGACGCTAGGGCTCTCTCTCAAATGCTTCGTCCTCTGTTTCAACAAAGAGACACACACACAAACACACATACACACACCTCCAGTCGCCTGTGCATAGGGAAATGATAGTAATTAAGGACAATAGAGAAATGCTAAATGGCGCATTAACAGGCTGTTTGCAAACTGCAGAGACACTTCATGCATGCAGTTTCCTGCCCTTATAATTTGGCATGCACACAGCATCATTGGCACAATCGGTTCATTGGTACAACAGTAGCCGCCTACTGCAGACATAAGCAGCTGCCTACTAAGGGAACAACCCAGATGACATGGAACTGATATGGAATTTTTAATTTTCCAATTTTCCAGTTTTAATAAAAATTCCAATTAATTAAATATTATTAATAATATAATATAATAAAAAAATATATATATATATTGTTGTTTTATTAGATTTTTTTTCTTTATTATTTTTTTTTAAACTTTTTTTTTGTACTTAAAAATGAATATTAATTTAATTATTTTAAATACATTACTGCTGTTTTATAACTATACTGCTCATTAAATATACATAGCACACACATTTTTATTAGATATTGTTATTAATTATTATTTTATTTATTTTTTATAATTTTTGATAGTATAAACAAATATACAGTACATAGATATATATACATATATACAGTATATAATATATTTAATTTAAATACTGTTGTTTTATAACTATACATCTCAGTATTAAATATACATAGCACAAACAAATTTGGGATACAATAGAAAGTTATAAAATAGTCAGAAAATATAATAGTTTTACATTTTTATTTTTATTTATTATTAATTTTTAAATTATTTTTATGGTACTGAATGAATAATAGTATGCATGTGTATATATATCTATGCATGTGTATATCTGTCTCTGTGTGTGTGGGTGTGGGTGTGTGTGTGTTTAAATCATAGATAATTGCATTATTGGAATTGCATTCTCTGCATTAGAATTCGGTCAGAACAAAAGCAACTTAGCAGGCAGCATTATTAAGTTAAGCTTTTGTATCAGGAGAGCATCTGTGATGTCTTAAAATGTTGCCTAGCTCACTAGATCTTTGAAAGACATCTAGTGAGTCAGTATCAATATAGTCTGAATTCACCAAATTATCTGGCTTTTTCTCTCAGCTGCAGGCCTGACCACATGTGTCCCAGTTTCCACTGGTCCATGGGTGGGCAGAGGTGTGGGGATAGGGGTTAAAAGAAGGAAGGATGGAAACAAAAGAGAACAAGATGTGGGTGTGGATATACTAGATTAGAGTGAGTGTTTAAAGAGAGGATAGAAGGAAGTGAGGGCAGGGCAGGGCGCAAGCGAAACAAAACACAAAATTTACCAAACATCAATTTAGCGTCCCTAGGGTTAAGGATCTTTCTTTTCAGAAGGACACAGGAAGGGTCTAAATCTTAAAGATGAAACCACAGTGTTGGGCGCAGTTTAAATGATCTGTTATTACATTATCTAATGGAATAATGTACTTCGTTATAATTTGATGTGGTTTATAGCGAATAAATACATACAAGCAGTATTGCATGATTTTTATTTATGTATTTTTACACACTGCTAGTGGTGGTTAGATGGGCTGCTGTTAGAAAATTTTGAGTGATCTTGTTGTAAATGCCTTCTATTATATTTTGGGTTGTTTGGAATAGATGGAGAGACGTCATCGAAGACGTGAGGCTCCCCCGCAGGCCAGTATGCACCACCTGTTCCTTCAGATGAAGAGCATGATGAGTTCAAACCTGGGGGAGGAGCTGGAAGTCTTCTACTTTGTCTATGACAGCAGGGAAATGCGACCAATCAGGTGCCATCTCTGACCCCAGACACCCAATTTCAAGTGTTAAACTGACTGAAGTGTGATTAAAGCACACAAAATGAAGAATCTGTCATTATTTAATCATTCTCACGTCGTTTAAACCTATGTGGCATTCTTTCTTGCAACCAAAGCAAGTGGCGTCCAGTGTTGTCTTGTTTTCATTGTTTGAATATCTCCTTGCATACTTAAATACATTGTTGTTAACCATTTGATTTTGGTTATCAAAAAGGTTATAAGTTTAAATGGAATAAAAGGCTGTCATGTTGACTACTCCCTAAGTTGCCCGTCAGATCCGGCAATCAAGACCCCCAAAAAACTTCAATCTGGCCACGATTTCATTAATTATGAATCACAATTTTCCTTCTAGCTGTCTGAAAGATGTCTCCAACCCCAACCAGTCATCCGTCAGTGTATTTACCTTGAGTATATATGTATGACGGTATCAGACTATTACGTTGATCGCGGCACTATTGGGAACTAATATTCTTAAATTCAATTCGGCTGTGACGTCATTGCATACGTTTACAGCTCTCCATCCGACATACATCAGCCTGAGGGATGTTTCAAATCCACGACGGAACTACGGCCTTGATGTGTTTGTTGAATTTTTCATTGGTTTTTGTCTCTCTTTCTCTCTTTCCTTCTCTCTCGGCGCTCATGTTAGGGGGTTTGCTGTTCAGGAACCCCTTCTCGTTTTAAATTATTCAGAACGAGTGATGCCCCAGGGCTCTTAGTAAAAGTGAAGGAGAATTCGAGGAGATACCGAGCCTCAATGGGCCTCTCCTTGTAATTACCTAGCTCTAGTGTCAGAGGAGACACTACACACCGGTCTTACTGTGTTTCCTTATGGTTCATGCTGTGTCTGTGATGAACTTGACCATCTCTCTTTTTTTCTGTGCAGTGAGAGGTTCTTTGTGCGCCTCAATAAGCAAGGGCTACCAAAGTCTCCAGAGAAGACTGAGAGGCAGTGTACACTCTTTGTTGTAAGTTTGGACCTTTTCAGCGTGCACCAAGGCCATGTCCTTGGTCCTTTTTGAAGGCATTGAATAAATCTGGTGTTGTTGTTGATAAATAGTTTCCTAAGTGGAACACATATCCTTGACTGAAAATATATAAAATATTGTTTAATATTTCTTTTCATTTGAAAGTTTTAACTTTAAATGCGAAGACATTTTTATTTTTTTGGAAATCTGAGCAAGTTTTGAAGAATATAAAATAGCGAAATTTTAGATGTTTGTTTTCGCAACAGTTAACATTTGTAAATATCTTGAGTAGGACAGTAATGGGGGTAGAATTATTATTTGTATTTAAGTTTCACAAACATAAATTAAATTAGACATATATTTATATTCTTCAAGCACACTTTTGCCTGGCATTTATTTGTTAATCGCGTCCTGTGCATTTAAAGATCGCTGGGTGCATTTGTGGATTTTGGGACAATTTTAAAGTCAAGACGCACACCAATCCACAAATGTATGGACTCCATGCACCGACTACTCAAGCCAATCATATAACCGCTACCCTTGATGACCAATCGTAGCATGTTCTCGCTATAACCAATTACATTTTGTTTTACAATCAGGGTGGGAGCAGATTCATTCTAGGGTTTTTTATATTTCCATCAGGATCAGTGAATGAGGATAAACTCAGGATTATACACAATTTATGATCATTCACAAATCCCGAACATCATCAGTAATACCCTCCCGACGCGTCCAAAGCAAATAGAAATCTATTGCGATGCTGTTTACACTGGACGAGGCGTGACACGATGAACGACAAATGATTCGCACATTTGCTTTGATGCATCCAGCTGCAGTTATAGCTGTTGCAGCACAGTGGGACAGCAAGCAGAGACATGACGTAAGACATGGCATGGCTTTTATTTAGCCTTTTAAAGCTCAATCACGGTAACAAATATAGGGCATAATAACACATATACCGGTAATATTAATTAAAATCCAAAATGACCATTTGGGAACTGTCACTGCAGCATGTAGTACTGGAGTTTTGCAAGTGGACAATGTAAATACAAACCTTTTTTGGATGCTGTTAAGTAACTTTTACAATCAAACTAGTAAGTCTGATACATATGAAATATTTTTTGCGTGATCAAGTGTTTTAACCAATAAATATCTCTTGTCTTACATTTATATCCATTTATTTTCAACACAACTGCATCACATTTAAAATAGAACCAACCTATATTTTTTCCTCCCCAAACAATGGTAATAACTTTGTAACACTTTTAATTAATGTTTGAAAATATTATTTCTAATGCTATATGCATCGTTAGATCCACATAGCTGCTCATATCCATATCCATCTCATCCAAACTGCTTCACTGAAAAACTGGAAAACGCTGGCTGTTGTGTGACGCAATTTAACCTATTACACAAACTCGCATGTTTATCAAGAGGTTGAATCCAGTAATTTATTAGTCAGTTACTTATTACGCTTTTCTTTCCATCTTCAATGAAGCTTCCATAACACGCTTGTAAACAAAATCATGTAGTTTTACATCAAAAAATGTAAAAAAATTTTTACATCTTTTACCATATACATTTTTATGACCCCTGTGTTCCTGTAGCTCAATTGGTAGCGCAAGGTTGGGGGTTCGATACCCAGAGAACACATGATATGTAAAAATTGATAGCCTGAATGCACTGGATAAAAGCGTCTGCTAAATGCATAAATTTAATTTTATTTCCTATTTGAGCCAATGCATATTATGAATGAAGATATTTCAGGAAGAGACTGCCCTTTTTGTAATGCAAAATGTGATTGGTTATAGCGAGAACGTGCTATGATTGGTGGGTGGAGTCCATGCATATGTGGATTGTCAGCTTCTTGATGCTAGAAATGTTTCAACGTCCACAAATGCACAGCCAGCGATCCACAGATGCGTGCAATGATCTACAAATGTACAGGACGTGATTCACAAATGAATGGCAGGCAAAATTATTTGTGTTCATTATTTGTAGATCTCATTCTATTTATTTGTCTATGTAAATTGTTTTTGTAAATCTCAATTGTTTTGTATTTGGGGATCATAATCTATTTATTTGGAATAATGCAACAATTCTTCCCCCAAAGACTGTCAGTTGATTTAGAATTGTAATCAAATTTATTATATTTAATACTGAGTTATTAAACACATTCATTTCAATTAATCACTATTTTCTGTGAAAAGCCCCAAAATTTAGATTCCACTTTGTGGCAAACGTGTAGATCATTGAAAAAAGTGCCTTTGGAAGTCAAAATATTGTTTTGTCTCGCTGTTTATCAGGATTTCAGGAAATCCTTTGTTTGTTCTCTTTTTTTTTTGTTCTTTTGTTTGTTGTTTTTTAGTTCATTTGTTTGTTCTTTTTTTTGTTCTTTTGTTTGTTGTTTGTTAGTTCTTTTGTTTTGTTAGATCTTTAATTTTTAGTTTTTAAATTTTTTATGTTTGTTTTGCTAGTTCTTTTTATTTTATTTTTATTTTGTTGCAGTTTATTGGATTGCACTGTTTTTGTTTATTTAATGGCAATAAATGAACGTCAAATCAATATTTTGTATTTAATCTTTTAAATAGTTACTTTTAAACAGCGTAGGTTTAGAGAAATGTTTGGTGCATGGAACCTAGTAAATATTGCTCAATAAAACAATTTGTCTTTTTTTAAGGATTTGGGAAGTAGCGATCTTCGCAAAGATGTGTATGTTGTAGCTCATATTTTTAGAATAGGTAAGAGCTGTTGGATGCACATGAATTTTCTCGCCGTGTGACCTGTCATAACGCCTTAGTGAGCCTGTCATTGGTGTCATATGGAATTCACAATTTGATAGTGCACTCCTTGATAGTGCTTTAATTCACAGATTACGTCAAATGTATAAGTCAGTAGTTGTGGGAGCATTATATGGGCTGAATGACAGGCCACTTCAAGTCAGTTGTGACCAAGATGGTGTCTTTGTCTGTAAACGTCACCTTTGTGTCTGTGTAGCTTACATGCATGATCTGCACTGGTACAGTTTCTGTGATATTGCAATATAGATTAATGCTCAGTTGCATGTATGTAATTCATGTCACAGTGGATTGGGAAGTGTTCGTTGTCTAACAGTTGTTGGTATATGTCTATTTTGTGTTTCAAGCGTCATTATAAAGACATAAGTGTTAATTATTCTGCCATATAAGCTACATAAGAGTTTCTGGGTAAGACATGGCTGTAATACTTGTCACATGTTGCATTATGTCTAGCTTGTGACTGTGTTATGTGTTCTTTGAGGCAGAATAAGAAAATTTGTGTTACATTTGTTTGTATTAGCGTATGTATTTATTCTCATTAAAGCAGTGTGTGAGCCTCAACTTGTGTGTGCACAGGGCGAATGGTCGCAGGTGAGAAGAAGAGTGTGAGTAACACACAGTACAAGCGTCCATATGGTTGTGCCGTGATTAGCGTGGCTGACCTCTTAACAGCTGACTTCAAGGACGATCATTTGCTGAAGATCTACTCGTGAGTATCGCCCCCCTTTCTGTTTTGAGTGACTTTATAAGGCTAATTAATGTACAATACATTTTCACCTTATTGAGAAATATATATAGAGAAAGAGAGAGAGAGAGAGAAAGAGAGAGAAAGTGAGAGAGTGTGTATTTTAAATGTTTAATTTAATATAAATCATTATCTAGAACTAATCACTTTTATCACGTTTGATGTTAAATGTCTTTATTTCGGTTTTACCTACTCAAGTTTATATCACAAACAATGTTAAAACCTAAATCTCATATTTACGAAATTGAAAGATAAGGAAGGACTATGAAAAAAGTGCATTATAATTATAACTGTATTCACAGTTTTCCTTCATTTCATATTACCAAGAAAATCATCATAAATGCAGTACATTGTGATTGTGATGATGGTCAAATATATCACACAGCGCCTAGTTAACTGATTGTAATATCTATCAAACTTATGGCATATTATGTTCACAGATGTAACGCAGAGAGCGAGTGGTACCAAATCCACGACAGTATTATCCGGAAGGTCGGCTCACGATACAGCCATATTGGGACAAATACAGGTAGGACTCTCAAACATTATTTAATATAGCTTGTCTTCATGAAGGGCTTGTTCAACAAACAATTAAAATACTATAAGTAGGAACAAAATCTCATGTCATTCCAAAACCGTACGACTTTGTTTCTTTCTATCTACAAAAGGAGCATTTCAATCTGTTCCTCACATAGTTTTCATACAACTTACGAAGGCTATAACGCACAGAATGTCCATTTGTAGCAGAAATTTCCCTTTAAAGAACATTTTGTCTGTCATAGCAGCAGTGTTCTTCTGAAAATGTCAAACCAACTGATTTATTTAGTTGATGTATTCAAATCGTACAAAGCCATGCTGCAGAATTTCCTTTCTTCATGCTCTTTAGATATAAATAGCAGAACTCTTTTCAGAGAAATGCTGAGGTCTCTCCTAGCAACAGGTTCTGAGTAGCAGAAGAAGCCTGCAGTCAGAGCTTACGGCAGTGTGTATTCAACAGAGAGAACGTTTATTTAAGTGCTTTTGTTTTTATGACATCTACATGACCCAAAAAGAGGCTTGGCCACTTTAATAAGAACAGCATTTCAAGAAGACCTTTGAACCACGCATATTTTAGGTTGGACATTTGTCATAATTAATATAATGCGTGTTAATAGCTAATTATTGTCATTTATAAAAGTGGTGGTGTCTTTTATTTGCAGTTGATTGATTGAAGGCGAAGTGTTTAATTCCTGTGCGCCAAATCAGCTTGAACAACTTTCTTTATACATTTTCTGAAGAAAATGTGAACGGTGTTTATCTGTGTTGTTGTGGCTAGTTGCCAGGACACTCTTGTGCAGTTGCTAAGGTTTACTGAGAGGATTTAAAGATCGCAAACCCGACATCCCGGAGCTGTTGTGTGTTCCAGTCTGACTAACAAAACATATCACCATATCATCTTGAATAGTGAAATGAAATCCCTTCCTTGAGATAATTTGTTCTTATTTTATTACTGACAGTTCACTTTACTTTAATAATGCTTGACCTTTATTAGTTATGCTACTAGTTTTTGCTGTGGTGTAAATAAAGTACTTGAAGTTTTTTTAAAATAATTATATATATTTTTTTTTTCTTTTTTTGCTCCTTCAAAAAGATGATCCAAATTATGAGATCTGTGTTCCGTTGGACCCCTACACTCTTTGTCTTGTTATTTGGAGAAAACATACAATCACTGAAGCTTTTGATCATGCTGATTTTGTCTTTGAAATTCAGCAGATATCTTTTTATTCAGGCTAGTTAAATTCATTTTGGGCTATCAAAATCTGAAGAATGCCTCCCTGATGGGGCAGTATGTAATAGTGTTTGTTAGGTGATTGTTTACTGGCCTAAATTAAAAACACCCCAACTCTTTGATATTCTTGAGACTATTTTTATTTAATTTAATTTTTATGTGCTATATTCATATAGTATTTTTATTGTATATTATTATTATTTTTTTTTATTTATGTTTTTTAGCTTTGCTTTTTTTTTGTAACAATATTTTCATTTATGAGCAAAATTATTATTTTATTTTTTTTGCCTTTTGTTTTGGTTTGACTTTGGATTGTTTTTTGATTTGCTCGCCTTTGCTTTGTTCTTTTATTTGTTTTATGGCTTGGTTTTGTTTTTTTGTTTTGCTTGACTTTTACTTCTTTGTTTTGTTTTGCTTGGCTTTGTTTTGTTGCTTTATTTTTTGTTTTGTTTGTGACAATCTTCAATTTATATCAAAGTCTGGTCCAGTATTAGGTCTACAGATTCCTTTTAGAAGAATCCATAAAGTGGCTTACTAATAGATGTCTCGGCACATTTGATTTGGATAGGAATTACAAAACACTTTAAACACAGAAGCCAAAAACAGAGTCCTGTAATTCGTTCAGCTAGATCAGAAAGAACCTGATCCCAGTCAGCTTGTGAATTCCATCTATTCATCTGCAGTAATTCAGTTACACTAAATGAATGTCTTTTTAACTGAAGACTATTTGTAGCTATTTATCAGTAACACTCATCAGCTATCAGTGTGGACTAGAATGCCATATCGATCGTGCGCACAGAGAGCAGTTGACCCTTTTCATGACATTTTTGTCACTCAAGATGTTTTAATGTGCAACTCACCAGCTCTTGTAGCTAATCGCTTGGATGAAAGCCAAATTACCGTTATTGATTTTGTTTCGGAGTTAAAAAAACTATCAGAAACACGGAACAGCAATGTTTGTTTTAGGTTTAAAAAGGCAAACAGATGAAAAACGAAGTAGGGGTCTCTGAGTGCATGGTGTTGTGTTGTTGATGCCATGTTTTGTGGAGGTGGTGGAGTAGTAGTTATGTAATCTTGGTGTGCATCATCTTGCAAGTGTTATCAAAATGAATGGACTGCTGGTGATTTCACTCGTGTGGGCAGCTTACTCTGAATACATTATGAAACCATAATAAAGTCCATTGCTTTATAAATGCTTCCAAAGCTTATAAATCCATCAAACCTCTTCTATGCAACCCAAAACTGAAAATTTTCCCAGAATGCACCTAGAAATGTCTGTTGTTTGTGAAGTATGGGACAGTTTTCCTGCAGAATGAAAGAGTCCAAGACCATGAGGAAGACATCGGAGGCTTAAGTATGAAGAAGTCAGAATCATAGGCTTTCATCAGTGGCATAAATGAGGGAGGCAGAGAAATGCTTGTCATTAAGTGTGGTGGATCACAATAAGATCTATTACTGATTTGATGGTAACAAGAACAAATGTTACAAATGGGGATTAAGGCACCGGATAACCAAGATTTTATTTAATAAAGATGCAGCCAGGTCATTCTTGTCATGCAGGACCTTTTGAACTCTTTAACTGAAAAATTAAATAAATGTAATTCTGTGGGTTTTTTATTACTTCGTAATTGCAACTTAAGCAGAAAATTACCAAGGTGGAAATAAAACAAATTTAGCTGTTGTTTAGAGGGACTGACTGTGTCAAGTTGAAGTTAAAACTCTTGTTGTTCCTGTATGATTCATGTGGCTCTGGAACATAAAAGAAGATATTTTGTAGAATGTTGGTAGCCAAATGGTTTCCCATTGACTTTCATAGTATGGACAAAAAATACTATGGAAATCAATTAGGACCCCAAAACGGTTTTATCAACACATATGGTTATTAGAATATCTTCTTTTGTGTTCCACAAAAAAAAAGAAGGTCATACAGGCTTGGAATGAGAAAATTATGAATGATGAATATTCATTTTGGGGTGAAGCATGTTTTAGATATTTTGAAAATATGATGGTGATTTCATAATAAAATGTTGGCTTATAAGTAGTGAAACTATATACATATATTTTGACTAAATTTGAAAGTGAAAGTGAAAGTGATGTGACATTCAGCCAAGTATGGTGACCCATACTCAGAATTTGTGCTCTGCATTTAACCCATCCGAAGTGCACACACACAGAGCAGTGAACACACACACTGAACACACACCCGAAGCCATTTATGCTGCGGCGCCCGGGGAGCAGTTGGGGGTTCAATGCCTTGCTCAAGGGCACCTAAGTCGTGGTATTGAAGGTGAAGAGAGAACTGTACATGCACTCCCCCCACCCACAATTCCTGCCGGCCCGGGACTCGAACTCACAACCCTTCGATTGGGAGTCGGACTCTCTAACCATTACTCTCTTACCATCTAACCACAACATTATGTGACATTAGGCCACAAATTTTTTTAAGATGGTAAAATTATGGAACTTTTTTTTATTAATTTATTGTACAATATATTAAGAAGTTGTTTAATAAATTGTGAGACTGAATGACACGTATTCTTTTAAGATTATGTTCTGTTCCAGACGTGCTTTTACACACAGTAACAGGAAATCCAGCTGTCAGATGTTACCATTTGAAATGCATTTGTGTTTATTTTTAGGTCTTAATGTCTCTCTCCAACTCCTCCATGGGGATATGGAACAGATTCGCAAGGATTACATGCGTCTTTTCACCCGCAACGTCTCTATTACTAAGAGGCTGGGATTCTCCGATATCATCATTCCAGGTGGGATAATCGCATTTAGTTGTCATTATGCTGCATTTTTACACCACATTACCATTGAATTTATGTTTTGTTATGTAAATTAAAGCTCTAGCTTTACGAAATATGATAATGTGGCTGCTCAGTGTCATTTGTACTAATAGACTAATCGTGTCATTATGTAGTTAATTAACCAATTATCAGTGTAAATACAGACTTTACAGGAGCAAAATAATGTTTTTATTGAGTTAGCGTGAACTTTGAGGTATCACATTGTCATTTATATCATAACATAACACAGACACATCTAATAAAGATACCGTAGTCAGTGTTGTGGAAATGTTAATGTTCATATATGTAAATGTATATAATCTTGTGCTGCTCACTGTCACATAATGTCAAAAGAACAACATCAGTGGGAGTTTTTCTTGTGTTCTTGGCCCTTGTTTGACCGTAATGATAAAATGACTTACATTCTGTCCTCTCATCACACACAATGCACTAATGCACCCACATTTTATTTGATATTTGCTTTCACACCCTCAGTAGGCGACAAGGCACCTTTGAGCCACATGTGTTGACAGAGTAATTAGAAATGTTTTGTGGTGTTTCTAACATCTCTGAGTATCTTTTTTCGCAGTTTTGTTGTCCTACTCAGACTGTATGTATGTATAAAGGAATGAGCCTCACATTATAATAAATATATACAACAATGTTGTATTGAAGGGCATTGTAAACAAAGTATTCATGGTCACTTATCAAAGTATCAGCACACAATTGAAAAATCGACTCCATTTTCAGCTACTTCTCCTGATAAGCTGATTTCAGCCAATGATAACCGACTGGAAGTGCTGTGTCGGTTGAACATGATTTCTGAGATACGGTTATCTTCCTCCTGCAGGAGAAATAAGAAATGACCTGTATGTGACCCTTGAGAGGGGTGAATTTGAGAAAGGTGGAAAAAGTGTGGCACGTAATGTGGAAGTCACCGTCTATCTGCTGGGAGGTGATGGGCAACTTCTGAAGGTGAGAAACGTTGATGGATGTCATGTTGTGTATAAAAGAATAGATTTTATTATTATTATTATTATTTCTCAGTCTTTTCATGAGCATTTTTGGTTTTCAGGGTTTGGCTCAGCAGATCCAAAATTCACAAAACCATTAATCATTTATGGTTCATGGCTAATTCAAAATAACATGCACTGTTGAATGGTTCGCAGTAAGACTATCAATATTTAATACATTTGTAATTGAGCTCAATTTCATGTTCTCAATTTCTCTCTCAGGGTCTGGTTTGTTGTGGCTCCGGGGAACCAGGAGAGGATGAGCACCGCTCTTTTGTCCTGTATCACAGTAACAGCCCTCGCTGGGCTGAACAGATCAAACTGCCCATCCCTCTGGAGATGTTTCACGGCACACATTTACGCTTCGAGCTCAGGCACTGCTCCAGTAAGACTGTGCATCACTTGCACTTTTTTTCTTGAAAATGGATTATATTCTACTTGCCATTTTGCCTACTGAGATTTTAGACTTTCCCATTATTGACTCATTTCACACGGTTGTCTCTGTTCATACAGCAAAGGAAAAGGGTGAGAAGAAGCTTTTCGGCTTCTCTTTTGTTCCTCTGATGCAGGACGATGGGAGGCCGTTGCCTGATGGGACACATGAGCTCATTGTCCACAAGGTACTGTCTGTGTTTGTGTATCAGTCTCTGTGTATCAATTATATGAATCTTCGTATTTTATATATATATATATATATATATATATATATATATATATATTGTTATGGGGAAATATGTGGATCTGGCAACCCTGCATCACCCTGAACAACGTATGATTTATAGGGTCATATAAAACCTGTTTTAACTGCACATTAAAAATATATATACATTTGTACAATACATATGATTAATGGCATATTTCATACACATATTTTACGCCTGAAAGGGTAAGTTCACCCAAAAATGTAAATTATGTCATTAATGACTAACCCTCATGTCGTTCCAAAACCGTGAGACCTCCGTTTATCTTCAAAGCACAGTTTAAGATATTTTAGATTTAGTCCGAGAGCTCTCAGTCCCTTCATTGAAACTGTGTGTACGGTCTACTGTCCATGTCCAGAAAGGTAAGAAAAACATCATCAAAGTAGTCCATGTGACATCAGAGGGTCAGTTAGAATTTGTTGAAGCATCGAAAATACATTTTGGTCAAAAAATAGCAAACACTACGACTTTATTCAGCATTGTCTTCTCTTCCGCGTCTGTTGTGGGTGCGTTCTTTTCCGCGAACCGGTGTTTTCGGACAGTTCGATTCAATAAACCGGTTGAAACAAAATGGTTCACTGTTTTTTTTGCGCTCTACGTAATGGCATCATTGGCGATGATTGCCCTTGATTCAAGCCTTCTGTTTACCCGCGCTCATAACATTAGCACAGAATCAGTTCAGAATCAATCACCAAAAGAACCAGTTCAGTTCAGACGCTCTGTGTGTCGGTCTGCTTCACGCTGAATCACACATGCGCAGTATCATCTGCTCCTTGGTTCACGAATCAGTCGCGTCTGACAGAAACGCTTCTCGATTCAGTGTACTGGTGATCTGAAAACGGATGCAACCGGTTCTTGACTCGAGAATGAGGACCACTCCAGAATACTACTTTGAAGATGTTTTTCTTACCTTTCTGGACATGGACAGTATACCGTACAAACAGCTTCAATGGAGGGACTGAGAGCTCTCGGACTAAATCTAAAATATCTTAAACTGTGTTCTGAAGATGAACGGAGGTCTTACGGGTTTGGAACGACATGACGGTGAGTCATTAATGACATAATTATCATTTTTGGGTGAACTTACACTTGAAAGCAAGTATCACTGATACTAATGCTACTGATGGCTCTAGGAATTTGTTTTTTTACCTGTAATATTGACTATCCAGTCAGCATTACAGAATAATAGAGAGCTATCAATTTGATCATTTATTAGACTTCATAACAACTTCTAATTTAAGTATACTTTAAAACGATCGTCACACAAACCCATTACAATAAATTTCATATTTAGCTATTTGTGCAATTTAGCTAAATTGGATTAAGTTATAAAACACAAAATTCTTAAAGCTGCAAGAGTGATTTAGTTCCTCTTTTTTCTTTTGTTCTTTGATTAACAGACATCACAGCAGTTGGTTATTAGGTTATTTTGGCTGCTATTACTTTAAGAGCTGCCGCTGCTGTACATGACGTGGATCTGACACGCATCATATTTTTTTTCACAACACCTAATCTTTTCTGATCCACTTTATGTCTTAAATTCTCTGCTAATAAGCTGACGAGTTGAATCGGGTGTGTTAGATGAGAGAGACAGTGCTGGGCTGCTCCAGGACAGTTTTGAAAAAAAACGTGTTCTTAAATCTGACTCATATAGAACCTATACGCACATGCACAGTTTTAAGGCAGCTTTAATCACTGCACTGCGCAAGGTTGGGGGTTCAAAAATTGATAGCCTGAATTCACTGTAAGTCGCTTTGGATAAAAGCGTCTGCTAAAAATGCATAAATTTAAATTTAATTTACATTTAAATGTAAAAATGAATTGCATGTGTTAACATGCTAATTTAACAGCACTAAAGTAAATAGTCAAATAGAAACTTTGAGCATAAATATTAGTAATATTAATGATTGATTCATGTAATAATCCCAGGCAACTAACCATAAAAACAATTGTCCTTGCACCATTGTCCTTTTTTTTTAGTACAAAGTGATATCCATGGTTTCTTTTTGAGTATCTGTTGTGTGCTAGTGACATTATTATTTTTTTGTCTTTTGAACTTCATTGTCTCCCTCACAATAGTGTGAAGAGACAGCTGATCTTCAGGATCCCACTCGGTACCTCAAACTGCCATTTTCCAAAGCCAGCCTCCAGCCGGGCAACAACCAGACAGTAAAGAACAGCAAAGAGTCTTTCTGGATCCAGTCGTCTCTCTGCTCCACTAAACTCACTCAGAATGGTGAGACAATGTTCCTCCTTACAGTATGCCATAAAACGTAATTAGGTTATTTGGATTTATGATTAAGTCTGATCTTGCATAAACACATCAAGAAGAAACACAAAACACAAAAAATATAAATTTCCAGCAAGTGAATCTGTAATGGAAATGAATGTCTCAGTCAAGATCTCAGATTTATCTCATCCGGTCTGATGTCTGTTAGAGAGCGGTGATTTCTCAAATACCTTGTCTCCGTGCCATGTGGCCCTGTCTGCATCATGACCTTGATATTGTGATATATTGATCTGAGCCCTTCAGCAGGTGAATGTCATTATAACAGTGGCAGAAAACAAAGAGGTCTGCATTTGGACCAGAGATCACAGCGGGCTGATCCCACACCTGCCTGTGTTGACCTTGGAGCTTCGCCCAGTCTCTCTGCGGCTCTGTTTCGCCTTCACCCAAATGCACACATATCAACAGCCATCTGGCTGTTATTTAACCAAAGCCACTGAACCCAAGTTAGGTTCAGTTTATATTGCATCTATTCTCAGTCTCAAGCTCCAGGCTTTCGAAAGTTTATCTGTTTATTTTGAGCTTGCTCTTTAAAGTATATAGGTCAAATTGTAAACTATAGACGAAAACACTTTTGTCTTTATTTTTTATCATTCACACATTATCCCATTACATGTAGCTATCCTACATATTCCATGTAAATATTTGGAAGACATCTTAGGGGCTGTTCAGGTCTCGTCTTTTGATCGCTCAAGTTGTTTATTTCAAATGTAGATGTGCGGAAAGTGCGGTCATGATAGAAGCGACACAGTCGCGACACTCATGCGCTGTGATACACTAATTTTTCAGAGGCACTTCTACACCACGATGAGAACATGCAAGCACACCGCAGGTCAGGTGACAAGAACCAACCAATCAGCTTCACCCTTTCCACAACAACAGTAAAAGCTCAGCCAAGATGGAGGAACAGCTGATCGTAGCTGTACAGGGATAGTAGCCGAGATACTGCAAGCGATTTTTGTTACTGGAAATCCATTTACCTTTTGCTGAAACTTCTGTGTCATTATGGAGAGTGCAAGACTTTGTTGCTTAGCAACAGCAAATGCCACAGATGTGCAAGACGGGCAACTGGCAGCTGACAGTGGTTCACATACACTTGCTTTGCCAGTGGGTGATTTTATACTGGTCAATTCAACAGAAATTGATTTGTCAGCAGCTGACTCACTAGTGTCGACAGTTGATTCACTTACAGTAGTTGATTCACTGGTTGTTGATTCAGTACCAGTTGATTCATAAGTGATCGTCTGATGATGTTTGATTCACCTATATTTGATTCAACAGTGATTGATTTACTAACAATTGATTCACCTACAGTTGAATTGCAAATGGTTGATTTTGTACCAGCTGATACATCAAAAGTTGATTTGCCAGTTGTTGATTCTGTACCAATTGACTTGCCAACAGGTGATTCACCAGTGATTATTGTTGATTCACCAACAGTTGATTTACCAGTGATGATTGTTGATTCACCAACAGGTGATTCACCAGTGATTATTGTTGATTCACCTACAGTTGATTCACTAGTGATGATTGTTGATTCACCAACAGTTGATTCACCAGTGATGATTGTTGATTCACCAACAGTTGATTCACCAGTGATGATTGTTGATTCACCAACAGGTGATTCACCAGTGATTATTGTTGATTCACCTACAGTTGATTCACCAGTGATGATTGTTGATTCACCAACAGTTGATTCACCAGTGATGATTGTTGATTCACCAACAGTTGATTCACCAGTGATGATTGTTGATTCACCAACAGTTGATTCACCAGTGATGATTGTTGATTTACCTACAGTTCGCCAAGCGTTGATTTGTTACCGATGGATAAGCCCAACAGTTGATTCATCAGTAATGATGATTGATTTACCTAGTTGATTCGCCAGTGATTTGATTCAGCAACATTTGATTTGATTCACCAGCAGTTGAATTGCCAGTGTTGGATTAATCAACAATTGATTTGTCAACAAAGAATTAATTAACAGTTTATTTGCAGACAGTTGATTTGGAAGAATATTTAATGTTTAATTTTTAATAGATCTGCCAAAAGAATTATTCAGACACTTTATCAATAACACAGTTTAAATAGTTTCTATTCCAAAGTGCATATTTCTTATATTGTTTTCAGGGGACATGTTGGACCTGCTGAAATGGAGAGTCCATTCAGATAGAATCATTGATTGCCTGTCTAAACTGAAGGACATTGATGGCACTGAAATTGTTAAGGTATAAACCACATTCAGCAACTTGCTTTTACCACTGAAAATGTAGACATTGCATGGAATATTTTCTCTCTAACAATTGATTGTCTTTGTATAGTTTTTACAGGACACTCTGGACACCTTGTTTGGGATCTTAGACGAGAGTCCCCAGCGGTATGGGTTAAAAGTGTTTGACTGCCTGGTGAGTGATGCTCTGAATGTGAATATATGAAATGTAGACAATGCATTGCTCTCAAGTTTCTATTGTCCACAGATACTCTACAAATTTTGACTGCGAACTCATACAAACTCATCCATGTCTTCCGCAAGGAGAACGTTTCTTGCCTTTAATGAATACAAGATGCTTTCCTCATCTCTCCTCCTTTGTGTTGCCACAGTTACATGCCAAATATGGCAACTCTTAAAATCCATTTAAAGGTGATGATACACAGTGCAACTTTTTGAGTAATGGTGCTGGGCAATGTTGCTGTCAATGGGGAACCAGGTGAGACACGGGGCCCACGACCGATCTAAAGCATCCAGATGGAAATGTGTTGCCCATTCTCAATGGGAAAGTGCCCAAGAAACATTGCTCAAACAAGTTGCCCCGTTTATCAACACCTTCAGACTTCTCTTGCTATAATCCATCTCCTGTCATCACATCCTCACATCCATACATACTTTTACATCAGAAAGCACATTTTTAAATAAACTCTGCATGATTCATTCTGTTATGCTTTTTTAAATGAAGTGTTTTGTACAGTAATGTTACTTTTTACACAGTTCTCTGGAATACCTGATCTGTCTGTTACCAAACAAAAACAAAACACAATTGTTGTCTTGGGCAAACCGATTTGTAAAACATAGCTGTGCTATGTGTCATATGGTTCCACGGCCTACTTCAGCTTATTTCAGATAAAATAAATAAAATTCATCATGGAAATGGTACCTTAAAAGGTTGATAGACCATTTGAACAGTTGATTCACCAGTGTTAGTTTCAATGGTTTCAATGGTTGATGTGATTAAAGTTGATCCACAGATAATTGATTTACTGCCTTCTGATTCACCAGAGGTAATTCCTGTTATCTCATCTTAGACCTTTTTTGCTATTTTCAACTCCTGATGATTTTCTTTTACTCCTCAGGTGCATGTTATAAATTTGCTGCAGGACAGCAAATTCCAGCTCTTCAAACCTGTAATGGACAACTACATCGAGAACCACTTCGCTGGTGCCCTTTCCTACAGGTAAACTCAATTATGTTACAAATCGCAAATTATAAACTTTTTACATGACTTTGTGCTTATTTTCCGTGGTTTTTCTATGTAAACGCACCTGATGCACTTCTTTCACCATGTCACTGTGGTTTGATTTTTAAAATAGGTTCTAGGTATTCATCTATGCCGCCTAAAGAGACCTGCCTCTTTTAATGATTTCATTACAAATAATCAAACAGCAATTATGTTGGTGAAAAAGCTCACTGCTCTTTTTTTTATTTTTATTTTAGAAAGCTTTAGAAGCTTAAGCCTTTTGACAATTTGGATTTGTGTCATTTTTTTATTAGAATTTTTGGAGCTATTAGATAAGTTGTTAGCATTGTTTTATATATATATATATATATATATTAGGGCCGGGACTCGATTAAAAAAATTAATCTAATTAATTAGAGGCTTTGTAATTAATTAATCGAAATTAATCGCATTTTAATCGCATATAAATATTTGACCTGAGAACAGTGAGAAGTAATTTTTTTTCACATGGATGTATAGTATACCATGGAATAATGACTGAATACATAAGCTTAAGCAACAAAATATTGTTTATTTTTGTTCAACCAAGTCTAGCAGACCAGTGCAATTTTTGCAATAGCATATTTAGAAACAATTTAGAAATAGTACATTTCAGAAATTCAGGAAGCTTATAGGTGCTGGAACCTTCTGTAAAGTGTTTTTTTAAGTAAAACACAATACTGTCAATTACATTCAGAACATTGGAAACCCTGACTATTAGAAAACATCTCTCTGTTGCTTCAGAGGCCATAACATACTAAGTCCAACTCTCAATAACCTTGGCCAAAACAATAAAGAGTTCAACATAAACTGTTGCACCAACAAAATACATAGTTCAACATAAAGTGTAAAGTCCACGCTAGCTGCTATATGTTTTGCGTTGAGGTGATACTTGAGGCTCGATGTGCTGCGGTGATATGCGAACGCTAGATAACTATAATACACCACAACATAGTATTGGAGGAGCAATTCCGAGCCCTAGTAAAAATGCTACACATGTAAAAATTATGTATCAGTGAATTTTACGAGTTTTGAAACACTCAAGCTCCAAGAAAAGCTCCAAGCCTTGTGTACTGTAACCCGTGGAGTTTCTCTGAGTTTACAGGTCCTCTCAGCGCAGAGGGAGACGTATGTCAAGCCCAAAGCACTGTGTAGTCTTGCTTTTATCTGTCATAACCGGTCATAAAATTTTACTGACAATGCAGTTTTTGCACTGTATGTGTGGTCAGGAAGGTAGTGTGTTTTGTTAAAGAGGTTCAGATCTCAAGTAGAATCAGTAGGTTGATGCCCCTCAAAAGTCCTCATTTGACTTTGTTCTTTGTTTTTTTTCTCCTAATGTTGGTTTTAATATCTCCTCTCTTATTCTTCCTAAGCACTCACCTCCTGCTTTCTATCATGTTTGGTTGTGTTCTGTGTGTGTGGTGTGTTCTGGCCGTGCTGTCTGTCAGTAATGAGGTGTGTGGTTGTGTGGTTGTGTTGTGTGTGTGGGCAGTGATGTGGTTTCTCTTCTGTAACGCGCTGAGGTGTGGAGCATCTTGTCAGAGTTGAGGTGGATGTGGGCGGCTTGCAAAATACTCACTCTCGCGCTGTTCCCGTCACCCAGTCCCTTAATGCTGTCCCGTGTTTGTCTCAGCGTGTCTTTCCCTGTCTTGGTCTCTATTCTATTGTGTTCCTGTAGCTCAAGTGGTAGAGCATTGCGTTAGCAAGCACAAGTTTGGTGGTTTGTATCCCAGGGAACACATGTTGGGAGAAAATTGTTAGCCTGAATGTAATGGAAGTCGCTTTGGATAAAAGCGTCTGCTAAATTCATAAATGTATTTTTATTTATTTCTATTTTTTCTCTCAATTTTTTCTTCTTTATTATTTTATTTTATTTTGCATTGTGAGCTTTAAGTGTTCTTACATATAATATTTTGCATTGTGCGTTTGCCTTTCTTATACTGTTGTGATGCCTAAAATCACACTATTTTATGTATTTGTTTTTGTTTTATTCTTTTGCTTTTTTGTTTTGCAATGTCTATTAAGTGTATCTTTATATTTATCTATTGTTTATTATTTTATTTTGCATTGTGAGCTTTAAGTGTGTTTACATGTTTCGTTTTGCGTCCATTACGTGTATCTTTACATTTCTTATGTTGTGATGCCTAAATTCATTCAATTTTTTTACTTTTATTTTAATTATTTTGCATCGTGTGCATCAAGAGAATGTTTACATGTTATTTCAAACCATTGTGTTTCAAAAGAGCCAAGAAAATCCCACTTGATATGTTCCCTGTGGATTTCAGACAATGTTTTTTTTTTTTTACAGCCTATTTTCAGTTTAATGTTATTTGCTTTGTAACCATTCACACACACATTTTCACACAGTGCTGTTTTCCCAGCATGCTCAAAGACACACTAAGGTTAGTCTGCAGTCAGGATGAATACTGTGGTGATGAGAGTTTGTTTTTTTCAGTGTAGTGAAAAAACCGAGCCGCTGGGTTCAATCTGTGTGTCAGTATTCCTCAAGTCTCTGAAGTAATGTAGCTGATGATATAGGCAGTTTATTTACTGCTCAAGGTCACATAATATTCACATGTGCAATACTATCCAAGTAGTGTGAAATAAGAGGTCTGTTGTGTTGTTTATGGCACAATCTAGATGAAGAAATGTTTCCGTGATTTGAATTGGTTCTAACTGAACAGATTTGAATTAATGGAAGAATTGAACTGAACCAATTTGAAAAGAACTGAACTGAACTTAATCAAACAAATCTAAATTTGAATTGAGTTGAACTACTAAATTCAACTAACTAAAGTGAAGTACATTTAATTGAATCAAACAGAACAGAAAAAGAAAATACCCCTACTTGAATCACATTGATTTAAAGACAACAAATGGTCCTTTTTACAATATGTAATGTGTCCTCAGAATGTGTCTGTGAAGTTTCAGCTCTAAATACCCTACAGATCATTTATTATATCATTTTGAAAATGCCTATTTTGAGTGGCCATACAAATGAGCTTCTCCTTTTTTAAATGCACAGCCTTGTTCTGGAAAAGGGGGCAGGGAGCAGCAGCTCATTTGTTCCCGTTCATGTCTTGTTGTGCATAAACAACCAAATTCACACAAATTTATTTTGGCTCGTTCGGAGATACTGCTCATAATTTGTGGGGATAAAAAAAAAGGAGCGGGTGGATTTTTATCATTATAGGGTAGTTGTGTACACACACTGCCAACAACTAATTATGTCCAAACACATTGTAAAAGGGAATTTTGCATAATAGTTGCCCTTTAAACAGGACCGGACAAAACTGAATCAAATGTAACTGAACTGATAATTTTTTTTTTTTATTAATAGTACAGAACAGACTTGATTCAAGCTGAATTAAATCAAACGAAACTAAATCAAATTCTGTGGATTCTAGTTGAACAAAGCTGAATTCAATTAAATTTGTTCGAAACAAACTGAACAGAAAAAAAAACTGAACCGTTTCAAATGGCATTGGGTCTGACTGAACTAAACAAAACACAATTGAATCAAATGTAGGTGAACAGATCTCAGTCGACAGAGGAGAACAGACTGAACTAAACAGAAACAAACTGAACTGAGCCAAGCAGAGTAAGGCCTTGATCAGACAGAACACATTTTTTCAGGTTTGAAAATGCAATGCGCACCGCACTGCGTTTTGGTTCACTTTTTTTTTTAATTTCTAAAAGAGCAGTGGCTGCGTTTTTTTTTTTTTTTTTTTTTTTTATGTTACTAGGCAACCACCAAATCAGCTGTCCTGTCATTGCAGTCTCTGGACATTTCCAAGCAACTGTGAGCTTCTGTAACCACAACAGAACACAAAACACTCACTGCCGATAGAAAATAATTTTTTTGCACTAATAATTTCACTGCAAAAAAAAATGTTTTATGTCTGATCGGGGCCTAATAGTACCCCACTGCTGCTGTTGTAAAAATTTAAATGCAAGTATATATTCAAATATTCAAGCTGATTTTATTGTTTTGATTTTTCTTTTTTCTTTTTTTTAAGGAATGGTTTTCAATTATTTTTCTTATTTCAATATTAAATAAGAAAAAAACGAATGATAAATTAATTGGAACAGAACAAAATTAAATCTAATCCAACTGAACTGAGTTTTGTGTATTTTAGAAAAAATACTCATATTAGTAGTCAGATCTTGGTAAATATAGCTAGAATAAATAATATAAAGACATAGTTGATATACTTGATTACAGTTGATATTTTTGTTGTGATTGTAATATTTTCAAGGCGGTTGACTTTAGTGTAATGAGATGGTACAGTGTGTTTAATTAAGATCTAATTGGTTTTTAAATGAAATCTTGAGGGGGGATGAGAGCTGGTATTATGCTGCGGTTAACATTAATTGCAATCCCATGCTGGGAATGTTAAAATATTCCTCCTTATTGCCAAATTACTCTCCTGGGCTTCCAAAATCAACAAGAGCTTCATCAAAGACCCAGTTTTCCTCCTACTGTTTTTTTTTTTTTTTTACATTTGTTATTAATCACAACATAGTACTTTATGAATTAAGCAATGCAGCGAAAAATAAATGTTTAAACAAAAAGAAACTATCCTCAATATTTCTCAGTTTTTCTATGATTTTGACCTACTGTAACTTACACCATCCACAGAACTAATGTCCTTCTGACACAGATCACAGTCAGTTGGACCCTAATGACATTTTAAACAATTTTAATGAGTTTTGACTGCCAACAGAGACCGTTAACTCGGAGCGTTCAGAGCCTGTTTACAAAGTTTGCTGGCAGCTGCATCAAGTATTCATAAAGACCTGTGTACTCTAAAGCCACTGATTCATTATTACACACATTTAACATCTCAGACGTTTCATCACCTGACTGTTTAATTCCCTTCATGGGATACAGAGGACTGCTAAGGACCTTTATTGATTTGAAAACATTCAACCTTCCAGCGCCCTCTGATTCCGGATCAGTTCCAAAACATTCAAAACCTGTTAGCAGCATGAGCAAATTCATGTGATCACATGATAATCAGGACCATAATTTTATCAATAGCATACCTCGACTGACCAATCAGAATCAACTATTCCACAGAGCCGTGTCATCAATTTAATTAATATACTTGAATAGAACATATTCCCGGATCATCCTGAATTAACAGTCATACCAATCAGATAGCAATCAGAATAGCTTTAAATTTGGGGCGCTGAACAACTAATATCAATATTTCCTAAATATTTCCATTTCAAATCAATGCAAATAAACCAATTTATTCTACATTAAAAGGAAACTGAAATTAATAACTGTAATATAAACTAAGCACGAACTAGCCAATTAAAAAAAAGCAAAAGCATTAGAAAATGTAACGTTACTAATTAGTGTAACAAGAGCATGCAAACATTTTCCCATGCATTTTACTTTTACCTGCAAATGTAGTTTTAGTGGATACTTAAAATCTTGAGAGCTCCTGTGTGTATCATATTTGTGATATGATGAATTTTCCCTGCAGGACGAACAGAAATGCACAACATTCACACTTAACCGTTGCCGTTGATGTCTGATATTCATGGCTTGTGTCTGCAGGGATCTGATCCGTGTGTTGAAGTGGTACGTGGATCGTATCATTGATGCCGAACACCAGGAACAGATCCAGCAGGTTTTGAAGGTGAGAACACTAACATACGCTTCATTCGGGATGCATGTTACAATATGTATGCAAATCTATGAGGAAACATATGCACACCATCTCTGTCTGTCAGACTGTCTTTGCTGTTTCAAAGTAAAAAAAAAAATTGATCCTTCAGGCTTTTGGGGGACGTTTATTTGTTCATCTTTTAATCATCATTGTGTTGCATTGCATTATATGTTTTGCGTCAACAATAAAATCAACAGAGCTTTAATCATAGAACAAAAAATTTAAATATCATCTTAGTGGGAGAAATAGAGCCATAAAAGCCTGATGCTCAGCCTGATGCTCAGCAAGGTTAATATTTTTTTGATTGTTTGATTTTTAAAACAATCCAGTTTATTTAAATAACCATTGTCTGAAATCATTGACCTGCAGGCATCTGAGTACTTGTTTAAGTACATTGTACAGTCACGGCGTCTGTACGCGGTGGCCACCGGGGGCCAGAATGAGGAGGAATTTCGCTGTTCTGTTCACGAACTCTTCAAATCTATCCACCTGTTCCTGTCACATGAGAGTAAGGGCATCAGCCCCATCACACACACACAGGTGAGACACACACAGGCCTGTAGACTGGATACAAGGTTACACCCCTCTTAACAAGTAAATGCTGTACAGAGTGATGAGAGCTTCTTTTGAAAGGATGTAGTAAGCTAATATTCTAACACTTGAGAATACTACACAATCATACAAGTGCATTTTTAAAACCTGAAGTGGTCCAGTTCCAGGTTTATAATCCAAACAGTCCTCTTACACTACCGTTCAAAAGTTTGTGGCCTGCAACATTTTTAAATGTTTTTGGAAAACATCTCCTGTGCTCACCAAGGCTGCATTTATTTGATTGTGAATACAATTTAAAAGTAAAAGTAATCTTGTGAAACATCTTTGCAATAAAAACCTGTTTTGAATGAAATTTCATTTATTCCTGTGACGCAAAGCTGAACTTTCAGCAGCCATTCTTCTAGTCTTAAGCATCATCCATGAAGTTTAAAAGAACAGCATTTGAATTAGATTTGATTTTATAATAATGTAAAGGTGTTTACAGTCACTTGATCAATTTAATCCATCCTTGCTGAATAAAAGGATAAATAATTGCTGAATAAAAGTTTCCCCAAACTTTTGAAGTGTATAATGTTTCAGGAGTCAAAATTGTTGAATGGCTTATTTGTTTTCAGGAATATTCATAGTGAATTTTCAGATTTGAAGCCTTAATACCTTAAAATATAAATAAAAAGTTAATTTAAGTCAATTGAAAATTAAGATAATAATAATAAATGATTTAAAAAGGAAAAATAAGAAATGTTATGTAATATAAGTAATAATAAATACCGATTATAATACCTTTTTCTCATTAAAAACAAATTCAGTATTAATTACAACGTGATGCAGACACAAATCAGAAACCTGCGTTTTCTGCAGTCGTGATTAGCAATTGTTGTTTGCAAATTTGCAGAAAAATGATTTGCAGTGTGAATGGACCCAAAACTTGGGTCTGCTATTGATGGCCTGAGTTTGTTGGCAATATTACGCTGCATTATAACACTGTCCATAGATACATAACACCAGATACACCATCCAAATCTTAAATTTTCAGGGTATTTAGAGGATCTGCCCTAATTTAGCCCTATATCTGTAAACAAAATGTCACATAGATTTTGATTAGAACTTAAAATGTGTCAAGAAAAACTGGATTAGGACATTATTTTACCCATATCGGCACCGTTTTACAAATCTGCACCATTCAGTTTAACTATACTTGTGAGGACATTTTCAGAAATATTCCACTCAATTATAGCAAAACAAATACATACACTAGGAGCATTTATTGAATACAGTACTTCGTTTTCAGTCCCGCCCAGATTTGTTCTAATAGCATATCAGTGTTCAAAGCTCAGTCAGCCCATGGAGAGTTGAGCCAGTCTTGATAAACACAAACAGAGAGACACGCTGAGCGCGCGGAAAGCCCGCCACACACTGTCACGGCCCGCCGAGTTCAGAGTCAGCTGAGCCATGTGTGTCAGACGGGCAGAGACACTCGCTCCCGTTCTTTCGGTGGGGACATGTGCACACATTCACACATTCACTCGCACTGCACTCTCACACAGGTCTGTTCTTGTTATGACGGCCCAGCAGGAGAGCAGATTTCAATTAACACGGCCAAGAAAACAAAGCGTCTTTGGACACCACGCCATAATCCGAAGCACATGCAGGCGACTGGAGCTGCGCCAGATTCATGTCACCACGATTTTTGTTCCTTTGCTTACATCTGTTGTTTGACATCCACTGCTGGGCCAGAGGAACATTTCCCCACTAAATCAATGTGCAAATGCGCTTGGAGGAAGATGATAGTGACACAAATGCACAAAATACACACATACTGTCTTAGAAACCAACTAATCGGGTGTTTTCGTATTTAAGTAACTTGTTTATTGGCGTTTTCGCAGGCCGTGTTCCTGAGATCGTTCCCGACTGTGTCCTGCGAGCTGCTAAAGATCTTCAGCATGAGAGAGGTGGCAAATCTGGCCCGTGACACGCTGTGCAGCCTGCCTGCCCTCGCGCACACGGACTGCCCTCTACAGGCCGTCAAACTCCAGTGCATGGCCAAGACCGTGGAGAGTCCTCTTTACATCAACCCAGGTAAAGTTTTCTGTTTTCAAGTAGTTAAAAATTAACAATTAATGCTGAAAGCACAGAAAAATCAAGTCTAGGTTTATTAGAGAGCATCTAAATTCTCCACTGTGTATATATACTGTTTAAGCCTGATATATGAAATAAATAGTATACAAAAAAAAAGTCAAAGTTTTGTATTATAATTGATGACAGGCTTTTATAGCTCATATAGTATGATATAGGAGAATTTGGAAGGTCTAAGAAGTATGTGGCTGAAAAGTACACTTTTTAACAGTATAACAGACTAAAATGAAATGCGTATAAATATCAGTTGTCACTCAGTATCTCCTGATAATGTAATATAATGAATAAAGATAGTATTTAAATGCTCAGTTTTATAATCAAAGCTCTGTAGTTTTAATTGAGGAGGCGAAACTTAATGCTATATGCAATACCATGATGATTGAGAGATGGATTAAAAAACTTTCCTCAATGATTGTATCATATTTGATACTGGCATTTTAACATGATTCTTCTAAAAACGTAATGGTTAATCAAGCAAACCTACTCCAGTCCGTTTAAGTTATTCTTGTATTTTATTTATTAATATTGGTAAAGATTTCTCAACAGAAAGACACAGTTAATCTAAAAGGTCTTTAAATCGCTCAAAGTATTAACTATCAATCAGACAACAGAAGGCATGTTTTAGATTGGGTACAACAGCTTTCCAGGAAAAGTTTTGACATTGTTGATCATTCAGAGGCCTTAGAGATCAAATCTGATACAGTAGGCTTTGTAGAGTTGGTTGATTCTTATGTGTGTGTGTGTGTGTGTGTTGTGTGTTGTCAGAGTCGAGGTGTGTGCTGTTACCTGTAGTGCTGCGTCTGCTGCACACACACCTGCAGGAGCAGAGGGAGCTGGTGCTGTGTGCCAATATCCTCACCAGCATGCTGACGCTTAACACACCAGCCACGGTCAGTCTTACTTACTTCATTTTCTTCATTTACTCTATTTATCGCTTCGTTTGTAGCTCTCGTCCTTTTTCTTAATTATTTTTTTCCACGATTAGAATTACTGGTGAGATTTGGCACCTATATTAGATGCTGCTTTTGTAAATAAAAATGTAAAATTATATTGAATATCTTTGATTAAGGGCTCATTCATTTATCTAGAAAGTATAATTTTCTAAAAATAAGTTTGTGAAAAAAAATTACATTTCATTGTGACATGCATGTACATTTTCATAGTAAGGGAATTTGCAAGCAGAATATTGTAAATATTTTTTAAACAATTTATACACATTTTCCTGTTCCTCATTAAAATGGCTGGTGAGTTGTGGTACATATTTTACTTTCTGATTTTATAGATTTACAAAATTAAATTACATTTGTTATATTAATTAATTATGTAACCAAATAAGAAAACACTTTCTGACCTGTATGTAAATTTAGCAGTAAGGGAATTTGGTGCATTGAAATATTTTTAACCTGAAATTGATGTTTAGTCAATATTTTCTCCTTTACCACAGTAATATAATGGGACATTTCTCAGTAAATATTTATATATGTGATTAATTGTAATTTAATTTGATCAACACATATTTATAATATATGAAATATAAAAAGAAAAGGTGCTAAAAAGATGTATTTATCCATTTTAATCAAATCAAATCAAAGAAAGTCTGGTTATGCCTCTGCAGGAGTGTGGTGTGTCTGAGGAGGTGAATCTGGTCATGGAGAGTCTGTCTGGAGTGTTACTCAGAACTATACTGGAAGTGACCAACCGGCCTCAGCCTGCCGCCAACTCGCTGCGCCTGCAGTACCAGGATGTTACTGTGCGTGTGGCCTTTTCTAATGACCTTTGATATTTTACTTCAGGGACAGTATTTCCGTAAATCGAATTATAAATCAGACGTGTGTGTGTGTGTGTGGGTTTCAGGGTGAATTTGTTGCCTGTTTGCTCACATTACTGCAGCAGTTGAAAGATAAAGAATACCAGCAGCTTCTCAGCAGATTTCCCACTAAAGAAGAACTAACAGTGAGAGCGTTTAATAAGCATTACCAGAGTGCATTGCAGCTGTTTAACTAGCTTATCCTGCTTGGATAATAGTGACTGCTGTCTAACTGTACAATCTCTGACATTATACTTCCAGAGTTTCCTCCTGCAGTTATTCACTGTCTTCAGAATACTTATCCGACTCGATATGTTTCCGAAAGACTGGACTGTCATGAGACTGGTCGCTAATAAGTAAGTGTGGAAAACGAAACCAGAAATTGTTCATATATAATCTCATTCAGCCATAGAAATGTTTTATTGCTTGATGTTTCTGTTTGTTTGTGTTCAGCGTCATCATAACCACCATCTTGTATCTCTCTGATACCCTGCGCAACCATTTCCTTAATGATAAATTTGACTTCAAGGTAAGATTTTACATTTACTACTGTTCAAAAGTTTTTTTTAAGAAATGAATACTTTTATTCTTTAGACTGGTAAAAAGTGAAATGGTCTCAAATATTTCTGTTTCAAATTAAAGCTGTTCTTCTGTTCATCAAATATTTCTGAGAAAAGTTATTACAATTGTTAAGTAGCACAACTGTGTGTCATCATAATAGCTTTAAAAATAATAATACAATTATTATTAAAATTTTACAATTTTTATTCTATTTTTGATAAAATATATGCAGCCCTGGCTTCTTTCAAAAAACATTTGTAAATCGAACCCATGACCAGGCTGTTGCTAACATCCAAAGGTCACAAATTGAATTTGCTTACAGTAAATATAATGAAGTATGTGAAGCATCTGCACATAATAGAGAAAAATGCTGCATGAAATTCACTAAATGCTAATCACTTTTACTGTTTCATTGAATATGCTAATATATTCAGAAGTCTTTAGTACACGGAGTATGTGTGATTGCAGAACTTCTAAGAGTCATGATCTCAAATGTAAACATAACATATAACTTACATATAACATATAACACATAACACATAACATATAACACATAACATATAACACATAACATATAACACATAACATATAACACATAACATATAACACAGCATATAACACATAACATATAACACATAACATATAACACATAACATATAACACATAACATATAACACAGCATATAACACATAACATATAACACAGCATATAACACATAACACATAACATATAACACATAACATATAACACATAACATATAACACAGCATATAACACATAACATATAACACATAACATATAACACAGCATATAACACATAACATATAACACATAACGCAACATAGCATATAACACATAACACAACACAACATATAACACATAACATATAACACAGCATATAACACAAAACATATAACACATAACATATAACACATAACATATAACACAAAACATATAACACAAAACATATAACACATAACATATAACACAGCATATAACACAAAACACATAACACATAACACATAACATATAACATATAACACATAACATATAACACATAACATATAACACAGCATATAACACATAACATATAACACATAACATATAACACATAACATATAACACAGCATATAACACAAAACATATAACACATAACATATAACACATAACATATAACACAGCATATAACACATAACATATAACACAGCATATAACACATAACATATAACACATAACATATAACACATAACATATAACACAGCATATAACACAAAACATATAACACATAACATATAACACATAACATATAACACAGCATATAACACATAACATATAACACAGCATATAACACATAACATATAACACAAAACATATAACACAAAACATATAACACATAACACAACACAACATATAACACAGCATATAACACATAGCATAACACAACATACAGTGGGTACGGAAAGTATTCAGACCCCCTTAAATTTAGCACTCTTTATTATATTGTAGCCATTTGCTAAAATCATTTAAGATCTTTTTTTTCCCTCATTAATGTACACACAGCACCCCATGTTGACAGAAAAACACAGAATGGTTGACATTTTTGCACATTTATTAAAAAAGAAAAACTGAAATATCACATGGTCCTAAGTATTCAGACCCTTTGCTCAGTATTTAGTAGAAGCACCCTTTTGATCTAATACAGTCATGAGTCTTTTTGGGAAAGATGCAACAAGTTTTTCACACCTGGATTTGGGGATCCTCTGCCATTCCTCCTTGCAGATCCTCTCTAGTTCTATTAGGATGGATGGTAAACTTTGGTGGAAAGCCATTTTCAGGTCTCTCCAGAGATGCTCAATTGGGTTTAAGTCAGGGCTCTGTCTGGGCCATTCAAGAACAGTCACGGAGTTGTTGTGAAGCCACTCCATTATTTTAGCTGTGTGCTTAGGGTCATTATCTTGTTGGAAGGTGAACCTTCGGCCCAGTCTGAGGTCCTGAGCACTCTGGAGAAGGTTTTTATTCAGGATATCCCTGTACTTGGCCGCATTCATCTTTCCCTCGATAGGCTCTTCTCCCCCGATAATATATATTATTAATATACAGCATAATATATAACACATAACATAACATATAACACATAACATATAACACATAAAATAACATATAGCACATAACAACATAAAACAAACACAATGTAAAAAATAACACAACATAAAACAACAAATAACATGTAACACATAACATATAACAACATAACAAAAATAAATAAATACAAATAAAAATGACTGCATAGGAGACATGTATTTTTTTTCTGTGTCTCCTAGAGCATCCTAGGAGCATGTGAAACGTGTGGCTGCAAGGCAGAAAATCATCGTCAGCATCTTAATTAGCTCTCTTTTTATCTGTAGGTATGGGAGTCCTATTTTTATCTCTGTATAATATTCATCAACCAGCCCTGCCTCCAACTGGAAATGTTCCCGCCCTCCAAGAGGAAAAAAGTATTGGAGAAGTGAGACCCCTTCCTGTTCTTTTCCTTTATATGATCAGAATCCCACCGGGAGTGAGATTGAAAGATTTCATGATGTAAAATAACACATTCTGTGTAATGAGACACTATTAGTAGCAGCAGGTTTAGCGATTTATTGTATATTGGATACTTGTAGTTTTAAACTGTGATCATTATGCAAATTGCACCATGAGAAAACCATTGCTATATTACAACAATATCCTTTTCTATAGCTGCAGATTTTATATGATTATTTTTTTTGTATTTTTAAAGGTACGGTGACATGAGAGTGATGATTGGCTGTGAGATTTTCAGCATGTGGCAGCATTTGGGTACATTCACTTTCACAAATCTGCACTGAGCACGTATGGAGACACATGACCGCCGCATATAAAAGCAATGTATGGTGTTGTCTCCCAGGTGACTATAAGTTAAATCTCATTCCTACCCTGATTGGTCCGTTCATGGAGGTGACTCTGGTGCCACAGATGGACCTGCGGAACGTCCTCATCCCCATTTTCCACGACATGATGGACTGCGAACAGCAACGCAGCGGCAGCTTCAAACAGGTGCTGAAATCGCAGTGACATAAACACGTTTCAACATGCAAGAGCAGCGTGATGTTCATGTCATAGTAAATTATGTGCGGGCGTCAGAGTAAAACGATGTGGATGAGAGGAAACTGAGCTCATTTACCAAGATCATGTCGCTTTGGAATGGAATCATCATTTAAACAAGATTGTCAGCAGGGTTGAGAGCTACTCATGCAAAACTAAAACGGATATATTATTTATTTTTTTAATTATTTATGAAATATGATGATGTTTTTGGTCCAACATCATAAGAGGATTTAAAAACATGCTGTATGAATGAAAACTGACATTTTGAGGATTTTTCTTTTAAAGGTGGAGGCCAAACTAATAGACAAACTGGATGGCCTAATGTCAGAGGGAAAAGGAGATGAGACATACAGAGAGCTTTTTAACAACATGTGAGTCCTAATTCTATCCTAAATCATAATGTTTTGTAGCTGCAGTGAGAAATGTGTTCTACAAACTGTATGAATATAAAATACTCTGTGCTATTGTTCAGAAGTTTGAGGCCAGTATTTTTCATGAAAGAACTTAATACTTTTAGTCCTCAAGGACTCAATTGATAAAAAGTTACAGTAAAGATATTTAATGTTACAAAAGATTTCAAATAAATGCTGCTTATTTATTTTTTTTTACTTCCTATAAATCAAAGAATCCTGAAAACAATTTATCATGGTTTCCACAAAAATATTAAGCATCACAGCTGTTTTCAACACTGATAATAATAAGAAATGTTTCTTAAGCAAATTAGCATATTAGAATGATTTCTGGAGGATCATGTGACACTGAACACACAGCTTCACGGGAC